>NW_024500359.1:0-1073 GCF_017590055.1 Onychostruthus taczanowskii
TGGGGGGGGTCTCAGGGTGTCCCCCCCTCCCCCAGGACGTCTTCACCGACCTCGAGGTCTTGGCCGCTCTCTTCGCCGCCGCCATCCACGACGTCGACCACCCCGGGGTGTCCAACCAGTTCCTCATCAACACCAGTGAGTGCGGGGGTCCCTGCCGTGGCCTGGGGGTCCCTGGGGTCTCTCCCGTGGCCTGGGGGTCCCTGGGGTCCCTGCCGTGGCCTGGGGGTCCCTGCCGTGGCCTGGGGGTCCCTGGGGTCCCTGCCGTGGCCTGGGGGTCCCTGCGGTGGCCTGGGGGTCCCTGGGGTCCCTTCCTGTATCCCAGGGGTCCCTCACCCCATATCTCAGGGGGTCCTGGGGGTCCCTCCCTCTGTTCGGGGGGTCTCTCCCTGTAATCTGAGGGTCCTTCCCCATGACCCGGGGGTCCCTCCCCATATCCTGGGGGTCCCTGGAGGTCCCTCCCTATAACCCAGGGAGTCCCAGGGGTCTCTCCCTTAACCCGGGGGTCTCTCCCTTAACCGGGTCCCTGGGGCCCCTCCCGTGGCCTGGGTGTCCCTGGGGTCCCTGCCGTGGCCTGGGGGTCCCTGGGGTCCTTTCCTGTGGCCTGGGGGTCCCTGGGGTCCCTCTCTATATCCCAGGGGTCCCTCACCCCATATCTCAGGGGGTCCTGGGGGTCCCTCCCTCTGTTCGGGGGGTCTCTCCCTGTAATCTGAGGGTCCTTCCCCATGACCCGGGGGTCCCTCCCCATATCCTGGGGGTCCCTGGAGGTCCCTCCCTATAACCCAGGGAGTCCCAGGGGTCTCTCCCTTAACCCGGGGGTCTCTCCCTTAACCCGGGGGTCCCTCCCTTAACCCGGGGGTCCCTCCCCTAACGCGGGGGTCCCGGGGGTCCCTCCCCTAACGCGGGGGTCCCGGGGGTCCGTGCCTGGCCAGACTCGGAGCTGGCGCTGCTCTACAACGACGAGTCGGTGCTGGAGAATCATCACCTGGCCGTGGGCTTCAAGCTGCTGCAGGAGGAGAACTGCGACATCTTCCAGAACCTGTCCCGGCGGGAGCGGCAGGCGCTGCGCCAGATGG
>NW_024500360.1:0-1073 GCF_017590055.1 Onychostruthus taczanowskii
TTTTTTTTTTCCAATTTTGTTCACATTTCCCTCCCAATTTTTCTCCCTTTTTCTCCTGTTTTCCCCCAATTTTCCCCCAATTTTTCCTCCAATTTTTTCCCAATTTTTTCTCCAATTTTCCCCCAATTTTTCCTCCAATTTTTTCCCAATTTTTTCTCCAATTTTCCCCCAATTTTTCCTCCAATTTTTTCCCAATTTTTTCTCCAATTTTCCCCCAATTTTTCCTCCAATTTTTTCCCAATTTTTTCTCCAATTTTCCCCCAATTTTTCCTCCAATTTTTTCCCAATTTTTTCTCCAATTTTCCCCCAATTTTTCCTCCAATTTTTTCCCAATTTTTTCTCCAATTTTCCCCCAATTTTTCCTCCAATTTTCCCCCATTTCACCACCATTTTTCCCCAAAATTTCCCCCATTTTTTGCCAATTTTTCCCCAATTTTCCCCCATGTTATTCCCAATTATTCCCCATTTTATTTCCAATTTTTTCCCAATTTTTCCTCATTTTATTCCAAACTTTCCCCAAATTTTTCCTGTATTTCCCCCAATTTTCCCATAATTTTCCCCCATTTATTCCCCTTTTTCCCCCAATTTTTCCCCAATTTTTCTCAGTTTTTATCCAATTTTCCCCATTTTTCCCCAATATTTTCCCCACTTTCCCCCATTTTTTCCCAATTATTCCCCATTTTATCT
Source organism: Onychostruthus taczanowskii (assembly GCF_017590055.1). Lineage (NCBI taxonomy): Eukaryota > Metazoa > Chordata > Aves > Passeriformes > Passeridae > Onychostruthus > Onychostruthus taczanowskii. Next base: position 688 of record NW_024500360.1, read on the forward strand.
CCAATTTTTCCCCAAGCTCCCCCCTTTTTTCCCCAAACTTTCCCCAAATTTTTCCACAAATTTTTCCAATTTCCCCCATTTCCCACCCAATTTTCCAACAATTTTCCTGCAAATTTTCCCCATTTTTCCCCATTTTTACCCCAATTTTTAATCCCATTTTACCCCAATTTTCCCCAATTACTTCCCAATTATTCCCCATTTTTTACTAATTTTTTCCCCAATTTTTTCCCATTTTCCCCCAATTTTTTCCCAATTTCCCCCAATTTTTCCCCATTTCCCCCCATGTTATTCCCAATTATTCCCCATTTTCCTCCATTTTTTTCCCCAATTTTTCCCCAATTTTTCCACAATTTTGCCCCATTTCCCCCATTTTATTCCAAATTTTC
>NW_024500361.1:0-1072 GCF_017590055.1 Onychostruthus taczanowskii
CGTGTCCCAGATCTCAAACTTCACCGTGGTGTCGTCCAGGCACACGGACTGCGTCAGGAACGCCGCTGGGGACAGTGCCACCAGTGTCACCAGAGTGCCACCAGAGTGCCACCAACCCAGCCAGGGACAGCTCAGAGTGTCACCAGCCCAGCCAGGGACACCCCACTGCACCCCAAACCTGGCCAGGGAACCCTCAGTGCACCCCAAACCCAACCAGGCACACGGACTGCGTCAGGAACGCCGCTGGGGACGGGACAGTGCCACCAGTGTCACCAGAGTGCCACCAGAGTGTCACGGCAGGGTCACCACAGGGTCACCCACCCAGCCAGGGACAGCTCAGTGCACCCCAAACCCATCCAGGCACATGGACTGCGTCAGGAACGCCGCTGGGGACGGGACAGTGCCACCAGTGTCACCAGAGTTTCACCAGAGTGCCACCAGCCCAGCCAGAGAGCCATGACTGTGTCACCAGCCCAACCAGGGACACCTCAGTGCACCCCAAACCCTTCCAAGGAGCCCTTCCTGCATTCCAGGTCCTTCCAGGAACAGCTCAGGGTGTCCCAAACCCTTCCAAAAAGCTCTCTCTGGGACCACCCCAAATCCCAGCTGGGACCACCCCAAATCCCACCCTGGGACCACCCCAAATCCCAGCTGGGACCACCCCAAATCCCACCTGGGACCACCCCAGATCCCCGTGGGACCCCCCAGATCCCAGCCTGGGATCCCCTGATCCTGGCTCACCGCCGATGCTGCTCTCCGGGCACTTGTAGAACTGGCCCTCAGCAAAGCCCTGCACCCCAAATCCCACCTGGGACCACCCCAAATCCCACCTGGGACCACCCCAAATCCCACCTGGGATCACCCCAAATCCCACCCAGACCAACCCCAAATCCCCGTGGGACCCCCCAGACGCCCCCGATCCTGGCTCACCGCCGATGGTGCTCTCCTGGTACTCGTGGAACTGGCCCTCAGCAAAGCCCTGCACCCCAAATCCCACCTGGGACCACCCCAGATCCCCGTGGGATCCCCCAAATCCCTTTGGGATCCCCAGATCCCCGTGGGACCCCCCAGA
>NW_024500362.1:0-991 GCF_017590055.1 Onychostruthus taczanowskii
AAGCCTGGCAATTGAAACATTATGCATTCTCAAGTCAGTAGGACAGGCTCCGATCTCCATGTTCCAGAGGCTGCAAGGTCAGCTGCGCAGGGTGTGGAAGACTCGGCCTCGTCTGTCGCGTCTCCACAGGCTGAGCTGCTGGAGCTCTGTGGAGAACTGATCCCAGAGGCTCTTTTAGCTGGGGCCACCTGATTACTCAGGCATTTTCCTTTCCTTCAGGAATGCTTTCCTTTATGTTTTCTTTTACTATGTAAATATAGAATGTGTTCTAATACACAGACTCCAGGATCTCTCTTCTGCTGCCCAGGGTCCGCAGGGCAGAGGGGAGGAGGGGGGAAAGGGTGCTTGCACTCAGCCAGCTTCCCAGGCGTGCAGTGCTGCAGGGACAATGGCCAGAAGCCCCTTGGCCTGTGGTGCTTCTGCTGCAGCCTTTGTGCTGCCGACAGAGCGGGTGGGCAGGGCCTGAGCTGCGGGGATCCCTGCGAGAGCGGTGCCTGGAGACGGCCACAAGCCCTGTGCCAGGCAGGAAGCGCCATCCGTGTCCTCCTGCCCGTGTGCTGCTGGCTGCATTGCTGAGGGCTCCCAGGTGCCTCTGGATGGGGTTCCTCTGGAGCTCCTGTGGGGCTGCGGCGCTGCTGCCGGGCAGGTTGGCCGGGCTGGGGCAGACCCTGAGGGGCTGGGGCACTGGGAAGCCCTGAGCAATTGGGTGTCAGAGGCCACGAGCAGCCCCCTGGCAGCCGCCTTGTTCCTGACAGCCGGCTGCTCTGGCGCTTCCTCAGTGGGCAGTTGGAGGGACCCCCTGGCATCAGGCGTGGAACCCTGGTCACGGCCTTTCAGGGCTGTGAGGCCAGGAGTTTTGGGGCTGGGCGTGTACCCTCCCTGTGCTTCAGACTGGAGCCCCCGGCCCCTCAGCCTTAGGCATTCAGCTCCAGTGCCTGCTTGTCAAGTCTTGTTCCTGTTGCCATGGGGGAGGCCGAGCTCTCTGCCTTTA
>NW_024500362.1:2184-81367 GCF_017590055.1 Onychostruthus taczanowskii
CCGGCCCTGCCGGAACCCGCCCGGCCCCGGCCCGGCCCTGCCGGAACCCGCCCGGCCCCGACTCTCGGGCGCCGCGGTTGCCTGGTAACCGCGCAGGCGGCGGCAGCGTCTGTGACAGCGGCGCGGCCTCAGTTGCCTGAGAACGCGGCCCTGGCTGGGTGTGCTCAGCCTGGGCTCGTGCCGGCAGCTACACTGCGCGATTCGCCAAGTGAATTGTTCGCGGAGCATTGGTCTCTGCGAGCGAGTCTTTTGAATTTGCGGAGCATTGGGCCCTGCTGAGAATTCCGAAACGTGCAGAGCATTGGCCTCTGCGACAGGTTCCTGAATTTCCTTTGAAGGTAAAGGTTGACTAAAGTTGAACTTTTTGGTTTTGTCTCATGTGCACTCTGAGAGAGAATGCCAAAGGGAAATACAGGATGGGATAATGCCAGTCTTCTGGTGCAGCAGTTCAGTGGCATGCACAGCTGAGTGGATGAGCAACAGATGGTCTGCTGATTGTGCTTTTTTTGCACTGAAGAAATGCAACATTTTCTAAATGTACTCATCTATACCTTTTTTTCCCTATGGTGATTGCTTAAACTGCTTCAAGGTGAATGAGTTCTGTTCAAGTTTCCATGGGTTGTTATCATCTGGTTATTAAAATTATTAGGGAGAGGCCTCTGAATTGAGGTGCAAACAAGACCATATGCCAAAGTCAGTAGTCTGGATTTTATGTAACAGTAAATGTGAGGAAAAGGGAGAAAGGAACAGAAAAGGGGGGGGGGAAGGGGGGGAATGGGGTTGGGAAGAGGGGGGAGAAAGAGAGTGACAGAGACAGATTAAGTAAAAGATAGCACCATTCCATGGATCCCATTGGCATACCATAAAATCCTCTTCTGGTCTTCTCTGTGGTGAGGTATTGCAAAACGTAAGATTCCAATGGATTAATGCAGATTTGGGCAAAGTGGGATCTCCCAGGTACCTCCCTGGAGTGGGGCAAGTTTGACTGTCTATTGCTACTTTCAAATAATATAAAATCTTTAGCACCAGTATATCCTTTGAGTCTGCCATGAATTGAGTTCTGGCTTTTCAGATCTGTTGTGTTACTTTGCATGTCCTGCAGTTATCTGGTGCAAGGCCTCCGGAATGGGTCTGGGGACACAGTGGAGGTCTTTGATGGGAGTTTGTGTGCAAACCTGGCCTCAGCAGACGAGTCTGTGGCTATGACTTCCCCAGCCTGACAGCAGACAGAGCTGGTTTTCAGGACAGCTGCTGGGTTTGGCTTTGTTGTGGATAGGTTTTTCTCCTCAGCCTTGTTCACTTCTCCCCAGACCTGAGATAACAGGACAATAGTGTCACCTTTGTCTTTTCTCAAGTTCCCTTAGGCAGCTAAACTCACAGTCCCAAGTTCCTGTCAGGAGGCATTTTCAGGGAGGGGTGGGCTTCGGTGGTCTCGGCTTCTTTATACAGTGTTGTCACAATGGGCAGAAAGTGCTTTAGACAATATTGAAACCATTAGCCATAACATTCCAGTCTCTCACAAGTCCTGTGAGGAGCAGCTGAGAGAGCAGGGGTGCTTTAGCCTAAAGGAGAGGAGGTCCACTCTAGCTATTTTTGAGTAACATTTAAGCTACAGCTTTGTCTGTTCTATTATTAATGTTCACATTTTTAGCTCCAGGTTTCAGTATGATTCATCTTTGAATTGCACAACGTGGCCATCTAGTTCTAATAAAGTCCAACTAGAGACCTAACCGTACTAGCTACTTACGCCAAACAAGCACTTATCTGCTTTCAAATCATAAAATTTTTAGCAGCAGTATATCCCTTGAATCTGCCATGAATTGGGTTCTGGATTTTCAGAGTTCCATTGTTGCTCCTTCCAGTTTTGTTGAGGCGTTGTCACTCATCTGGGATATCCTCCCTTCAAAATGGCTTCTGGATTCCCAGAGAAGACCTCGACATCTCGTCTTTTGTCCAGGGAAAAGCTGAAGTCTATTACTGTAAGTACCCACTGGGGCTGTGTTAAGGCTGGAAACTCCCCTGGTGTCCGTGCTCTCCCTGCCCCTGTTGTCCAGCAGCACTGTGAGGCTGCAGACCCCCTCCCCAGCTCTTTGTGCCATGCTCCTGTTGGTGGGGGTGTCCTGTGCAGGAGGGATCGCTGTGTGTTGCTTCAGGGTCTCACCTGGCTGTGCCACCAGAGCCAAGTTAAACCAATGTACAGCTGAAGCCCTGAGCACGTGTTCTGTCCCTTTCCCTTTGTCACAGTAATTCCTTCTGTCAGGCTGGACACTCAGCTGTGCTGCTCTGACCCACCTGCCCTTGGGCACCTGGGCATGTGGTGGGGGGGAAGCTCAAACTCTGCCCAAAGCCTTGAGAGACAGGGCTGGTGCCAGCCAGAAGAGGTTCCAAGCCAGCTGTTCCCTCTCATCTCCTGGGTGGGCACAGATCCAGCCCTGCAGACACAGTGTACAGCAAAGCAAGGTAGCTGCTGCAGCACGTCCAGAAGAAAATGTCTCAGCACCTTTGTTCTGCAAGATGGTGGATATCTTCCTGTGCTGGGAATTCTCCCCTGACTTTGGCCATGTGTTGATGGTATCTATCCCAAAGGAGGTGCCTTCTCTTGAAAGCTCTGCATTGGTAGGAGTGTTGGGGCCTGTACAGTTCTTACGTGCTCACTGGAGTCACAAAGGTCCCTTGGCTGTCTGGAGCTCACTTGACTGAAGATGCCCCACTGCTGAGGCTCTGTCAAGGAGACCCCTCTGTTTTCTTCTCTGGAGGGGTCTGTGAGCCCAGAGAGAGAAAAGAAATGCTAATTAACAGGGAGAATGAAAACTTGGACACATTCCTGTGCACCTCACTCTTGGTACAACGTTCCTTTCTTGCTTCTCTTGGACTCAGCCAGCAGTGCTGTCTCCTCGCTGTGAGTTTTGAGTGTTGTGCAGGGATGGAGTTCAGGCAGTTCTGAGAGCTTCTCCCCACTCTCTGAAAAGGTCACTGCCTCAGTCCAATGAAGATAAAGAGGAAACAAATGCCCAAAGAGCAGAAATCCCTAAAAAAGTCACATCAAATCACGGAGAAGCTAATGGCACAGAGCCATGTGGTTGGAGTATGTGTATTGCGCTCTGTATTATTAATTTATGGATGCTAAGTATTTCAGCAAGTAACTTCCAGGGCTTCCAGGACTGTCCTAGAGTATGTGATCACAAATTGTTCACCAGTGCCACTTGTTCAAGAAATGCCTTTCTGAGCAAAAGCATCTCTGAGGCTCCAGCTGGTTTATTTTTGCCTTTCAGCTGCTTCCCTCTAAGTTCCTGTGGGACAAGTTTCTCAACACGAAGAAGAAGGCCAGAACTGGGGGGAGTTTTCTGCCCAGAATTGGCCCATGTGAAGACCTGAGTGAGACTGATCCAAAGGTAGCCTTTTCCTGCTCTTTTCCTTTCTGTTTGACGGGAAGTTTGAAGAGGGTGTGTGCTTGTGACAGGCTTGCCTCCAGCAAAATACCTCAGTGTGCAGGGGCTGTTGTCATTGCAAGCTGCTGGCAGTGGTGGACTGGGAGTCCTGATGTGCACTGAGCCAACACAAATAACCTCTGCTGAAGCTGCCTAAGTGGAGCTGCCATTGCTAAAACAATGCAGGGAAGGCTGGGAACACAAAGGCACAACATTGCCATTTGCCATTCTCCTGCTGAAGGAGCCACCTCTTGTTTTGGTGTGGTCACCATCAAATGCTCGGGGTCACAGGATTCCCTCCACAGTGGCAGCATTGGCCTTTGAAGGCTGAGGACCTGCAGTAATTACTTCAGATTTAACAAAATGAGTTCCATTCATGCTACGGGCTGGAACAATGTGTTGGACCCTGATGGGGTGTTAGATTTTATAGGCTGCCAGATGTACAGGGGACTCACCCTGAGCAGAGGGGAATGGATGTGCTCTATCTGGATCAGTGCCTACTTAGAGGTGTGTTTAAAGCTGCTTTTCTGGCAGGACTGGCTCAGTATAAAGCACAGTCCAAAGGGGTAGGTGACCAAGGTGGGTTGTTGTTATAAATGAGGTCCTATATGTCTAATTGAATAAGCCACAAAATTACAATTTAGCAGCAATTTTAATTGAGCGGCAATTTTATATAAAATTATGCAATCAAATCTAATCAAATAGATACAAAATAATTTGGCAGTGGTTAGGATAAAGCACAAGCAAAACTGATTGGGGTACAATCAGGGTACAGGGGGGTTTCTCACCCTGCCTCCCATACAAAAGATAATGGAATCCAAACACAGCTTATATACTGTATGCTACTACATGTTCATCAATAATTTTTTGTAAATCTCCTCCTATTTTCAATTCTTGAAATCTGTGTCACTGTACTGCACAGTGCATGCTCTGCTTGTTTCCAAGGGGTCTTTTGGCTTTTCGGTGGTCGCTTCCGACGAAGGCTCCTCCTCATCGTCACTGTCCTTTGAACAACCCCACAGGCTGCACATGCGCCCCAAGTCTTGTGCTATAGAAGCCAGCATTATATTCCAAAAATAAGCCTTATTATTTCATAGATACCTGGAATCATCCTAATTTTGTCCATTTCAAGGTCAATTCTTTAACTACCCGGAGGCCTATTCTGTTTTGGGATTTTACTTATCTCACACTGCATCCTGTCTCCTGTTTTCTCATGAACATCTGAAAACATCTGTTTTGTGACACTAATTACATATCCTTTTCCTCTATTACTTTTTAACATATATTTTCTAAAATATCGATATAGTTAAAATTGTTAGCATGAGTCACATTCATTTATCACACTGTTGAGCAGGGAATTGGCAGCCAGAGACATGTAACACACTGGTTAAGGATTGCCTTGGAGAGGGGCGTTGGGAACACCTCAGGGAAGGGCACAACTGAGGGACAGTGTGCTGCAGCCACTCCCTTCAGCAGACTGTGTCTGCCGTGGTGTCACACGGGAGAGCTGCTGGAGTGACAGCAGTGTGGCTGGAGAAGGCACACAAAGCAGGGGAGAGTTTTCTCAAAGCAATGTCTCTGCTCCAGAAGCATTTGCTCTTGTTGTGTCATTCCAGACATGCCTCTACAATGGTATCAAGTAAGGTAGCAATAATTGCAAGAAAGCACCCATTTAAAGCTCACGGAAAAAGGAGATACCAACGCTACTTTTACCCAAGTTGCTGAGAAAATAACCAAACCTTATCCTCATTCAGCAGTCACCTCATTTGTCTTTTTCCTAACTTCTCTGTTACTTTATTTTTGCCTTTACCTCTGTTAGAAATGCACTCACATTTAAATACAATTAAAGGGCACAAAATCATTGGAGCAAAAGGAAACTGTTTATTAGTAAGGACTCAGTGAGCCGGGCGTGTCTCCCTCCCCCTGGAGATGAACAAACACACCCTCTGAGAAAATGGCAATCTTTCTATCCCCTTTATACCCGGCCAGGGCTGTCCCTGTCCCCTTTCCCTTTGGACGGGTACTTGGGAACTTCCATTCTCTCCAAACGCCAGTTTTTCTGTCCCCTCCCCTCTCACCCTGCTTCCTTTTGGTCAGGTCTTCAACCCCATTCCTCTCCCAGCAACACCCAACAAACCAACCTGAACAAATCCAAACCACAAACAACACAGAGAATCAACAACTTTCTTTCTTTAACTTGATGACCTTTTGGCTTCAGCCAAATATCACCTCATCTCTCACACCTCCTCTGGTACTGTTCTCTTCTTACTGATGCCTAAGTTCTAGACCAAAAAAGGTATTTGCAGTTGTGTGGGCCTCGGTTTCCCTGTGCCAGAGTGAAGGACATCGCAAAATCGTTTCCCATGGAGTTTGATGTAAATGTCTGGGTTTTACTTACTCCATGAGTGCTCAGGCAGTGCCCCAGAGCTCTGTGACCACATGGGTACAGGGCTGTGCTTAAGGTAAGTGCTGCCTGGCATTCTGGAGAAGGAAAGCTGGAGAAATACACACCAAAAGAGCAGCTTGGCTCCAGCCTGCTCTGTGTGGCCCAGCAGCTCTCCATCAGCTCAGAGCAGAGGTGGGTGAGCCACTGTTTGCCCAGTGTGTTGCTCACCCAGAGGCTGCACTTCAGTGGGGATCAGTTAAGATTGTCCTTCGTGAGTCTTCCTCCCAGCAGCTGAAGCTCTCCCTCCTTCCTCTCGCCTCTCCAGCTGCCATCAGCTGCCCCGAAGCAGAACTTGTTGCAGATTTCCCCACCAGAGGTGATATTTCAGAACTTCGACACTCATGATGTCTCTGAAATGACAGTGTCTCTCATGAATGTGGACAAGGTAAGTGCTGGCACATGGAGCTGTATCGGTTTCTCTGGGTCAGGATTGAAGGCACTTGAGATGGTAGTTCATGTTCAGACTCAGGTGTTTATTATTTCTTATCAGTAAAACAGTCTCACAACCATGAGTTGGGCAGCTTTTCATTAGCAAGGCTCAAAATGGCTAACAATCTCTTGATACAAGGTCTTTTAAGACTAAGCTATCCAATTAAGAAAGGACACCTGGATTATTTTCCCTTTTAACCCAATAACTGATCCCTGGAAGCACGCAATGCAGACTTTTCTGCCCAATTAAAAAATGCCACCCAAACCCATGAAGAAGAAGGAAGAAGAAGCATGAAGAAGAAACTCACAGTTGAAAGTGCTTTGGAAAAGGGGTCAAGGAGGGATGACACCAGGGCATGGACAGGTCTCCTCTCGTCCTGTTTCCACAAGTGGCAAAATCATTGTTTCATGTCTTTCCTGCAGTTTCCTCATGCGGTGAAGGTCTGCATGGAGAGATCACCTTACTTCCAGCTCACGGGTTCCAACGATGCCTACCGTCTCCTGCTGCCGGGAGCATCTGCCCTTGTGTGCATCCGCTTCACCCCCGAGGAGAACAAGGTGAGACTGGAGGAGCCAAAACACAGAATTCTCTCCAAAGCCACTGTTTTCCCTGCACTCTGGGTTCAGCCCATTCCATGCTGTGAGCTTGGCTCCAGGCCATGGGCAGGTAGCCTGCAGCCAGTCCCACCTTGGCACGTGCTGCCAGGCACTGCAGCCAGGCCTGACAGGCTCTGCTTCCCCTCCCTGCACATCCCTGAGCATTCCCAAGGGAAGATGCACAGGGAACAGTGAAAATGACAGGGGGGTGTTGATACATCTTCAGCCACCGCTAGGTACAGTGGAAGGGGTTTCATTATGATGGAAAACACTAGAGGAACAAAGAGGTCAGAGAGCTTTCCTCCTTCCCAGCTGGCAACAGCTTCCCTGCCTCACCCTGGGCTGGAGCAAGGACAGTGCTTTTTTACACCCTCTGTTCTCCAGCCATGCAGCTGTGCTGTCCCAGAGCACAGCTGACCATGGTACAGCTGCAGGGCCAGGGCAGAGCATGTGCTGTGCCCGTGAGCCTGGCCTGGCACAGGCACACTGGGCTCGGGGTGCCCTAGGTCAGCAGGAGGTTGCTGAGCTGCAGGGGACTTGGACCCTGCCTGCAGGAGCTGGTGTAGGGCAGGTCCAAGCTGCAGGCAGAGCTGTGAGCCCAGAGCCCATGGCATGACACTGCTGTGGCTCTGTCTTCATGCCTGTGCCTGTGCTGGCTCTGTCAGCTGGCACCCCTTCCGTGCCAAACGTGCTTTTGTGGGGAGATTTGAACACCAGTGCTGAGTTCCTGGCAAGTCTGATCTCAGTGCTGGGATCTGGGGGGTCAATGTTGTGATCATACAGAAGGGTTTAGGACGTGGCATGGAAGGGAGGAAGCCTTGCAGGGAAACAAAGAGAGGCTCTTTCCAGCAGCATGCTAGAAAGCACTGTTAGCACTGCTCTCCTCCTGACTTGGTTGGAGAGGCAAAGTTGGAGGGGAGTTCTGAGCCAAATGATGTTTCTACACCAAGCCAGAGGTGCAGGAGCTCTTTGGGTGCAGCTGTTTTCTCATTTTTTTTTGCTGCTTCGAGTCAGTTTAACACTTTGTCCTATTCTCAGACAGTGGGAATATAGAAACCTAAAGAGGAATGTCCTGTGTTCCCCAGCTCCATGTTCCTTAGAAGGGACTTAGGAATTATTTAACATCATTAAACTTTAGGGCAGTTCTCTGGATGACCAAGTGACAGAAGAGCTTAATGCCACTGAGATAGGTTTTGCAAAGTGCACTAGTGCCTTTAAAATGTGACATATTAGTAGAGCTTAGTGTTCATTTAGGGTGGGATAGGTAAATTGATGCCCTTGAAGGGTTATAGGAAGTGGTTTTTCTTCTGCCATGGGGACGGCACTAAATGCCCTGTGCTGAGCCAGTTTCTTTTCCTGCAGGATTATTCCCACGAGCTCGTCTGCGTCACTGAAAGGGAAAGGATAGTTGTGCCAATTCGGGCCATTGGTGCCCAAGCTGTCCTGGACTTCCCTGAGCAGCTGGACTTCTCCAGGTGTCCAGTCAAGCGCAGCACCCAGAAGACTCTGCTGCGCCGCAGCTCTGGTAACCAGGCAGCCCATTACCAGCTGAGCACCCAGAGGTCTCAGGATGTGATAAATGGACTGATCCACAGAACTGCTAATACAGCTCAAAGCTGTGAGCCTTCCTGCTGTCACCTGTGGTTTGCTCTGTTCCTTGTGCTTCCATCAGCCAGTGAGCTGAGCAAAGACTCCCCTTTGCTTTGTTCCAGGCGAAGAAACTCTCCACACAAACCTCAGTGGAGAAGCTGTAGATGTCAATGCTGAGTTGAACACAAATTTTGTGGAGTTTGAGAAGATATACATCACCAAGTCAAGCCATACAACCATATTCGTCGAGAACAAGAGTAACATCACAGCCCACTTCCAGTGGAAGACTTTTCCTGCTGAGGAAGATGAGAACCAAGAGAAGAGGAGGTTGGTTTGAAAGATGCATTTCAGTGGGATACATGGCCCAAGACTAAAACTGACGTGTGGCCTCAGGGGGGTGTTGGTGCTTCTGAATGGTTTAGGCCAAGTAAACCATCCCTGGCACCAGGGTGTGTGTCCCTGGGCTTCAGGAGCTCAGCACTTAGCATTCCAGTTCCATTTATACTCCAGCCAAGGAGGGCATTTTGGGAAGGAAATTTGGTTGCAATGACTGGATTTCCTCAGGTTCTAATTGGCCTTTTGCCTCTCTAATCTTCTTCCTACACAGCCTACCAACATCCTTAAACAGTTCACCCTCTTTCCAAAGGCGATACACCCTCTTTTATCCCTTAGTTCCTTCAAAAGCTCCTTGCCCATCCAGGCTGGTTGTCTTCCCTATCAGCTTGTCTTTCAGCACACATGGACAGTCTGTTCCTGTGCCTTCCAGACTTCTTTCTTGAAGCATGTCCATCCTTCATGGACCCCTTTGTTTTTAAGGGCTGTTTCACAGGGTACTCTCCAAATCAGTCTCTTGAACAGGCCAAGTCTGCCCTCCTGAAGGCCAGAGTGGAAGTTTTGGTTGATGCCCCTCCTCGTTTCACCAAATATTGAGAACTCTATTATTTCACGGTCACCGTAGCCCAGACAGATGAAGTTCATTTAGTCATTAGGCAATGTCCTGGTGATATCCAGCACCTGGACCCAGGGAGGCAGCAGACTGCCCTGTGGAATGGATCCAGTCAATACACAGGGCCCTCAGCTCCCCTTAGAAGGGAGTCACCTGCTACCAGTACCCTTCTTTTCTTCTCAGTACTTGAGAGTGTGCTGTGTCTGACAGACCAAGTGCAACTGGGAGACTCTCCAGACAGAATTTTTTTCTTTAGTGTCATCTGCCTGACCCTCTGGAGCCAGGGCCTCATACCTGTTCTGTCAGGGCACCTGGGGAGGTGATGGGGGTCAGGATGGGATTTTATTACCTGCCCAGTAGAGACCCACTTCCATTCCCCACTGTTTCCTAGGTCTCCTCCTTCTGCCTGTTCCCAAGAAGGGCAGGGCTCCTCTGACTCCTGCTGAGCTTCTCTCAGGGTTGGACAGGTGTAACTCTACCAACAGTTTATTTCTGTTTCACTCCCCCTAACGCTCCTCAGCCTTTCCAGTTCTTCCTTAAGCTCTGCCACTGGACAGAGCAGGCCATTCACTCAGGTGTCTTTTGCACTGTCCTCTGATATTAACACCAGGCTCAGACCCTCCCTGCAGCCAGGGGCCTGGACAGCTGCATCCTTCCTGGGGAGTTCTGTTTGAGTTCCTACACTCCTGCTGGCAGCTGCAGCAGCAATGGCTTTTCATCATTTGTAAACCATAGCTGGAGAAGGAGGGGGGGGGGGGGGGGGGGGAGCAGAAAGAAGAAAGAAAGAAGAAAAAAAAAGGCAAGCACCTCATAACCAGCAAAAAGACATAGCCCACTACACAAGGAGGATGAGTGGCTGCACCCTTTCTGCTCAGCCTGTTTGTGCCAACTGCCACGCAAAAACTGAGAAATGCCGTGCCAAAACTGCTGGGCCAAAACTGCTGTGGCAAGCCTCTGTTTGCTGCGGGCCAGGTCACTTGCACTCCCAGAGCCATTTTAAATTGCCTGCAAAAGATCAGGAGATCAACCCTTGCCCACCTGAATGGCTGGTGAGAGGCTCCTTTAGTGCCCTGGGCTTCTTGGTTTTCCACTCTTCATGATCTCCTTGCACAGTGCCTGACTTCCATACAAGCTCTGGGTGTTAAAAAGAAATCCCATTACCTTCTCTGGCTACTTCCCTGGGCTGTTTATTTCCATTTTTTTCCCACTTTCCTGCCTCAGGCATGGTTGTAGCTCTAAGGCCTCTGTCCTGCTGTCAGAGCAGCTTTTGAGATCTCAGAGCAGAGAGGACTTTTTGAGGAGAGGAGATCACACAGGATCCTTTCCCTCTCAGGGCATTCTACTGCCATGCACTGGGATGGGACCCAAAAAGCTCTGGATCATGAAAAGATCTCTCCAGGAGTTTGCTGTCTCCGTCCTGCACAACAAAGTCCCTTCCCCTCTCAGAGCCTCTGTTTTCATGCATACAGAACCTTGACTGTCACTCTGAAGGGGTGTGGTGCCTGAATTCATCAATTTCCTTTGGATGCTCTGGGATGCTCTTGTGAAAGGCAGAGTAGGGAACAGGGCAGGTCCAAAATGGAAGAAACAAAGAGTGCTGCTTGTGAAAAACACCAATCACTTGTGTTAAAATGTTTTAATGTTTAATAGTAATAAAATAGTTATAAAATAGTAATAAAAATTAGAGTAGTAACATTTTGGACAATCAGAGTTAGGACAATAAAGGGACAATAAAAAAGCAAAGAATTACAGACATCTGGGTGCTCTGCTCTGCCACAGAACACGTTTTGCTAAGAAAGGATTAACCCTTAAAAGCAATAGCCTGTTGCATATTCATCTATCTCATACATGATGCAAACATTCTTTTCAAACAAAGGGTGTTTTCTGTTTATTGTCAACTTCTTTCCTCATCTTGTAAATCAGTCGTCTTGGTCCCTCAAAGTCTGGTTCTCCCCAGTAAGGAGGTAATAATTCTTCTCGTGGGATTTTGGGTGTCTTGTTGCTGTTATCTCTCCTTGAACTAGTTAGTAAAAGGATCTTACACCACATAGTTTCTGTAGCCTAAAACTATATGCACCACACTACTTAAAAAGATTAGTACAGCACTATAAAACAGGATTAATGCAACATAACTTTCCAACATCACACATATAGTATTCATTTTCATATTTGCAAAAAGCTAATAATATAATAGGCATTTTTCACGGTGCTGGTAACATGGAGCTGCAACCCAGCTCTGTCTCCCCTCCCCAGGGAAGTCCTGCTCCATGATCTTTATCTGCCTCTCCCAGCAGCTCAGTAGTAGGGGAAAAGCCACTTGAAGTGGCTGGTGGATTGTCCCTCAGTTTTGGCAGAGGCTTTGAGCCAGGAGGTTTCCTTGAAGGATTCTGGCTTCGGAAACCTCTCCTGAGCTTGCAGGTGTGGAGTAAAACTACCTGCTGTGCCAGTGAACAACAAGTTATCCTCTGATCCCTCTGGGACCCCCAGGGCTTGGGGTCAGCTCTTGCTGGAGAGCGGCTGCTTGTGAGAAATAGACACTCACTTTTCATAAGTTTAGAAAGGTTGATTAAACCTTATCAAAAATACAACAGAAGACTGGATAGAGAAGATGTTACGGCGCCCGGAGAAAAGGATTTTCCCCACCATGTGCTTGCCCACGCAATGGGCGTTTTACCTTTTAACCCTTTAGCCCCTCCCAAAATTCTGTCCATTGACCCCTTCTTCACTGTCCAGTGGTGGAGTTTACTTCCTCCAATCTTGATTGGAGGTCAGATGTCACCATGGTGACAAGCTGACCCTCCCAAATATCCCAACCCCAGCTGTCCCTTGATAACAACTCAGGGGGTAAAAAAACCTTTTCTTAACCTTCAGACAAATTATATTTGTCTGTTAATTGTGAGAGTCAGTCATGGCACTGCTCATCTGTCACACTGCTGCTCCTCCCCAGGTGCTTTGCTCTCCTGCACTCGCACTTCTCTCTGCAAATACATGGCTTCTTAAAGGACCTGCTGTCTTTGTCTCTCCTCTGGCTGCAGGCAGTGTCTTTTTCTGCAGTCACAGAGTGAGCTGTGTCTGGAAGAATTAATGGAGGAGAAAGAAACAGGGAAGGAGAAGGGCTCTTGTGAAGATCGTGCTGCCCTCCCGAGGGCCCCGGAGGAGAAGGCAAAGGTGCACCAGGACCCCATGTTCTCTGATGACGTTTTTTTCATTGAGCCAATGGTAAGTGATAGCTGAGGACCTCATTTTCCTCCTCTTCCTCCTCCCACCCACTCCAACCCTGGCTGTGGTCACTCGGCAGATCCTCAGCTGGCCCCACATGCTGGGAGGGAGGACATTGAGTTTCTGGTGCAGCTGCAGAGCTCGCCTAAAACTGCTAAAATGCTCAAAGCATTTCTGCCCTGGAGGCTCAAGGCAGGGCTGGGAGCCTGACAAAGCTGAGCTCTGCTGCCAGGGCTCGAGCTCAAGGGCACTCCGTGCGTGTCCTTGCAGTGTCACAGGGAGCAGTTCTTGTAGGTGGGGGCTCCCCCAACACGTGGGGTTCAGCAGAGGCTGTTGGAGCACTGCCAGCTCACATTCTGACCTAAAGCTTGCAACGGTTTGCTGGGAAAAGGAGGCCAAACTCAGCCCAAGGTTAATCATAGAAATGCCAATCCCCTCCTGTAACCACACCTTACACTATTTCTGAGTGTCCCTTCCAGTGTCATCTGTGAGCCTGGACACAAGGGTGGAAGGTTTCCATGGGCCTTTTCAGTTCTCCTGCACACAGGGACAGAAAACCTTTTCCTTTTCTGTTTATGCAAGCAAACTGACATGTGCTCCCATCAAGCAGAGCCCTGGTTCTGAGTACTGGCATTGTGAGAGATGATGAATGCCTGGTGTCTGCACAGTGCAAAATCCCTTCTCATCTTGGAGTAAACCCCAGAATAATCCCAACCTCTGCTTTCTTTCAAAACAGGTTAAACTAATATTTTTATTTCTGAGGGAGGGGATCATGTTCTCTCCTTGTGAAGAGCCACCAGTGCACAGTGGCAGTTACATCCCATTGTAGCTGACAGCAGCATGATGTTGACCAAGAGCTTGTGTAGGAATATTGTGGAGAGAGGGAGCTGATCAGCTGAGCACTGAGAGCTTCCAGCGGTGTGTTGAGCTGGGTTTGGAGTGTTTCCTTGGCTCCTTGTGTTGCTCACTCATCATTGATGCTCTGAACCAAGGCTTACAGGACTGTGGTTGAAAACGAGAAATGTGAAGTTTGAAGGGAAATGTTTTGCTGTTTCTTTCTGTTGTAGGAGGGAGAAATCGGGCCGAATTGTTCGGCCGAAATCAAGGTGACCTTCAAACCCCTGGAAGCAGTGGAGTATCAAAGTGTGGCTTACTGCAGCATCTCAGGTACAGCTCCTTTGCCCTGCTTCTCTCCCCCTCAGTGAAGCCATGGTGCAAGCCTGAGCCCACTGGGCTCCCATGGAACTGCTGGGAAGAGTCCCTGGTCAGCAGGGCAGTGCTGGCACATCCCCAGTGGCCCTGCAGCTTCCAGGGAGTCTCCTGTGCAAGACCAGGGCTCAGAACACCTGTGTGAGGGTTACTGATCCCAGAACAGAACACCTGTGTCTGGATTACTGCTCCCAGAACAACCCAGGCAGTGCAGGGAGAGGTTTTCATGCCATGGCTTTGCCAGCATTTCCTCAAAGGCCAGAGAGCTCCAGAGCAGAACAGCTTTGGTGAACAAGCACTAAGCCCCTCTAGGCCACTGACCTCCAGAGTGTCTCCATTTGACATGGATCCATCATCAGGCAGCAGGAGCTGAGTTAGAAATGTGCTCCCTGAGCCTGGCTCACCTCCCACTGCCCAGACACCAGCAGAGGTGGCTGAGCCCCACTGAGCCCAGGGTGTTGGTAGAAGGAGCACCCTTGGCCAGCATCTGCTTCTCTCCCTGTGTGGGAGTTGTCACCTTGCAGCTCTCAGTCTGTGGAAATAGAACACAGTGCTGAGTGTCAGGAGTTGGGGACTTTGACAACAAAGTCGTGTGCTGCTGGGCCAGGTAGTTTGGCAATTGATGAGCTTGATGTGCCTGCACTGCGTGGATTTAAAGCTCCTCTAAGTGCATGGGAAGAAAACCACAGAATCACAGTATGTTAAGGATGGAATGGACCTTAAAGGCCTCAGGGCAGGGACACCTCCCACTAGATCAGGTAGCTCCAAGCCCCATCCAGCCTGGCTTTGAACTCTTTCAGGGCTGGAACCTCCACAGTGCCCCTGAGAACCTCCTCCAGTGTCTCACCACCCTCACAGCAAAAAATGTCTTCCTAATATCTAACCTAAATTTCCTTTCTTTCAATTTATACCTGTTACTCTTTGGCCTGTCACTACAGGACAGCAGAGATGTTTTACACTCAGCAGACTGGTGGCTGAAATTGGAAACCAGCCCAAGCAATGGGTTAGAAATTAGAAGTCAGCCCCAAGGCTGAGGGAAGAGAAGGGTCCATATCTTCTCCTGCAGCATCAGGAGCTGGTTGCATCCAGCTCAGAGTCAGGGACTAGCATTGAGGCAGCCTGGAAAATACTGTGTAACAGAGGGAATGATTGTACTGAAATGAACATCTCTCCCCAGGCTGTGAGAGCAGGCTGCCCCTGCACCTCACAGGGGAAGGCCAAGGACCCTTGGTTGAGCTCAGCTCTCCTACACTGAACCTTGGCAACGTTTCTGTCGGCACTCCCCACGTTTCTGAGGTGAGCAGCAGGGCTTGGGGTGGATCCTGATGGCTCCTGAGGCAACAGCGAGCTTGGTGGAGCTGTGGAATTCCTGCCAACCTGGGCAGTTGTGAGCAGGGAATATTTGACATACTGGTCAAACCTGGGGGCGTCTGAAAGGTGTGTGTTGTTCATGAAGCCCCAGACCCTGCTTTGGGGATCAGCTTGGGAGGCTTCCTGCACAACAACCCCTTGGCACATGAAACCAACACTGAGCCAAAAAGCTGCATGTTCAGAGGCTTTTGTGGCAGTGCCAGACACAAGGCACCTTTGGACTGGGCTGTTGAGAAGCAGCTGGAACAAACTGGCTGCCTTTGAGCCTCAGTCCACTGCAAACAGCTTCCAGGCAAGTGTCTCCTGCTTACTCCTGGAAGTCACAGAAAAGCCATCCAGCCTCTGGGCTCAGTGCTGGCCCTTGCAAAGGGCTTGGGAGTTCTTTCCCTTGCTGACCAGTCCCTCACCACACTTCAGCCTTGGTGCATGTCTGACTCTAGAAAGAGAAAAGTGCTCCTGGGAATAAAGCAAAGGATTTTTCTACCTGTTTGCCTCCCCCCCAATAGTGTCAAGTTTGCAAAAAGAACGAAGAGAGAGAAACTGAAAGACAGAAAATGGAGCACTACATCATGCCAGACACTTCCAAAAGCTTGGCTGTGGAGGGGAAAGACATGCTGAGTTTTCTTACCAAAAGATGGTGCTGCCTATACATTTTGATGCTGATGCCTCATAATCAATGTATTGTTTTCATGACATGGGAAAAGCTGAATGAGTAGGTGGTACTGCTGGAGCTGTGCTAACTGGGGCAGCAGCAGCTCTGTGGAGATTCACTAGGCAGCTGCAATCACCCCCCGTTGCTCCCAGGGCCAGGTCTGAATGAGCTTGGTGATGCTGCCCAGAGGTGCACTGCTCTGTGTCCATGGCATAACCCCAGGGTTATGGACTCCAGTTATGTGGAGATACCACTGCTTTGCATGAAAACCCAAAGGCAGAACTTGTCCTGTTGTATTTTTTTTTTTTTAATTTCTACCATCCAAAGCATCATCTGCCTTTTCTGGGTGTTAATTGTATCATTAGACAAGAGTTCACAAGAAGGGAAGGTTCCGCATGTATTTCATTTTGCTTTCTTGCTGCTGCAGGTGGAACTGATTAACCTAGGAGCTATTGATGCTCCCTTCACCTGTATCCCTTCAACTGCAAACATGGGCTTCTGCTTCAAGTTTGCACCCGAGGAGGGCATCATTGCAGCAGGTGGGACCCAGACTATTCAGATCTCCTTCAGTGCCACCGTAGTGGGGACGTTCGAGGAAGAATTCCAGTTCAGTGTGGCTGGATCTCTTATGTCTGCAATCCTGACTATCAAGTAAGGACTCTGGGACCTTGGTGGGCACATCTGGGACATCCCCATCCCCTCATTTTGGGGTTGGGCAGAGGAAAGAGGTGTTTCCTGAGGTCTTAATCTCTGCTCTGATCCTGGCACTACTTTAGTGTGAGGATGCCTCCTGCCCTGTGTGGGTACCTGGGAGCTGGAATGACTCCTCCCTGCAGGGATCTCCCTCTGCCTTGGGCCATGGCAGGCAGTGGGATGGATCAGCTCTGGGCAGCAGCTGCTCTGGGATGTCCCACCTGAACAAGGTGCAGGGCCCCCAGGGCTTTGGAGATGGGCCAGCCTGGGTGGTTCTGCAGCAGCAGCAGTGTTTGTAAAAACTTGTGTTAATAATCCATGCCAGATGGGCAGCAGCAGCCTCACCGCACCTCTCACGGCCATGCTGTGGGGCACAAGCTGTGCTCCCAGCTCCTGTGCACAGAGTGCTCTGGTGCCTCCTTTGCCCAGCCAGCAAAGGGCTGATGTGGGAGTCAGGGAACTGTGCGGCAGCAACTGTCCCAAGGACTTGGGCATCATCCCCTGGGCTGGTGCCATGGCAAGAGACAATCCTGGCCCAGCACAAGGGAGAAGGGGTGATCACAGGGGAGGCAGAGCTCAGTGCTCAGGGGCACAGCAGCATGGGGCCTTGTCCCTGCCAGCCTGAGCCATGTGCTGGCAGGATAATGCAGTGGAAGCAGGAGAGCTGATGCTGGCTGCTCTGCAGCTTTGGAGCTAGGCTGCTGCTGTTGGGAGGCACTGGGTCACGGCAGTAAAGAAATTAAAGCAATCTGCACCTGATTATACCAATGAGATAAGGGAGATGGATGAAAGAGAACAAGAAAGTTATTACTGAGCAAAAGTGGTGAGTAGGTCTTCCCATAGTAGAGAAACAAGTATGCTGGCTTTGTTCTTGGAGGAAAAGTGCTGCTTTTTTGCTCTGGAAATTAAGAGGGAAGCTTTCACCATCAAAGAATTGATTCTTCTCTGTCCCTCCCCCAAAATGCTCATGGGATGTTTCTGCATCAGCAGCTTGCTTCTTGAGCAAGGGCAGGTGTCCCTTGTTGAGATGTGTAGAGCAGAGCCAGGGGCAGTCCTGTGAATCCAACAGAAGGCACAGGTCACTGCTCCTTGATTTTTAACCAAAGGGCAGAGTGGGCATTGATTGGCATCAACCATGAAATAAAGTCATGAGTGTTGTGCAGCTTCAAGTGCTGCTTTCAGTGGATGCTGGTCACTTTTGGAGACTGAGTTCAAGCACGGGTGAGCTGGTGTGGTAGAGTCAGGACAGCCTTGTTTGGTTGTTGAAGCTATTGCTCTTGGCTGTGCCAGCTGGTGCATTGGTGACAGGATTCGTCTGTCTCCTGTGTAGAACTGTTGCTGCTCTTTTCAGAGGATGTTTGGGGCTCCCCTGGCTTCATGTCTCAGAGCTCTGTCTAGAATGATTGTGTGGGTCAAACTCTCCTGAGAAAGCTCCTCCATTACAGATGGGGAAACTGAGGCACGGAGCCATGTCTGGCTGTGCGTTCAGGGTCCTTCATGGGACCACCAGCATCCCGGGGGCTTTTCCTGCCTGCCCTGTGCCCAAAGCCCCATCAGTGGCTGTTGGCTGCTGGCCACTTGGCTTTGGCTGCCTCCTGTCCACAGGGGCACTGTGCTGAGCACCTGGTGCTGTGTTGGTTTGAAACCCACAGTGCCCTGACACCAGGTTTTACACCCCTGAGCCACAACAGCTTAGCTTTAATTCCCTTTAACCAAGCCATTTCCTCCTCTGTCCTCGCCATCCAGGGGGTGTGTCACCGAACTGAGGTCATACCTTGAGGTCAACAAGCTCAACTTGAGGCACATCCCCCCTGGTGAGTGTTCCCTGGGCTGGGACACAGCCTGGGGGATCTGTGTGTTCCAAAATGGAGCACTTAAAGATAAAAGTATCTGTCACTCATGGTCTGCCACAGCAGCCTCTTCAGGGTGTGAGCTCCGAGACTGCTGGGTGCCTCCGGCAGTGTTTTGCCATTGTGAGATCAAATGGAAAGGAAGGAATAGAAAGTATTTTCTGGTGTCCATGTCCTGGTTTAAAAGACAGCTGTCTGCTAAGGAAAGCAGGAATCTTCCTGGAATGCAAAGATCACCCCCCTCCCTCCAAATTATTATACCTGTGAAATTACAGGCTTCCAGACAAAAAGATGGGAAAAGGAATAGCAGTTCTTTACTAGAATCTATCAGCACAAACATCAACACAACAAGAGAAGTTTCCAACCCGCCATGTGCTGTTTTTCCCCTTTGGTGTAGTTAGGATCACAGGCAGGAGGAGCTGTGGGCTCTGGCAGGGCAGTGATCCTCTCCCAGCCAGCACTGGCAGGGAAGGAAGGAGGGAAGGCAGGAAGAAAGGAGGAAAGGCAGGAAGGAAAGCAGGAAGGAAGGCAGGAGGGAAGGCAGGAAGGAGGGAGGGAAGGCAGGAGGGAAGGCGGGAAGGCAAGCGGGAAGGCAGGAAGGAAGGCAGGAAGACAGGCAGGAAGGCAGGTTTGATCACAGTGGGGAAGGCAGGAAGGAGGGAGGGAAGGCAGGAGGGAAGGCGGGAAGGCAAGCGGGAAGGCAGGAAGGAAGGCAGGAAGACAGGCAGGAAGGCAGGTTTGATCACAGTGCTGAGCTGCAGCCCAGGGCAGTCCCAGGGCCAAGCACACAACCTCCCGCAGCAGCACGCAGCTGAGCCTCTTTCCCCGAGCAGGAGGAAGGGAACCTCCACTCCCTGCCCAACATCAGCCCCCACTGCACAGCGCCCACGGCATCAACAGCACAACTCCCAAAAAACCCTGAATGGAAAAGCCCAGCCCCATGGCCAAAACCCCCAAAACCCCTATCCCCCTTCCCAGACCAAGGGGAAAGTTCCCTACGAAGCCTAAACCCATAACAATGAAGTTAATGAACTTTTGGAAAAAACTAATTGCCTTTCCTGAGCTGCTTCTTCCCCACCCTGCATCACCACTGAGGCACTCATTAAGTTGCCTTTTGAACAAATGTGTTAGGAAAATTAATCCACAAACATCAGAGGTTTATGTCGAAAAAGGAGACAGAGGAGTCCTTTTACTTTATTGGAATAAAGGGAGAGGCCATGGGACATTCCCCTGGGATCTCTCAAATTTTTGGAGGACTCAGCCTCCCTTTTAATCCCAATTTCCTGGCCGCATTTCCCTTCTCTCTTCCCTCATAGGCTGAGGTACTTGAGAGGTACAGACTTCCACATACACCTGATACCAAAGATTTCCCTCTAATGTATAACCTTCCCTTTTAATTTTTAATTGATATGGAATGTAGGGACTTTTCTTTCCCATTGTTTCTTTCATCTTTCAAAGTCTAATTTCATTTATCAGCAACCCTAACGTTTATTTGTAAAAGCAAATATCTTTTTCCATTTGTTAATCAGTGGAATCCTTCCCATTGTTTCTTTTATCTCCCACTGCTAGTTTTATCTACAAGCAGACCCACAGCTTGTTTGTAAAGACAAATCTACTATTCCTCTCAAACAAAACAAGAAAGGCAGCAGTAATCACAGTGGCCAGCATGGGTGTGAACTCACGTTGACTCACTGTTTATATGTCCTGAAAACAGGAATGTTGGCAGACTTAAGAGGGAATTTTACAGCTTGAATTTTCAGAGTAAATGCTCGGTCTGGGTGCACACTCATCACGGAGAGAAAACTGGTGCTGGTTTGGGGCAGGTGAGGCAGCTCCTCCCCATCAGAGAGAGAAGCTTGCAGAGTTGAGCAGGGCTAAGAGTGGGCATTTTCAAGGCTGCAGTCTGGAATCAGTGTCAAAGGGAACTCAGTGACGATTAATTCCTCATGCTGGGTGAGCTGTAGTTCAGATAACAAAGAGCTGAACTCCAATCCCACTTTCATCCTGCCAGGACATTCACACCAGGAGTCATGCCATAATTGGTGCCTCAATGAATATTTGTGTCCTTTTCCTAGCCTCTCGCTCCACCAAGATCCCTTGCCCCACTGACACCTCCTTGGTGCACCGTACCAGCCTTTATGAAAAAGGCTGCTACCCAAATCTCAAAATCCACCCCAGCAGCCTGGAGTTTGGCTGCCTCACGGATGGCGCTGAAGAAGAAGTGCGTTCTCTGGAGATGACCAACTACACCTCACTTCCTGTCCACTACCAGTGGTCAATCTACTCCGAGAGCCAGAAGTGCAGGTATGTGCACCTTTGCCCTCTCCTTGGAGCTCTTTTCCCTGGTGCCCTGCTTGTACTTGGCAAAGAACAAAGCTGTTTGCCTGGGATCTGACAGACTGCTTCTGGCTTTTCCTTGTTCAGATAACTGACCAGCTGTGGTCGGGCTGGATGCTCAGGGAATAGGTTTTCCACCAGTTTGGTGCTGCATAGCCCCCATAGTGGTTTCCCCTGGGAAGGAAAGCTGGGCTGAAAGCTGCTTCCTTAGACCTCTGTGGCCTGAGGCAATGTCCACCTTGATGAAGGGCTCCTAGTCCCAGCTCCCAGAGTGCTGCTGGAGGCCCTTTTGGCCCCTCTGCTTTGGGATGGATCCTCTCTGCAGTTGCTGCTCTCTGCTCCTTGCCTTCCTCCCTTGCATTGTGCTGGAGGATGCCCAGCAAGTCCCAACACCAGAGGAAGAGCTACCTAGTGCCTGGGCTGATGCTGAACATCTTGTTCCCTTCCCTTTCCTTCTTTTCTGAGATAACTCCTGTACTGCCAGGACAATTTCTTTCCCAGGGGTCAGCATTCAGGGCACACCTTGGATTCTTCACTCCCTTTTTCTTGTGACACTTGTTACTCCTTTTGACTTTTCCCCTGCAACATGTCCCTTACGAGTTCTGTGCTGCTTGACAGCAGGACTTGTTCATCACATCATCTCCTAGCCCTGCCTCCCAGAGAGTTTCTACTTTAGAGTGGAAAATGTCATTGTCTGGGCACCATGGTCCTGGGAAGTTGCCTCAAACCATTCATTAAAACTACAGACAGTGGAGTAGATGATTAGGGATCTCTTGGGGGTTATGAGACTGCCCCTCAGGCAGAAATGAAACGCAGCCTTAGGTCACAAGCCACAAAGCTAAAGACAGTGATTCTTTGGGGAGCAGGTCATTGCAGGCACTGAATGCCTGTCTGGGAATGGAGCATCCAGGTCATGTTTGACTGTGGGGAGCACTTGCAGCTCAGCAGGGTGACAGGCAGGCGTGGCTCACCTGTGTCCCTCACATGGCATTAGAAACACAAGCAGAGTTACCCTGAGCACCTGCTTCAATTTAAAATGGGGAATGTGACCTGAGTCACCTGGGAGTGTTGGAAAATGTCAGCCAACCCCCCAGCAATGTCAGGGGAACATTCCTGATAAATACCTGGTGGAGCTGCAGAGTTTCTGGCCTTGGGCCCTGGGGTTTGCTGTGCTGGCTGGTCACTGGCTGGGTCTGCCCCTTGGTGCCTCAAATCTCACCTTTTTGCTTGCCTTCTCTGTCCTTCCCTCTCCCACTGTGCTTTTTGCATCCCCACAAGGTGTTCATCCCTGTCCTCTGTAGTTGCTCAATGCAAGCAGTTGCAGCTGCCTGCACTGCTGCTACCTCAGTGTCATCCCTGGGCTGCCTTTAGAACAGACCTGCTCCAGCCTGGACTGGGAAGGGCTGGATCAAACCATTTCTCAGTTCAGTGTGCCAGCACCCACCCAGGGGCTGCATCCTGAGCAGGAGCTGCTCGTGCAGGTGTCCCTTCCTCCCACTGCAGGTCCATGTTAATGGCTATGTTATTTCCTGGATGTGGGCGTTACTCATCTAAATTCACACCGCAACCACCAAAGGAGAAGAGACCCTGTGTTGGTTCCTTGGCACATCAGAGGAGATGCATCACCATGAGAAGCGTGGAGAAGCCAGTCAGAGCCCTGAAAGAAGAGCAGGATTTTATTCAATCTTCAGGAGCAGAGGTAGATTTGCTTGTACACCTACTGCTTGTGTTGCCTCCCCAGCTTGCCAGCAACAAGTCACACTCATGCTGACCTCCCCTTTTGCTGCTCTGCTGTCCTGTGCCCTGACAGTCGGGCAGCAGGGCCCGTGGCTGGGTACGGGGTGTGTGGGAGGGAGAAATAGGAGAGTTTTCTTGGAGAAGCCCGCTCAGATCCTACAGACCTGTGTTGAGTGTGGGATTTTTTTGCCTGGTTTTCTTCACAATGTAAGATGAGGCTTTTATCTGCATCACGATGGTAAGACCTCCAGCTTCCTTCCCAGAGCAAGCTGTGATGAGTCCTGATGTCCATGGAGCCTCTTCCCAAGCCAACCACACTACCTGCGTGCAGGTCTCTGCTTTCACCCGAGAGCTGGTATTGCACTGGGGCCCTGAAGCTGTCTCTTAAATGAGACTCTGCCAAGTGGCTGTCTCTTGCTACTGGCATAGGAAATGGCTTGTTTTTCGGGTGCCTCCACAAACTCCTGAACAGCCTCACCTCCCAGCAGGGTTGGCAGGAATCACATCCCCCCTGGATGTGCCGCACACTCCCCACGAAGCAGAGAAGATAAGAGGGGATCTGTCTCACTTGCACATTGTCAGTGTGGCAAGCAGGGCTGGAGCTCTGTGGCGTTGCATGTTTTAAGTTGAAGTTGTTATGAAAATTAATTATTCTTTATTCGTTTAAGAAATGGTTTGTTCCTTCCCCCCCCCCCCCCCCCCCCCCCCCCCCCCCCCCCCTCGCTTTTTTTCCATTTTCTGCGACACCCGCGCCGCAGCTGTCGCCGCTCCCTGGGCAGTCTCAGTGAGAGCCCTGGAGTGGCCGGTCTTGTAGCGCCCCTCTGCGGCCATACAGGGAGCAGCTAGCCAGCATCCCTTCGCCCTAAGTGACCGCAGCGTGCGAGAGCTACAGAGCTCCCGGTCCCACTGGTGGCCCCCAGCAGTGGCCATAGAGGGGCCTCCCATCCCTGCAGGCCCAGCACAAAGTGCTGCTGAAGCAGCTGGTTGTTGGAGAGGCCGTGCAGGACACGTTGTAGGACTGCCCGAGGACGCTGTGCAGCAGCTATGGAGGGCATTGCTCCCCTTGGACCTCATCAGGGGGTCCATAGGAAATTTTTGCAGGAGCTTTTCCTTGAGAAAGCAGGCTATCAATCAGAGAGAGGAAAAGCCTCAGGAGTCAGATGAGCGGGGCTGGAGTCCTTCCCTGAGCTCCCTGAGCTCCAAGAGGTCTCACTCTGAGTCTCCTCCTTTTCTAAAAGCAGTAAGAAATGCTTTTTAGAGGCAAGTTGTGCATCACAGAGAATTTCTGCTGCCAGGAGACATCCCAGTTCACTTTAATGTAGTATATTAATTAATGCATTGATCCCTGAGTATGGGAGAAGATTTTCCTTATGGTCCCTCCACTGGTCAATGGCATGGATGCAGGATGAGATTAGGATTATTTTGGCTGTGTTTGGGGAATAGGCCCCTGTCCCAATCTGCTCATACAAGCAGGGGTCATGATGGTTTGTTACCTGATCTCAGAGTGCAAAAACAACACAGAGGGGATTTCAGTATTGATCAAAACAAATGCACCTTTTGTTGAGTGCCCACTGCAAATGCAGTAGAGGGATTGGGAAAGAGATAACAGAATAGAGAGAGAGAGAGAGAGAGAGAGAGAGAGAAAGAAAGAGAAAAGGAGGGGAATATAGCTACCAATGGAGAGATGAAAACCCTTGTGGTCCGGCCAATAGATCTGTCTTGTCACGTCAGGGAGAATCTCAAAGTCTTGGTTAACTCAGGGGTCCATTATAGTGCTCTGCCAAGAGGAGAACAGGTAAAAGACAATGGAGAATGAGCCTATTGCAAATGGATATAGACAGCCCATGTTCCAACACAGGATAAGTCAGTCTCAGCAGCGAGTGGGACCCATTGTTTCAGGACTGGTTTCTGTGGGAAAACAGTCTTGTCCAGTGAACACACCTGCAGGCAACACCTGGCAAACATCCCGCTTCAGTCAGCCCAGCACCCGTGTTAGAATCATAGGAGTCTCAGTCCTTGGGAGGGGGCTCAATCTCTGTCTATCACAGTGGTCATGAGGCAGATGAGGAATTTTCCGTGGGGGATCACCAGAGTTACCCCAGAAAGTTCATTTGGCCAAGAGGCAGGGAAATCCATGGGCTGTTGTGTTGAGCGGGGATGGTGAAGCAGGTGTAAGTGTACAGAGCAAGCTCCTTGCCAGGCCCTGCTCGAAGCAGTGTGCCATGGTGCACTGCAAACACAGCTGCAAACTTGGCAAGCATCCACCTTCCCAGGGCAGAACTGCAGTCAGGGGCTTCAGGATCCTGGTCTGTGTCCTTGCAATGGTCATGAGGCAAAGGAGGGAAACTTCGGACTGTCTCTTAGAGCCCCTCCGGCTACAGCTGCACTTTGCTCCAAGATGCTCTTCTGCAACCATTTCCACGCTCAACACCTCCATCTCTCCTGTCCTCCATCCAGGCTTTCAGCATCGAGCCGCAGTCGGGTGTGCTGCAGCCAGGAGAGAGCCAGCAGGTGTCCTTCACCTTCTCTGGCCACCAGGACATCCTCGCCGGTGTGAAGGCGCTGTGCCACATGGGCAAAGGCCTGACCTACGAGGTGGAGCTGATCGCTGCACGGGTCAGCTACTCCCTGAGCCGCCGGGAGATCGACTGTGGCTTACAGGTACCACACGTGGCCCCTGGCACAGCTCCTTGCCTTGGAACCACGGCCAGCGGGTTCCTGCCCGCCTCGGTCCAGGGCTCGCTCCCCTTCCCAGCCCCTTTGTTGGCTCTGGGGTTTGGAAGTACAACCTTTGAGGGACACATCCGGCATCCAAGCTGGTTTAAAATGGCCATCTCCACAAATGCTGGGAATGCCTCTTTTTCAGGGTACCTAACACTGCCTCCTGGGCCAGGCAGGGTCCCAGTGGGGGTGTCTGAGGGGCATGTCTCTGAGACCTCCCTCTGCTGATCCACTCCTAAAGCCTGACCTGCAGGGAGATGCTCTTGTCTAAAGCTCTTGCTTAACTGACAAATAATCAAGGGAAGAAGTTGGGCTTCCAGTCACTATAGTTGGAGAGAGTGTCCCAGAATAATCCCCACTGCAGTCTTTTTCAGTTGAAAGCCCACAGATATTTCCAGCTGCTGGCCCTGTCTCTGTTGCCTTGTGTGACTCCCTTGTTGCATGCATGTTGCTTGCCAGTACTTGCATGCAGGTGCCCTTTCTCCTGGAATGCCTCAGTGCTGTCTCTGCTTCTCCTGGCTATTGGTGACCCCTCAGAGTGCAGAGGGCCTGTGTCCCCTGGTTCATTTATTACTGGCCCTCACATGGTTGTTACCACACCTCTGTGTGCTGCCAGGGCTCCCTGGTCCTGTGCAGGTGCCCTGTGCCTGGGAGTTCCCCCCGTTCCCAAGTGCCCCTATCTCCTCCCTGGTCCCTGCTCCCAGCTCCCACGATGTGTCTGCTTCCAGCCCCAGGAGAGAGGAAGGAGATTCCCAGCAGCAGGCCTGGGTCTGTAACTTCCCTCTCCTGTGCCTTCTCTCCAGATCTTTAATGAAGTTGGTCACAGCACGGTCACCCTGGAGAACACTGGCAGGACTGAATTCAGCTGGGTGCTAAAGCCTTGCCCTGAAGACAAGCATCGGCCTGGTGTGTTTCTGGTCAAGCCCACCACTGTAAGTAGCACAAGTGACTGACCCCAGCCCTGTGCCAGGTGGCCCAGGAGAGCGTTAAAGGGAAAAAAGAGCAGGGGGGGAAAGGGGGAAGAAGGTCAGAGGGGAAAACCCAAACCCAGCCATGAGAGAGAGAGGGCTGTCAGCAATTTCTGCTGGGGGCAGAGGAGGTCAAACAAGTGCTCTCCTGATAGACTCCCCCACGGCCTTGGTGGTGGGTGGCTGGGCTGTCACAGGGCAGACACCGGCGGGAGGCACAGGTGTGTTGGTCACTGTCCTGTCCTGCTGTAACGGGGGCAGAGGAGAATTCTTCTTGATACATTTCTTGGACAAAAATAAGGCACAAACACAGCAAGTATTAGCAGCATCCCAGCACTGTCCAAGCTTCTCAGTCCTCCCTGGATGTCTTTGAGCCGAAGCAGCGCTCCTGCCTTTGTCCCTCCCTGCGGTGGGAAGAGGAAGCAATTGGCTTTTCCATTTCTTCATGCCTGTCTCCTACAGGGGACGAGAGGAGCTGCTGGCCCTGCTGAGAGCAGGAATTTCTCTTCCACAGTGGCAGCAGAAGAGCCTTTTTTTGTTGAGGCAGGCTCTTGCTGGCAGAGGGCAAACCCCATGAGCAGCAGAGCTGTGCTCACATCGGCCTGTGCTGGGGCTGCAGCCTTATGAGCCCTGGGTCAGAGGCTCAACTTTTGGGCACAAGGAAGGCAGAAGGTGTGAGAAGGGAAGGCCACTCCTCAGTTAAAATTTAAAGAAAATTGAAGAGACAATAGGGGACAAAGTCAATAAGGCAGAAGGAACAGCGCTGGGTGCTTAGCTGCAGCCAGAGGCACAGCAATCAACACAGCAGCACCCCTTATATACCCTGTGTATTGCATCGGCCTAATACATATTTACAAATGGTTATGCATATTCAAACATTTTAACGTAGTTCCTCCTCTGTCCCACCTTTTTGGAGCATGTGCAGTTGTCCTAGTGGTGGTCATGTGTTGCTTTTCAACATATTGAACAGGTTTCCATTCCTTCACTGGTTAAATGTTAATATTACAACAACTCTTCACCAACAGTGGTATCACAATAGAACATTTGCATTAAAAGAACTCTAAACTTTAGCAAAACTTCTTTGACAAAAGTCAGCATTAAAAAACACACGTATTTACTCCAACAGTTGTGAAAGCCAACACTGTAATATCTTTATCACAAAGGTGATGTGGTCTGATGGTTTCTTCTCGATGAGAACCTGTCTTCTCAGCCTGTCTGTCCCCTGAGCCATCCCCATCAAACACTCTGATGCATTCCCTCCCTCCTCTCCTGTCCCTGCAGGGCTCCATTGCACCGGGCAAGAAGAAAGTGCTGAAATTCTATTACCTGCCGGGATTACCAGGAGCTTTCAGCAGGATTTACCAACTTGAAGTGGGTGACCTGGAACCAGAAACAATCTTCCTGAAAGGAGAAGCGACCTGCCCCATGATCAGTGTGAACCTGCCCTGGATCATCAAAGGTGGGCACTGCCTGTCTGCCCCAGGAAGGGCCCCTCTGGTTTTGTTCCCTACCCTATGCCCACAGGGCAGCTCATGCCAACCTCCACCAAGCCTGGAGGGTTGCAGCACTCCCAGACCAAGTCAAGCCCCCTGGTTGCTTCATGAGTCTTGAGCAGAGGATCCCACGTGGGCTTTGTCCCAGGAACCGTCCTGCAGAGCTTGCCAGCACATCTGGCAGGGTCCCGAAGGATGATGGCTAGACTGAAAGGCTTGGGAAAGCTGTAAGAGAGGCTGGCAGGGCTTCTGGCAGGGTTGGATTTGTGTGACATTGCAGGGCATGAGATGCTCCTCGGTGGGGAGAGAGATGGCTGGGAGTGGACACGAGGATTCAGAGAGGAGCAGCAGCATCCACTTTCCATAGATGGCTTGAGGGATTTCTTTCTGGAAGAAACCAACATTGGGAGGTGGGGACTTCCCAGCTTAAATGGGGCTGGCGCTTTGCTCACGCTTCTCTTTGTGGATGTTTTCTTCTTTCAGAAAATGAAGAATATGAGAAACCACTGGGACAGCCTGTAAAACACCCGCAACAGTACAATCAGAGCAACAAATTACAAGTTGTTCAGAAGAAGACTCAGAGCCTGAAAACTCAGCCCTTGGAGACTGGGAATCAGAAGACTCGGGACCTGCAGCCCCGCTTGCTTGGCTCTGGCACTGCAGTAAGAACAGCTGCAGCCCCCTTTGGCACATGCCACCTTCTCCATGTCACCTGAGCCCCTTGCAGCCCACAGCAGCTTCCTGGTGCCCTGATGGCACCTGGGACGTTCCTGCCCACTTACAGCCATGTGTCACCTCAGCATTCCCCTAGGGCTGCCACTCTGGTCATGGTCTCCTCTGGGCTGCACCAGCTTCCTGGCTACCCCAGGGAGAGATCCTGAAGGCCATGCTCCAGGGATGGAGTTGATGGTGCTTTGAAGGAGATGCAGCTCATTGCTGGGGAGTTCCTTGGTCCCAACCCAAGCCCTGCTAGGTTTACAGACCTTAACAGCAGCTGCCTGATTGTGCCCTGGGGCTGTGCTGGTGGTGCTCATCTCCAAGAGGCACCAGCTTGCTCCCAGTTCCCTTTCAAGACAGCTTTTGTCCAAGCTGCCTTGGTACTGGCTGGGGGCAGGCAAGTATGTGGAGCCCTGGAGGGTTCCTGGCTTGCCTGTCTGCCTGGCCAGAGCAGCTTTGCTAACAGTGTCTGGGCAGGCAAAGATGCTGCAGTTGCTTCCCTGGAGATGAGGTGCTGGCTAAGAGAGCAGGAGGTGTCACAGACAACGAGCAGCCAGACAGGAGGACCCCACACCCCCCTCCCAACAAGAGCAGGGTGGGATCCTTTCTCAGGTGCAAGATGGGCCTTGGGAAGGACCTTTGCTAACCAGCCACTGTCTTCCCTTTCTGCAGCCAAGCACTCAGCTGCAGATGCACAAAGTGAGGATGCTGGTAACGGAGGCTGCTCTGGAGCTGCAGGAAAAGCTCACATACCATGCCCCAAAGAGCAGGTTCCCTGAGAAGAAGCAGTGCCAGAGCCTTGTCAAGTGAGTAGGGACTGCCATCCCCATCCCCACCTCCACTGCAGGGAACACCCAGCAATGTCCCCTTCTCCTGAGAGCTCCTTGGGTCTGCAGAGCTGGGAGCAGCCTGGACTTCAGAAAGGGTCTGCTCCTGGTGGCTGTGACACGCTACACGTGAGCAGCAGGGTGTCCTCCCTTCCCCAGCACCACGCTGAGCTTTGGCCTGCTCAGCTCCCCACAGGTGTGGGGTTCTGTCCCTAGAGCTGGGGGACCCAGTGCAGACCTTCAAGCCCTTCCAGACAGCATAAATGCTGTCCCTGCTGCCTAGCTCTGAAAGAGACAACTCCCAGCTGATGTCTTGGTTCCAACCAACTGAGCACACTAAACAAAAGGAGAAGGGAACTGCACATGTCAGCAAACCCTTTAACTCCAAAAATCAGATGGCTTGAACCCTGGTGGGGTGGCAGGGCTTATCCAAGTAACTCGGTGGGTCCCTTTGCACCATCATGATGCAGCACAAGCACAAGAGGCTTTAATTCAGGAAGAAGATGCTCTGCAGAACAGATTATGTGATCTGGTTGCAGAACAATGATGATTTCCTGTGCAGGCACATCTTCTTCCTAGGCCCCAAAGCAATTTCAGGCTCAGGCTGTACATCAGGCTAGGCAGTTTCATGGAGACCAGTGGACTCAGCTGCACTGGCTTTTCATGGCAGAGGAGCTGTGGCCAGTGCCCCTTTTAAATAAATAAAATCAATACCTATTTACTAATGATAAATATCATTAGTAGCTGATCAAACCTGGGACCTGTACTCCTCCTGACTTCCCAAACTCTTTGCTGGGTGGTCAGGCCATGGGTTTCATGGGCTTGAGCTGAGTTTTTACAGCAGTCAGTAAAGAAATAGTCACTTGATATGTGGCTGTCCACTTGGACATGTAGCCAGGCTGTGGTTTAAGGACTGTCCTTAATCTCCCTGCAGAGTTGAGCTGCCCGAGTATGTCCTGGACATGGGCACTGTCCTTAAGGGTTTCAGTGGGAGAAGCACTCTGAGGATCACCAACCCTGGGCAGATCCCAGTCTGCTTCCAGGTCAATGGATCTGTCCTGCAGGGCACAGGTAAGCAGTTCTGGAGATGCTTCCTGTGGGCTTGAAGGAGGTGTCTCAGACAGGTTAGCTTAAGCCACTGAACTTGTGGGTCGGGGGGGGGGGGGGGGGTTTGAGCTTTTTCTTCTCAGTGCCCCTGCTGGGAGCTTTAGAGGCAGAATTCTCCTGGCTATCCACGCCCAGGGGCCTCTCCTGGCCTGCCTGTGACTGCCCTAACACTTCAGTGCAGGGACCAGATGGGCTCACCACCCTGGTCACCTGTCAGCATCTTCTGCCCTTGGCTCCCACGAGCAGCAAGTTTCTTTGGGCACTCCGTGGCCTTGTTTTGCCAACCAGTGGGGTCTGCTGTGTTTTGGAAATGCTTTGTTTGGAGTTCACACTGTCACAGCACTTGTATTCAGCCTTTATTGAGGAAGCAGCCTGTGAGATCCTCTGGTGGATCAAAAGAGGCTTCCAAAAGAGGCCTTGAGGCAAGGCTGTGCTTCCGTCACACAGTGGCTCACTGTGTCTGAGGGGTGTTCAGGTGCACTCTACGTTTTTGTCCAGGTCACAGCATGGCATGGGGCTTTTCCCACACCTCTCAGCCAGGATACCTGTAAGGCCTTAACGTGCTTAGGACACATTTTGTGTTTCGTGTGTATCTCAGCTGCTTTCTGTTCATCTCTTCAAGGTTTCAGCGTGGACCTGGGCCTGA
The DNA here is from genome assembly GCF_017590055.1 of Onychostruthus taczanowskii. Lineage (NCBI taxonomy): Eukaryota > Metazoa > Chordata > Aves > Passeriformes > Passeridae > Onychostruthus > Onychostruthus taczanowskii. The sequence goes on from NW_024500362.1 coordinate 33,168, forward strand.
TGAAGAGCCTTCCCCCCAGGCAAAGCGTGGCATTTGACGTGTGCTTTGAAAGTGCCCAGCGGCCACAGGGTGACGTGGATGTGCTGCTGCCCATAGAGGTACCACAGCTCTTGGGGCAGGCAGCAGGCTGGGCACAGCAGCAGATGTCACCTGCGCCCTCCGCTGAATTCTCTGTCCTTCTGCAGGTGACAAAAGGCCCCACGTCTCACATCCGCCTCCATGCCACTGTGTTGGAAGTGTCGCTCAACCTCTCCAAGAGAGCACTGCATTTCTCTGACATCCTCGTTGGGCAGTGCAAGGTTGAGACAATCCGGCTCTACAACTGGTTCCAAGTACCCTGCACGTGGTCCATTACTGCCATCAAGCCTGTTCCGAAGGTAAAGCACAGGCAACATTGAACATGGAACTTCTGGGTTGGGTTTTCTTTGTGTCTCTTGCCCTTTCTGCTCCTGTGGCTGCCTGAGCACTTGGCTCTACAGCATGTTTGAGGAAGCTTCTGAGGGTCTAGATCAAGGCTGGACCTTTGCTTTTAGTGGATGCTTTGTTTTTCTGCCATCTTCACCCATTCCTCCTCCTCTGAGGACAGTAGCTCCCTGTCTGCCTGCCCTGTGTGAGGTTTTCCCTCCAGCTCTAGGCTATGGGGGGCCACACTTGGTTTGGCTGTGGGTGCTCTCAGCACCGTATCAGTGTCTCAGAGCACGAGGAGAGCTCACACGATTGGTTTCTGTGCCTAGAACAAATACATACATCACAAGCTGCAGGCACTGGAGGATGAACCTTGTCCCTTTGAAGTGACACCCTCCCAAGGAACCCTTGATCCAGGACGGTGGCAGAACTTACAAATCCAGTTCACACCCAAGGAGGAGGTGAGATTGGCAGGTGTCAGCCCCAGAGGCCTGTCAGGGCTATCTGGAAATGAGGGCCTGGTGCAGAGAGTGTGGTAGGAGCTCTGCCTTCACAGGGAGCTTTCTGCAAGCCCCGTACTCAGCATGGCTCAGTCCAGCCCACAGAGCACTCCCGTGAGAGGGGCTTTGAAATGCCCACAGGGAGCTTGCACAGAGAGCATCAGGGCTCCGAGGCTGCCTCTTGGCACGTGGGGGGATGTGCCCAACGCCCCTCAGCCTCCCCCTTGCCTGGCTGTTTTTGCATCTGCAACACTTGGTGCAGAGCAGCTGCACACTCGCTGAGGATAATCCTGGAATGGCTCATCCTGCTGCAGAACTGACAGACCAAACAGCCAGCAGACACCTTCCTGAGCACAGCAGGACAGTCACCTGTAGTGGTGTGCTGGCAGCAGTCCTTGGGGCTCTGGCCTGCCTGCACATTCCTAATGCAGCTGGGGATTCAACTTAAAGGATGGAGCATTCCCAACAGTGGTTTGCCTGTGGCCACTGGTCTCAGAAACTGGCAGTGTGTACCAGCATGAACACAAGTGCTTCTGTGCCCACAGACGGTCCCAGGGTTCTTTTAATTACTTGAGAGATGTAACCATCTTGTGTCTGGCTTGGACCGGAGCCAAACACAAAGCAGGGAAGATGACCCTTATTTCTGGCCAGAGAGAGCTCATTTGCCTCTCTCCTGGAGCTGCCGTTTGCCTGATGCAGCAGTGCCGGGCTAGTGTCTGGACACTGCAACCCTGAGGGCCCTTTCCATGAGCATTGCACTCCTGCATGACTAGGTGAAAACGCCTGACAGTCCATTGTGCATCCATCTGATACCCAAATACCCAGTTTGGGTGCACACCAGGATTCATCCCAGTTACTCAGAGCCAGGACACAGATGCTGTAGTCCCTAGCATAAATAAATATCTGGTTTCCATTCACCTTGGAGGGACTGATAACACCCTGACCTTGGGGCAAGCATTGTTGTATTTGGGGTCCTGTCACCTGGGACTTCATGGATGAGTTTTCTGCACTTTTCTTTTTTCAGAGGCCTTACAAGAATGAGCTGAAGCTCAACGTCTGTGGGAGCAGCAATCACTTAAAGCTGCACCTCACAGGACAAGGTCTGGAGCCACGGTTGGAGTTCAGCCCGCCAGCACTAAAGATGGGACGGGTGCTGGTGGACAGCAATGGGATGGAGGCCACAGTGGTGGTGAAGAACCCATGTGACTTCCCCATTGAGTTTTACTCCCTGGACTTTGATCAGCAGTACCTTGAGGAGGAGAAGGTGAGAAGGCTGGTCTGGTCCCCATGTACGTGCTGACATGCTGTGGGAACTTACATAGTTGGTGTTGTTGGGAGGGAGGAAGCAGACAGAAATGGGGTTTGTTGAGTGTGTGAGATGAAAGGCGAGAAAAGGAATCTTGCTATGGTTTCTCTTCCCTACACGCACAGATCCTGCGGATAGCACTGGGCTCTGAGCACCAAAAGAGCTTTTTAATGCCTCCACGCGCCGTGGGTGGGACACTGCCCCCAGAGGTGCTGGAGAAGTATGAAGCACAGGAGAGGCTGAAGACTCAAGAGGCAGAGCTGAAGGCCCTGGCAGAGGCCCAGCCTTCAGCTGAAAACAAAGGTCAGAAGGCGAAGAAGGTGAACAAGAAGGCTAAACAAAACCGTCGAGGCCAAAGGAGTCTTCAGTCATCTCGGCTGGAGACACAGAGCGAAGTTACAGAAGAGGCAGCCAGAGATGAGCATGTCGGGGTGCCATGCCTGGACATGCAGGTCGCAGATCCAAAGGCCACGACTGGGGAGATCCTGAGTGATGGGAATCTGCCAACAGAAGACCAGGTAAAACCCTGCAAGGCTTAGATCTTGAGCTTGCCGTGGTCATGGGCCCTGGAGCATTGTGTCCCCACAAGTGATAATGGCACAGAGCCTTGTCCAGGCCCCTGATGATGTTCCACGATGACTCTGTATCATCTGTGTGGACGGGGAGGTTATCACCCTCCCTCCGATGGGCAGAAAGTGGGAGTGCTCTGTGTACAAGTCTGTTCAGAGCTTCCCAGCCTGGAAATCATTATAAACAGTCCAGGACAAGGCAGCTCATGGTCATTATTTTCTTCAGCTGAGTCACTTGGGAGAGGTTTCTCTCCCAGTCCCGCTTGTAGCTCTTGCCTCTGCTCTGGAGCCCGCTCAGCCCACTGGGCATAACAAAGCACTTGTACTTCACACAAGTCAAAAACCCCATTGCCAAAAGCTCAGTGCCTTTAAAGGAGGAGTTGTGAGGATGAAGGTGACAGAAGGATAAGCAGGATTTTCTCTTCTGTTTTAGATGCTGAAACATCTGGGGCAGCATCCCAAAGGGCCTCCCCTTCCCCCTGCTGCTGTGCTCTCCATAGTGGAGTACCCAGAGGAGAGGTTGGGCCCTGCAGAGCGTGTGGAGCCCTTCACCATTGTGGCACCTGAAGGTGCTGCCATGGAAGACAATCTGGTGGGTGCTCCAGTGGTGCTGGCACTGAAGGTGCCAGGGCAGGGACCAGGCTAGATGGGGGCACAGGGGACAGGTTGGATGGAATGGGATCATTGTGGAGAGGTAGTGAGGATGTGATGGAGCCCCGTGTCTGCAGGTCTCCTTTTTCTCAGGGGTGGGACAAAAGAGACAGCTCTGCTGGAGACAGAGCAGTTCTGTAAGACAAGAGGGGAAAAAATCACTTAAACCCTCCACTTCCCTTGAGGAGAGGGTCCTGAGTGAGCAGAGGTGTCTTAGGCACAGCAAACTCCAGTAAGGAAGACCAAGTCCATGGGCAGGTGGCCTTATTTATTTATTCTCTCTTCTGCTGTTGAACAAACCCCCATTTTGCTTTCCAAGATGTTGTCTCAGGGCTCAGCTCTCCCTCCCTTTTCTCTCTCCCCTTAGGCCAAGGCCCCAGATGTGGAGGGCAGTTCTGCCAAGGGCCAAACAAAGATGGGTAAAGCGACTAGCAGAAACAGCTCTACAAAGGAGAATCTGATCTCCACACAGAGAACAGAAAGTCTCCAGGATTCCTCCACCACAAGATCCAAAACTCTGCTGGAAAGTGCCTCAGTCCCCACAGAATTCCTCAGGTGAGCTGCAAGGGAGGAGGTGATGCCTCTGCTTCTTGGTCCTCTTGCCAAAGAAGGTCCACCATCCCCAGCTGCACAGCGACCCTGTGCCAATGCCTCTGTGGGATGGCGAGCACACCCTCCTTGGTTCATTTCACCTCAGCAATGTCTGAAGCCTCCTCTTTAACTGCCAGGCTGAAACGGTACCGGTGGATAGTGCCTGCCCACGGTCAGGTGGAACTGAAGGTGCACTTCTCCACCAAAAAGCCGGGGAAGTTTGAGCAGACACTGAGGTTTGAGCTCGTGCAGTCGAAGCGCCAGTACGAGCTGCCCTGCAGTGGCACCGGCCTGTACCCCAACATCAGCCGGAGCCCACGGTAAGGTTGGCCCCTGGCAGCCTCCCACACCACAGCTGCCCCTGAGCTCACAGCCAGGGCTGCCCCTTGGCACTTCTGGCCTGGGCAGATTGTGCTGCCTGACGTTGTCCAGCATCTCTTCCTGTGCTGGGAGCTGGAAGGCAGATGGTACCTCAGCCACCAGGAAGGGTTATGGCTTTCTGACTGCATTTCCTTCTTGGAGCATCTGATATCTCCTCCTTCCCAACTTTTCTGCCCAGGGTGGTGTTTCCACAGTGGAGGAAAACCATGCAGAAAGATGAAGTCATCTTCAAGGAATATGTTGAGAGCACAAAGCAATTCCACTTTGGACCGCTGCTGTGTGGGAAATCAAGAGAGTGGTATGTGCTCCCTGCTGGGCCTTGTACTTTTCTGGACACGCCTGGAGAGACAGGCTGTCCTGTGGCACAGGGAACGATCCTGGGAGACACATGGGCTGGAAGGACCACAGATGTGTGAACTTGAGCAGATGAGAGGCAAATGAGCCTTGCAGGAGATGCTCTGCCTACCCAGTGGGTGCCTTGGTGGCCAGAGCCGCCTGCTGCTGCCAGTCCAAAGGTGACTTGGGAGGCAGCGTCTGTTCCCCTCTACATCTCAGCTTCAACCCTTAGGAAATGAACTTTATGGTGGTTTTTGAAGTGCTTTGAGCTCTGCAGGTAGCCTGACCGAACAATTATTCTGTAGATGGTTTTGTAAACCTTTCAATTAGCTGTAATTATGAATAAGATTTTATTATTGACATGCCAGTGGGTGTTGGGGGTAACGTCCAGCAGGAATTACATTTTCCTGTAATGACATTGCATCCTCACTGCTGGATAAAGTCACATTTGGAAAAACACATTTGTTTCAATGACAAAACACTTTGTCATTGAAGCTATTGTGTAATTCTGCAGTTACTGTCACTTCTTTCTAATGCCATTTAACTTCAAGTTTTTGTCTCCATGGGAGCTCTGGAGGGCTAGGGCTATTTTGAGAACCCAAGTAAATGAAATCAAAATAGTTTAAAAAATGTACACTCCGTAGCCAGACTGATGGATGGTCTGGGATTTCTGCTTGCCTCTTTAACCCTTTCACTCCAAAGTCATTTCCACACCTGAGAGAAGGGTCATTTGTTATCTTTTTTGCATTCCTCTTGGCAATCGATGCTTTCTGTTTTCTTTCTCAACTTTGAGCTAACCCATAAAATCCAAAGCAGTTTTTCATTACTTTTATGAAAGAAATGAGCTAAACTGCTTTTCCAAAAGCCTTTCTTTATACCCTGTAGGGAAGGCATCCCAGGAAGGAAGGGGAAAGAACCCATGTGCCTGGTGTACTGTTATTTTTCTAGGCACCTTTGAATTTACATGGTATTAAAAACTCTTGAGATGGCCTGAGCATCATCAGGCTTCTGGGCTGGAGGCACCGAGTCCAGGGGAAGTCATCAGAGTAAGGCAAGGATGAGCACACGCCCATGCACCTGGCTGGGATCCATTTCCCTCACTTGTCTCTCAGCATCACTTCCTCAGGTGCCCACGGTGCTCTCCTCAGTGTGTGGCAAAGGCAAGAGTCTGCTCTGCAGCCTTTTCCCCTTTTGTGGACAGGTACAAGGCCCAGAACTGTCCTAGCAACTCGGAGAATCTAACCATCCTCAACAACTCCCCCGCGGACGTGGAGGTCCAGTTCTCCTTTGAGAATGCTGGGGAAGCAGAGACGTTCCTTCTGGACCCTCCCAGCATGACACTGAAACCAAAGGAGAAGCAGGTGCGAGAAGGGCAGGTACAGCAGGCACCGTAGAAGTGCCCAGAGGCTGCTCCTCCTGCTCACACACAGTGCTCTTTCTATTTCTTCCCGTGGGGCCGGCTCCAGGAGCTGACCATTTGGGCATACCCCACTTCCCCTGGCTTCCTGGAAGACAAGCTCATCTGCAGCATTGGGAAGAACCCGGACCCAGTGGTCTTCAGCCTGTGCTGCCGTGGGGTGGACATGAAGCTGGAGGTCAGCCCCCTGGAGCTGTCTTTTGACAGACTGCTTCTGCACAGGTCAGTCATCCCACAAGCACTCCAAGACTTGTGACAAAAAGTTTGACTCTGGTGTTTTAGGGAGCTCCCGACGCTAGGAATAATGTGCTCTGATTTTAGGATTTAGAAGGTTGAACAATTGTTTTATTAAAATTATATTATATTACACTAATAGTATATTAAAATTATATTAAAGAGATAGTATACTATGTTAAGGAAAAACTTGTGACTTTAGAGAGTGAGACAGGTTTGAGTGATTGGTTAATCACTCAAAACAACTTTTACCTGTGCCTAATAACTAAATCACTTTCAGTAAACAATTTCTAGAACACATTTTACAGGTGTAGAACAACAGGAGTACTGAATAGAGATAAGAATTGTTTTCTCTTCTTCTCTGAGGTTCTCACCACCTTCTCCAGGAAAAAAATCCTTGGGAACTTGAGCTTGCTGCTCTCTGTGAAGAGAGCTGTGGCCACAGTCTGGTTTCCAGGGCATGGATGGAGCTGCTCCAAGTTGCATTCAGTGGCGAGGCTGGTGTGAGCACCCAGCAGCTGATGCCAAGGGCCTTCCTGTCTCTGCAGGACTGACAGCAGGACCTTAGTCCTGAGAAACAACACCCTGCTGCCCATGGCCTGGCAGCTCCGTGGGCTGGATGACCTATTTGAGGACTTCTCCTTCTCACAAGATAAGGGCATCATTGATCCCCACACGGAGTTTCCAGTGACGCTGCATTTCCAGGCCGAGCAGATTGGCAGCATCAAGAAGACTCTCCGACTAGAGGTGAGAGGGACTGTGTCCTGCCTGGCCGAGCAGGGCACAGCGAGCACAGGGGCAGAGTCAGGAAGAGCTGCACCTGACAGACACAAGGGTGCTGTGACCCCAACTTCTGCCTCTACACGGCGTTTGCCAGAAGGTGCAGTGCATCCACATCCCCCCACATAAGCAGACACTGCATCCTGAGCCGGTGCCTTATCCCTGTGAATGGCTGAAGGTTGTTGTTTGCTTGTACAGACTGCAGCATGATCTCTGCATTGGACTTTGTCTGAAGCTCTTGCATAGTGCAATAAACTCTCCCCCTGGGGTTTTGTTCCCCGTGGTTTAGGGGCTGCATTTCAGAGAGGGTGATAGGTGATTGGAGAGGTTTGCCAGTGCCACCTGCTCTGAGACCCCTCACACTTCTTGTGGTTGTTCTTACATCTGTGTGCCTCTCCAAGAGAGCATTCCCTGCTGTAGGAGTGCAAAGTTGGGCTGATAGGGTTTTTTACAGCAGCAGAATCCCACTGGGGCAGCCCATGACAGGAACAGGTTAGCAAAGCTTGGAAGTCCATCAACGCTTGTGAAGCCGGGGAGGCCACAGGGGAAGCAGCAGCAGAGACAAGGACTTACAGGCTGTCTACCAAAAGAATAATCAGTGTTTGTTTCTTGCTGACTCAGGTTTCAGATACAGAAAACATCCTGGGGATTGCTCAGGCTGAAAACATCGAAATCTCTGCAGAGGTCTATGATGCTTCTCTGAGCATTGACATGCCTGAAGGTCAGTGGGTGCCTCTCAAACAAAACAGTCCTGGTGCATTGCATTACCTTGGGATGGATGGGATGGGATGGGATGGATACATAAAGCACATACCCTGCAAGCTGCATGGAACAAAGCATTGTCAGGGCGCTGACAGCCTTAAGTCTCTCCCCTCGGAACTTTGAAGTGTGCAGCTTCATGTGCAGACTGGATCTGGGGGCTTTGAAACAACAGCGATGTGAACAGGCAGTTGGCAACCCCCACAGGCTCAGCACAGCATATAAAGTAATTGGATTTGTGCTTGGAAATGAGGAAATGGAAGCTGAGCTCCTTAGCTACTAAGCCTGCAGATATTTTGAGTGAGAAGAGAAAGGGCAGACAAGTAGCTGGAAAACACTTCCAGGAATGGAAACTTGCTGAAAAGGGTTTTCTGCCAAGACCTCCATTGAGCCTGTGGTCTGGGGTATTCTGCAGCACCTCATAAATACCGTGTTTGACCTCGCTCTGTGGGTTTTCTGCAGGTCCAGATGGAATCTTGGAATTTGGAACCATTAATGTCCAGGATAATGTCAAGAAAGTCCTGAGTCTAAAGAACACAGGGGTATACAACATTGAGTACAGGTGAGTCCTGGTAGTGAGCATTTCCTCGGGTTCCCAGGTCTGCATTCTCCCTCTGTCAATGGCTAGAACCTGTTTCCATGCTGGCTACCTCATGGTAAATACACACTCTGGGCTCTCCAATGTCAATTATTTTACCAGAGAATCCAGCCACAAACCAGCAGTTCTTCACAGCTCAGCTGGAGCCCGAAGGAGAGCCCCAGAAATTTCAGCCACTGAAATGCTGAGATTCATTGCCTTTCTTTGGTGGTCACCTCCTTTCTCTTTCTGAGACTGTGTAGGAGGAAATGAAAACTTTATGTGTCAAGGTTTCTTGCAGCAAGCTCGTGATTGTCTGCCCTCTCTGTCAAGATCCAGGATTCCCTGAGCAGAGCTGGACTCTCCCTTTTCTTCTTTTCTGGTCCTATGCAAACTCCTGGCTGTGCTGGTGATACCTGTGCTTTTAACTGCAGAGATCTCCATTCCTTCCCTTCCTCCAGGTTCACACTGGAGGGTGCAGGTCCCAGGATGGCATCCTACTTCACTGTTGAGCCTCAGTCAGGCGTGCTGATTGCCTCCCAGCCTGGTGTGAATGTTGAGATGCTCTTCAACCCAAAAAGAGAAATGTTCCTCAGGAACAAGCCCATCCTGTACTGCCAGGTGAGCTGCCTGGGCCAGGCTGTGTTATCACACGGTGTTTTGGGAGCGTAAACAGGATAGGCGTCTGATGGAAGGAGAGCTTTAACTGGAGAATCCTCTCTCCAACACACACAAACAAAGTCTTTCAAAACCATTTGTGAGGCTTCCTGGGTGGAGCTGAGAATCTGACTCTGGAGGAGGTGCTTAAATAAGGAGGGGTAAACTGATGGAGGCCTGGGGTGGAGGCTGGGCACTGGGGTAGAGGCTGGCCTCTTTGCTTGTTTACCACCCCTTCCTGTGGACACAGGTGATAGATGCCAGCTCAGGTGAGGGAGGCCAGGCTGTCGCCAACATCCCAGTGAGGGTGTCTGCCAAAGCTGAGTACAGCAAGTACACCATTGAGCCTGCCTCACCCATCAACTTTGGAGCCATGATCAAGGGCACCAAGAAGACCCAGACTGTCATGTTGGAGAACAAAGGCATGCTCAGCTTCAAATTCTACATCTGCCAAGCACCCAAAGAGGCACTGGGAAGCAAAAGGTAGGAGAGGCCCTGCACCACCCCTCCTGTCCGAGGAGGCACCACCCCAGGGCTGGTATGTGGCAGGCAGCCAGGAGACCTGGGCTGTCGTTCATTTGCATCCCTGGCTTGGGGAGAGGGAGCAAAAATCCACCTCGGTATCCCCATGTGCACTGTGAAGCTGGTGATAGAGCTGCTGTGTCCAGCAATGGGTGCTGCAGGCTGCTCTCTGGGAGCCATCAGGAGCACGAAGGCTTTCCCCTCTGAGGAGGAAGGCCAGCTTTGGCCTCAGAGGAAGGCAGGGGAGCTCAGCATGACAGATACCTCTGCTTTCTCCTCTCAGTTCAAAGCAAGTGGAATCTACAAAGCGCTCCATGAGAAGGAAATCAAGCTCCTTGACACAGGTGGGTGACTCCTGCTCCCCAGCAGTGCTGCTGCAGGGCATGTGAGAAGATGCTGCTGTGCCCGGGCTGGGGGCTCATCGCCATGGGGTGGGACGTGGTCTGCAGGATGGAGTCCAGCATCTGCTCAGTCCTCCTGGCACTCCTCTACTCTGGCTCTGACTTGGAGTTGTGGGGTCAACAGAGGGGAGCAGGTCCCCTGTTTGGTAGCTGCTGGCCAGCATAGCTCTGTGAACACCACAGAAGCAAAAACCTCCAACACTGAACTCCCAGTCCACAGGGCTCAGACAACACTGCTTTTTCTTCTTCCCAGTCCCACACCTCTCTCCCATCATTTCTCACAGCTATATCTCCTCTCCTGTGTTACCTCTGGAGGCTGAAGGATCACAGCTCCCACCTTCAGTCTTTCAGCTGTTAGCCATCAGCCTCTCCTGGAACTTCTTCTGCAGAGTCACCTCAGTCTTGGCATGTTCACGGTGTCCCCGTGCTCCGGCTCCATCAGTCCGTGGGGCCAGCAGAAGATCACAGTGGAATGCCTCGCAGGGCAGGAGGGGACATGTGAGGAGCAGCTCTACATTGACATCCCGGGCAGAGACCCCAAGGACAATCCCCTCGGCATTCCCTTCACCCTGATTGCCCAGTCCTGCCTCCCAGGTACATACTGCCCACAGTGCCCTTGGTCACTGTGCTGCTGATCAGCACCTAAACTTGCTGCTTGCATAGAGAGGCACACTAGCCCTGGTGTCCCACCTTAACATCCTCAGAGGCTCCAGCCCTCTTTGAGTCCACCAGTGGACTCGTCCCTCCCAGGCTGAGAGGGATGCATGGAAGGAAGGATAAAAGGAAAGCAATGCTCTCTAAGACTGAGGCTGACTGGGCTCCATCCTCCCAGCCAGCTCCCCCACCCAAAGCTGGGTTTAGCAGTCACCCAGGCAGAAGGGCTTATCAAGCCTTCTCAGAGGCCAGCAGAGTACAGATAAATTCAGCAGGGAGGCTTCTCCATGCTCATCCCTCTGGTGTGTCCACAGCACTCGTCGAGGATGTCGCATCAATCTTCGAGGAGTACCCGATCTGCAGCAGCACCGACCTCGACCACAAGCTGCTGTCGGTGGAAGGCACCGGCCTGTTTGTCAGAGATGAGAACAGATTCATCTTCAGCAAGGTTCAGGTTGGGCAAGAGGCTGAAGCTCATTTCCATATCTACAATGCAAGCTGTCTGCCATGCGATGTGGTCCTCTCCATCAAAGCCCTGCCTGGAGAGGTAAGAACAGGAGGCCAAGGTGGTGGTTGCCCTCTAGGGGCCCTGTGAGAGCTTGTTTTATTCGCCAGATGCATTGCTGCCTGTGGCCCAGCCTAGGCTAGCTCAGTGCAGGTCAAACTGCAGGGGAGAGCAGCAGAGCCAGGGAGCAGTTGTGTTGAATTCTGCATGTCTTGGGCAAGGTTTTGGCTCAGACCGCTGGGTCTTTGGTGGGAGAAGTGAATCCTTCTGAACCTCTCTTGGAAGCACACGCAGAGAGGGGCTGCTATGAACTGACATGCCAGGGCTCAAAGCAGAGCATTTCCTCACTTATGAACTGACATGCCAGGGCTCAAAGCAGAGCATTTCTTCAGGCTCCCTGGCTTTTCCTTCTCTTTAAAGGCCAGCTCTAGGTTATTTGCAGGGTTTTCCATGCAGTGCCCACCTCCCATATAGGTGGGTGGAGCTGCTAGCCCTCAAAACATACACTGCTTTAGCACAAGGTCAGCATTCACCAGGAGGGAGGGAGCCTGCCCAGGGAAGCAGGAAGGACACACACTGTCTGGGACTGCTCTCAGTAATGCATTTATGCATAAAACCACATCATGTTGAAAGGTGTTTTCTCCTAACACTGCTCTCTCGGTTCCCCCAAGGAAAAAAGCCCTATCAACAACATTTTCAAGTTACATCCAGTCAAGATGTCTGTTCCCGGCTCATCCCGTGCCATTGCTACGGTGACCTTCACCCCAGCAGAGGAGCAGAACTACAACTGCACTTTCAAGGCTTCCCTTGTCATCCCAAAAGGGTAACTGACCCTGTGAAATACTCTCTGGTGGCTGCCTCTCCACTGGGAAGGCACAGACCTCTTGTTAGCTCTAATGCTTTCAATAGCCTCAGGCAGAGTACTTGGCATGAGATGATCTGGGAGGCAAGAACTCTTAGAGCAGAAGAATGAGGCTGATGCTTTAGCCTGTGTGAGGAACTGTGAAGACAGGGAAATACTAGGTAGCCAGCTGTAAGTTACTGAGATGTGCTGCAGCTGAGCTGGGCGTTTCCAATGACAAAGGCTTAGATGAAGCAGTCTCTGTGCCAGCAGTCAGCAGTCACATTTTCCTCTTTTGTTTCTGTAAAATTAAGTGGTCCTCTGTGACTCCGTGGCATTCATTAAGCTCTTTTATGTGAGTGATTGGAGCTGGCATGAAAGAGGAGCCCAGTTCCTCTGCCCTGGGACCTGTGGACTGGGGCTTTGACCTGCCCTTCCTCAGCCCTTTAGTGGCTGAACCAAGAGAAGTCTAACTGCAAAGAAGCGATTGTTTTTTTTACTCTTCTTGGAAAAGATCTTTATTGATAGCGACAATGATTTCTTTTTACCTTCTTGCTTTTGTACTGCTTTCATGCTGTGCTTTTGCTTGTTGCATAAGTCTTATCTCACTGCAGCATGGGGGTTTGTCATATCTCATCTGGTGCCTTGTTGTTTACCTGCTGTACTGCATGATTCAATTAAGTGAAGTTATTTTTTAACTGTTATTGTGGAAGGCTTTGGCTCTTTGGAGCAGATTCCTCTTGTGAATGGCCCTGAGTGGATTGGGAAGAGGCTGGTGGCGGGCTGTGTTGTGGGGTACAGGAACACCAGGCAGGGAAAAGACTGTGGGTGGCCCTTGCTGCTTTGCTTGCCCACTGAGAAATGGGTTAGTGCCAGCTGAAATTGTTTCTGTGCCTCTCCTGCAGCTCTGTGGAAATTAAACCCCAAGCCCTGACCTTCACCATCAGCGGGAAGGGGCATGAGCCGCAGCTGACAGTCGTGTGCCCAAGCGCTCGCAGCAAGAGGGGAAATGCCGTGCTGCGCTTCAAGAGGCTCCGGCTGGGGGATTCAGAGATCCTGCCCCTGCTCATCCGTAACGATGGCATCATACCTGTCAAGGTGAGGAGGACCTGCTCAAGGAATGGTCTGCTTTGGGAACAAGCGCTTGTGGCACAGGGGAGGGGTCCCAAAATGCATGGCAGGCCTGTGAGGAGGTGTCAGAAATTCTTTTGAAACAAGTGACTGATGTCTGTTCTCTAAGAAGGGAGTTCTTGGAAATTTTCTGTCCAGTCTTTCTTCTTTAAGTTGAACACGAGAAAGGTGGTGGATTATTTTCCCCCGTCTCTCAGGTCACCTTTTGTTCTCATGGACATGTCTGATTTCCCAGCTCCATTAGATTGTATTTCAGCCCACTTTACTACATTTTAAGTAAACTTAATTGTGGTTGAATTACATCCTGCCAATTACTTTTTGTCCCATTTGGTTCTGTGTCAGTTCTATCCAGATGCCTCTGAACACCCTTTTTTTCCTGGCTGGTTTGACTTAACTTTTGGGCTAAGTGCTTTTTCTGGTGGGAGAGGTGCTGGGCTCCCATGTGGGACCAGCAGCACTGCAGTGTCAGGCCCCGTGCCATCCTGTACTCACACCAGCACCATGGTGCTCTGTGTTCCCTTTTCTCAGTTTACGTTATGCCTGGAGGATGAGCACAGAATGTTCTCCTTGAAAGGCAGGGCCTCTGCTCTCGAAGTGTTCCACACTGGAGATGTGGAAGAGGATTCAGCTGGAAACGGTAAATTCGTTACCCATGAAGTTCAATCATGCACAGAGGGAAAACGTGTGCCCTGCTCTTGGCTTCTCTGAGCAGCAGCCACATGTTAGGCACAGTTTTGTCCCTTGGGCTCTCTGTCCCCCAGTCTTTTCTTGGGGGCTTTTTGCAGGGTTTTCTCCTAGGAAGTTGTAGGAAGTTCTTCTCTTCTTCTAGACATGGTGGGTTGAGTTGGGGGGGACTGTCACTACCTCAGTGGACCCTCTGAGGTATTTGCTGCACGTGGGGTGGTACCAGCCTGAGCAGACACAGCCCTTGAGCACACAGAAAGCCAGCAGAAGCCGAAAGCACTCTTTGGCTCAGCTTTCCATATAGCTGGAGCTGGTGGGAAGCAGTTGGAATGAGGGCTGGGCATCAACCTGAGGTTAAGCTGCTTAAGTGGTGCTGTGTCTGGGGGTGGCAGCCTTGTGAACACAGGAAGAGGGTCTGCAACCACTGGGGGTAGAACCGGTGCTTAGAAGGCAGCTGGTTTCAACCTCTTATTCCTCATATATCCTATGGAAATATTTCCTCAGTACAGCTGTACCACTTAACTCTGATTTCCATTGCTGTGCAGAGAGCAAGCCCACAAAGCCTTTCTTCCTTCTGAATCGCGGGCAGTCGGCAGAGTTTGATGCCATTTTCAAACCCACCCTGGCTCAACGTGTGGAAAGGAAGATTGGGGTGTTAGTGGGGGACACCTACTCCAACAAGATCATAATTGAACTGGTGGGTGAAGGCCACCAGGACGAATTCACCCTCAATGGATTAGAGGAAGGCACTGAGGAGAGGAATGCTGATGGCAGCCTGAAGAAAAACATCATTGATGGTAAGAGGAGAGACTGCCAAGGTGGAGCCAGAAGAGGAAAATAGCTGATCATATGTGTCTTCCCTCTAGCCAGGCCTGAGCTGTCACCCACGGGACTTGGTGGCCTGTGGGGATGGCAGCCATGCATGCAGAGCAGGGTGTGCTGTGCTGCACATGGCTGGCTTAGGGATGTGTCAGGGTGTTTCCCTGGAAGTGGTGGAACTGCCTGGGGAACTCCCTTGCAGAGGGGGGAAGGCTTGGAGCTAGGAAGCATTGGACATGCAGGTGTCTGTGCACGTGAGGGCGGCTGGTGGAGCTCCCTGCATGCTGAGATCCCTTGCTCTCCTCCTTAACAGCTGTCAGAGTGAATCACATTCAGTTTGGGGACTGTCACGTTGGGGAGCCCTACTGCAGGACCTTCACCATCACCAGCCACGCCGAGATGGTCATGCGCTTTGAGTGGGAGGCAGACGCCCCATTCCAGTTCTCCCCCAAGGTGAGCATGGACTGCTCTGCCTTTCCCCATTGCTCAAGCCCTGCCCTGGTGTGCCCAGGAGCTGGCAGGGAGCCCTCACATGCCACTGATAGCCCATTCCAGTGCCACGCAGGAGATGCAGTCCCTGGCTTGGCTGGGCCAAGACTGCCAGCCTTGCAGAAAAGGCTTCATGTCATGGGAGGTGGCACCTTCTGTTCATACTTTTGTCTATCAAACTTCATGTAAATCCACTCTGAGGTGCAGATTCCTGGCGTGGGTGTTCACCCCATCGATCCCTTTTGCTGTCAGTCCTGCCCTTGGCAGTGCTTCCAGTTTGGTCTTGACTCCCTGACTCTTCCCTAGGTGGGACACCTCCATCCTGGCTGTGCCAAGGACATCACAGTGACCTTGAGATCAGATGTCCCAGTCACCTTCAGGAGGCACCTTGTGAAATGTAAGGTGACCAAGATCGACTTTGAGCTGCCACAAAGGCAGGTTCAGGACTGGGATGACCAAATGAGCATTGTCATGTGGAAGGATACCACCAGGAAAGACCCGGCAGCCAGGTGGCCTAAAATAGAGAAGGTAAGAAGCAAAACAGCAAAAAAAACCCAACGCAGCTTTTAAAAAAAGAACCACCATACCACCATCACTGCTGGCTGAGCAGCTCCTGCATCCTCTGGACACTGGACAGCCGTGAGGTTCACCAGCTGTGCATTCCAGAAAAGAGGTGGAAGCACAGTGACCACATACACTCACACAAGATGGGGAAGCCTTCTGACAAGTGACCTTTAGCCACACACACAACTATCAGTCTGGGCCACAAGCACAAGTGTTGCAGCCCATATTGAATGGAAGGCAATGCTTTAGGATTTTATCCCATTTTACAGTGTTAGAAATCTCTTTATCTGATTTCGTGCCTTTTCATCAAGGTCTTAAGTCTGCTGCACTCTGTCTCTTCTTTTGGAGTGGAGAGAAGTCCACTTCTCCTGCATATACTGGTGAACTCCCAAGTTTTGTCTGCATGAGAATTTGGTTGTGGTCTCTGTATTGTGTGGGATATCTCATCATGGAGTAGCCCAGGCACTGTATGACTCTATGGAGGAGTCCAGAGAAGGATCATCTCCAGAGACTCTTGCTTTTATTGTCATTATTGCCAAACACACTCATCTTGAGTGAAGGTTCTTTCCCAGTTTCTGGACCATGTTTAGGCCTCTAAACCATCCTCTTTTCTGTCAGAACATCTGCAGCTGGAGACTTTCCCAGTGAGATCTTTCACATCCCAAAATGCCCATCCCAAGCTCCCAGCAGTGTGGCTGTTGCTCCAGACATGACATCTGGAGAGCACTTTCTCCTAAGACAAGAACAGAAAGATGCTTTCTAGAACTCTTCAGTCTTGGGGTCCTCCATCCACAGAGCTCCGGCAGGGGAACTTAACCCTAGTTTTGAGACCTGCTGGATTTATAGGGGACCAGGAAAAAAGCCAGTCACTCTGCAAGGTTAAAATAAGGACTGGAATGCAGCTATAGTCTCCATGGGGATATTAACAGCTGTGGCAGTGACTGCTTGGATCAGTGGCTAGAAACAACTAGTGCAGCAGAACAGTCCCAATTTTGTCATCTTTCCAGGGAAGTAAAAGTGAATGGTCCTTTCTGGTCCCTCTGTGAGGCTGAGCTTGGAGGCCAGAAGACTGCCCTTCTCAGCCTGACTTTCTGGGCTCTGCTCAGTGATTCTTCCCTCCTGTGTTTGCAGGTGGTCAAGACAGTCCCAGAACCAGCTCACACTGTGGTGGAGATGAGCAGCCAGGTCGAGGTGTACCTCAGTGCCATTGTTGCCTACGCCCAGTTCCAACTGAACGCGGTCATGGTTCGGTTCACAAACACCTTGCCCTTCGAGACAAGGACAGCCACGTGAGTGCTGGAGGCCAGGCACAGCTCCTCCTGTGAGCAGGAGCTGCCTTTGCCCAGGGCTGGCCCAGTGCCTGATTCCCAGAGCTCTACCCCAGGCAAAACTGTCGCCTGCCAGGGGCTATGTACAAATCACGGAGGGGACGGGACTGCTGGGGAACGCGTCTTGAGCTGTTGTATTTTCCAGCATCAGCCTCATTACATGGTTATATGACAAACCAGCTCTCCTGCTTTGGCCCAGGAGTGTGTGCTGCAGACGGAGACCCTGCTCCCAGACGCTCTATTTCCTGCTAGAAGAAAGTACTTGGCCAGAGAAGCTCCAAGTGCATCCTAGCTCTCTTCCAGCCACCTGCAGCAGGAGGCAGAGCTGCTGGGAACACAGGATTTTGTCTTTGAAAGGTCTCCTCTTCCTCCCTGCAGGTCGGTTCCTCTCCTACGATACCATGAAGTATCACAGAAAGCTGCTGCGTCTTTTCTGGTGGGAGCAGGACCATCCTCTTGAGACGCCTCCTAAAGCGCGGCGGCTGCGGCGGCCTGCCAAGCAGCAGCAGGATTCCGAGCTGGAGCAGGATTCCGAGCAGCAGGAGGAGCAGGATCCCGAGCTCCAAGAAGAGCAGCCAGAGCAGCAGCAGCAGGAGCAGCGCAAGCAGCAGGACCACTCCAAGAAGCTGCGCCGCTCAAAAGACAAGAACCTGTCTCCAAAGCGTGCCAGCTCCTCCCTGGATATCTTCCCTGATGTTATGCACGACCTGTTCTCCATCAGCCCCTGCGATGGCACCATCCCTCCTGGCCAGAAGCAGACCTTTCACCTGCAGTTCCACCCAAAGTGCACCGGGAATTTTAAGACCACCCTGCTGTGCAGGTGGGAAATGTCTACACACTTGCCAACTCACGCTGCTGCTGGGTGTCACTGAATCACAGGGTGGGACAGGGTGGAAGGGACCACAGTAGGTCATCTGGTCCCACTTCCCTGCTCAAGTGGAGTCATCCCAGAGCACATGGCACAGGGCTGTGTCCGGAGGGCTCTGGAATAATTCCAGTGAGGGACACTCCACACCATCTCTGGGCAACTCGTCACTTGCACAGGAAAAAAGTTCTTCCTCAGGTTCAGGTGTGATTCCCAGTTCAGGTTCTGCCCATGGTAGGGAGGCACTGGGAAAAGACACTGCATGAAACAGTAAGCTCCTGGAGGGTTGCAAATCTGGAACAAGAGATCCAGGGACCAGACAGTCCCTAGCTGTTCTTCCTTTTGGGACAAGCAAGGCCTGCTTCTCTACATGGAACCCCGTGTGCTGTAGTTGGTCCCCAGGCATTTAACTGGTCATGTTCCTGCCCTTGCAGCTCTGCAGCCTCCATGCAGCGAGTGCAGTTGTTCCGTTTGCTGCTCGCTGCTTGCACAGAGAGAAGATGCAACACTGTGTGCTCTGCAAGGAGACAGAAAAGCAGCTGGCTGGGAATGCTCATCTGGCTAATACCAGTCCCTTTCTTCCTAGGATTCCTAACCTGGAGCCGACTCAGAAGATGGGGAAGGTGATTGTGAAAGGCAGAGTCCAGGAGTGCAAGAATCTCGATGAATCATTAGAGCAGATGGAGGAAGGCCAAGGACCCAAGGTGCAGGTGCTCTGGAGACCACCACCTGAGGGACAGCGTTTGTGTGAGCTGGAGCATCCAGCAGGAGCCGGCGACATCGTGCCTTCTGCTGATGATGATCTCCCACTCTTCACCAGAGACGTCTGGAGCTGCCCTCCCAAGCTCCAGGAACATCTTTATCTTTCCTTTTAGTTAGCTAAGTTAACTAATTGTTTGTAAGTTAACTGTTAACTAAGTTAACTAATTGTTAGATTGATAAGTAGTTAATAATTGTTAATTCATTGTTAATAAACAATTGTTAATAAATTGTTAATTGTCAGCTTGTCTTGGTTTGAAAGATAGGTGCCCACGGGACCTCTCTGGAATGGAGAATGTGAGCCCCTTCTCCCCAAATTATTATAACTTTGAAATTAAGGGGCTTTCAGGAAAAGATATGGGAAAAGGAGTAACAGTTCTTTGCCAGTATGTACAACAAGGCAAACAAACAACAGCGGCAGCAACAACGAACAGAACCAGGTGCCCAACCCCAGCCTTCCCTTGGCTGTAGGCACTTTCCCTTTGGTGCAGTTCCTGTCACAGCCAGGCCAGGGAAGGGAGGCAAACAATGAATAAAGCAATTGTTAGAGAAACTTTCATTATTATTGAGGGGCCCAGAAAGGGACCCAGCACCCGAGGTGTGGCCTCACCAGTGCCCAGCACAGCAGGACAATCACTGCCTTTGTTGGGAAGGATGAAAGTTTGACAAGGATGTCTCACAGATATATGTGCTTGGCAGAAAGATTTTTGAATGTAGAATCTGAAGAAGGAATAGAAATGAAAGCAAGTTTTGATGTAGAAGAAAATAATTGCTGAGCCAGTCTTACTGGATAGCTAAGAAGGCAAAGGATATGTTAGTTTGTTGTAGTGTGTTTTTATACTTTGTGATGGTTTCGTTTTTGTATCACCTTATTTTTCCCAAATGGTTTACTCCTGATTGTACCCCTTCCCTTTACCTGTGTAATCCCTCTCCTTTGTTGAGATTTTCCCCAAATCCCCGCCCTGGCTCTCTGTCAATCACTCTGTCAGCATCCCATCCTTTCTATCTAGAACTTCCACTTCAGGTCATCGAGTGATCAGTCAGAGGCCAGGGGTCAGCCCCCCAAGTGCTACCCCATACGCTATCCCAAATGTCCATTCCCTAAGTTTTCACCCCTGAAAGTTCTTTATGGTTCCGCAAATTTATCTACTTTTTGGCTCACCAGGGGAGCCAAGTTTTTTTCTGCTTTTGGAAGGCTGCCAGCTGCAGGCATTTGTTTACTTTCTCTTCCCCCCGCCTTTTGTCTGGGTTGGTGAAAGTTATTTGAGATACAAAACTTTAAATCACAGCCACAATGGGTGGTAGGCTGTCTGTATCACAGAAAGGGCTTTATTACCATCACTGGACCTTCCTAAAAGTGAGGCAATCTGATTTTCAAAAAGATACGTGAAACAATTTCTTAGATGGCTATTCCTTCACTTCCCCAATGTAACAGCTGAAAATATTCATGTATTAGAATTTTGGGACAAAACTGGCAATGAATTATTAAAAGCAGGAAAGTCAGGTAATAAATCTGTGTCAAAATTTGTTTTCTAAGCTATGCAGATCAGAAATACTGTAAAATCCAAATCAGAAATGCAGGAACAGCCACCTGGAGGCAATCTGAACGCCTCTGCTTCCCAAAAACCCCATTCCCCCCTCCCCGAGTTATGTTCTTCCTCTCCTAGCCCTCCTTCCTCACCCCCTGTCCCCAAACAGAGCACTCTGAAGGAAGCTACACTTCCTAGCTTCCCTCAGAAGCTCCCAGTCCACAGCCCAGAGGGTTCTGGCCAAACTCCCCGGGATTCTACCCTTCCCCACACTTCCCTGGTTTGTAATGCCCAATCCCGAAAACCTTCAGTTCGTTTTGAGCCTCCTATTCCACCTCCAGAGGCTTCCCTAGAGATCCACGATGGCCGCAAACACATGGCTCCAGTCCTTTGTCCTTCTCTTTCCCATAACCCCTTTCAGTCACCCAAAAACCCTTTCCTGTCGGAAACCCCTCCCGAAACATCCCCTGCCAGCACCCAGCTGTCCCACTGTCCTTCCCACTCCCACCCATCTGTCCTTCCCATCCCGCCCAGCTCTCCTTCCCATCCCACCTAGCTCTCCTTCCCATCCCACCCAGCTGTCCTTCCCATCCCGCCCAGCTGTCCTTCCCATCCCGCCCAGCTCTCCTTCCCATTCCCACCCAGCTGTCCTTCCCATCCCGCCCAGCTGTCCTTCTCATCCCACCTAGCTCTCCTTCCCATCCCATCCAGCTGTCCTTCCCACTCCCCACCCAGCTGTCCTTCCCACTGCCCACTGAGCTGTCACAGCAGGGAGAGACAGAGGGCAGACCCCGAGAGGCGGAATCTGCAAAAAACAGCTGTCCTCTCTGCCTCTGCTGTAACACACGTATCAGATCTCCGGGGTGGGACCCCCTTCTCTTACCAGTGTACTAAAGAGCTACTTAAAGCTCAGAAAGAATTTCATAGAGACAGCGAACATTTCAGGGGACTTCTTAAAGCTGCGCCTTCTGCTAATGCCTTAACCCCTGCTGACATCAAAGAGCTTTTTTCCTGCCTGCCATCCCAAACTGAATACCTCTTATGGGAGATAGAATGGAAAAAAAGAAGTGAGAGCCAGTTTACCAACACTACGGGCTGGCAAGGACACTTCTAATGATGCTTACGGTAGCATGACATCGGTGGAACTCCTCTGTGGACAAGGAGAGTGGGAGGACGAAGCAAGTCTGAGTTTGCTTTCGGGGGGGGGGGGGGGGGCTTTTGGAGGTTTTCTTCCAAATATGGAGGTTTTCTTCCAAATTTGCCCTAAACCAGGACAGATGGTCGCCAACTGCACCTGGGATTTTCAATACCTTGTGCCACCCCACTGTAGTTTTATTGATATTAGTTAGAGTTTTTGGAGGTTTTCTTCCAAATATGGAGGTTTTCTTCCAAATTTGCCCTAAACCAGGACAGATGGTCGCCAACTGCACCTGGGATTTTCAATACCTTGTGCCACCCCACTGTAGTTTTGTTGATATTAGTTAGAGTCACTTTGGGGTTATCTTTTATAGGCTAATTTGGAATTGGAGAATACTACAGCAAATAGCAGTGTTGACCTCCTTATCAAATGTACATGGCAAAGCATTCAGAGACACCTGTTGTCATACAATTTGTACAAAGTAAAAGAATTTCCTTGTTTCTAGAAAAGGGGGGAATGAAACAGGGGATTGGAAAGTTAACTCCGGGTAGAAACCAATGTTTTATTTTTTTGTTTAGTCTTTTAACTTGTGTGCTCACCAAAGGCCTCCAGAGAGAGAACAAAGGAGACTCAAGGCTACTCAGAAAGAAATGCTGAAGAGAGACAAGAAGAAGCTCCCTGCTGACCTTGAGACTGAAGCAAACAGAAAAACTGAACCTGGGTTATAAACACCACATTACAACTGCATGACTGAAGAACTGGGCAGGCTCATAAAATTGATAAGACTGTTTAATACATATGCATATGACTTTTATGCATGTGCTACAGGTTAGGGGATAAAGTAGACTTGGGAATTTTTGGGGGTGCTCTTGTCCTTGGGGGGCATGTCCAGCGCTGAAATAAATCACACCAGCTTTACAACTTTCACAAGTTGTGGAGTTTTTTTCCACTAATCACTCACCACTTGCCACTGGGTTATTTTGAGCCAATCATCTGTTCCTCTGGTCTGCTACACCACTTAGACCAATTAAGGCAGTGAGAGAATTCAACCAGTTTAATTAGACAAACCAATTAAACTTGTTCAGTTAGATGAACCAATTAAAGCAGTTGAACCAGTTATAAACTTACTGTGGAACCATTTGAATAATTTTAAACGTTTAAACCAGTTGAGTTAGCTCTGATTAGACAGATTAGATTAAATTACTTAAATTACATAAATCAGAGAAATCAATTAAACAAGTTACATTAGACAATTCAGCCAGTTAAGCCAGTTACACCAGCTAAAGGTGACAGGTCCTAAGGGACTTTGCCCTGCACTCACCACCAGGAAGTTTCTTCCATTTTACCACCAGGAAGTTGTAACAGGATTTTTCCAGCCAGGGGAAGGCTGGAAAGGACAGCCAGGACATTTCCAATGCCAGTGGAGACCCAGAAGGTGCTCAGAGGGGGAGACAACAGGAAGGCACAGGAAGGATTGGTCTGCTGAGCAAGGTCAGGGGCTGGGGTGGAGATTCTGGATCCAGGGTCTCCCTGGATCCAAGGAGACCCCAGTGCTGAGGAGAGCCCGGGACTGAGGAAACCCCAGACTGAGGAGAAGATTTCAGTGCTGAGGAGACCCAGGATCCAAAGAGACACCAAATCTGAGACGATTCCAGATCCAAAGAGATTCTGGATCCAAGAAGTTTCCAGAGACAGGAACAAGATTCCAGAGCTGAGAAGATTCTGAATCCAAAGAGAACCCAGAGCTGAGGAAAAGATCCTGGATCCAAGAAGAAGATTCTGGAACAAAGAGACTGTGGACCTGAGGAGCAGACCTTGGACTGAAAAGATTGTGGATTCAAGGAGACTCCAGAGCTGAGAAAATTCTGTCTCCAAGGACAAGATCCTAGAGCAGAGGAAACCCCAGACTGGAGGAGTAGATTCTGTCCCTGTGGAGCAGCCAATCGCCTGCCAAGATGTGGAAATTCTTGGAGCGGACTGTGGAGATCCAGATATCTAACAGCACCCGGCATGCCACCTTGGAGAACCCCAGGTGAGGGGAAGGCGCAGGAGGACCCCTGGGGTGCAGGGGGGTGGTTTGGGTGGGGTCATCATCCCATGATGGGAGCATCTCCTCGGGGTTGGTCCATCTCCCACCATCTCCCAGTAGTGCCACCATTACCTCCCGTTGGTCCCAGCACCTCCCAGTGGTGGTGATGACAGTAAAAGATTTTTAAATCATAGAAAATTCGGCAAGTTAGAAAGAAAGCTAGGCTTAGTAGGCCCTGGGAAAATGTTAAAAGTGGGCCCTGGGAAACGTCAGGCCTCATGTTTGCCAGATCATGTGAAATTTCACCTGAGTAACCAGTATATGATAAATTATATAATTGTTCGATGTTGTTGTTTAGATGTAATTATTGTTTAACTGTAAGAAGAATCATGAGAAACTATGTTCAAGGGTTTGAGGGGGGATCACGAGAAACCTATGCTTGGATGAAATCAATGTGTACAATAGAACAATGTAAGTTTAATCATTAATATGCAAGTTATATACCGATAGAATATAAAAAATAGAATATATATTCTATCATTATATAACGATAGAATATAAAAACATGCTCATCCCGAACCCATGGTGGAGTCAGATTTGGGTCTGTACCCCTGGCGCCCAGAGCTCTTCAATAAAAGCACCTGCATTTAATCACTCCCTGATTATGTGTTCCTCAACACTAATGGTGGGACTGTCTCCTCCTGGTTCCACCACCCACCGCTCGCTCCACAACAATCCCCCGGTGGCCTCGCCATCCTCCCCTGACGGCGCGCCCCCGTTTCTCCTGCCCAGGACCTACTTCTACAGCGGGCACAGCTCCGTCCCCCCCAGCCCTTCTGTGCCCCCAGGCTCCTCCGACGCCTGCCGGTTCTCCAGCCCCCTGTTCCACGGCTGTTGTGGAGTCCTGGTCTATGAGGCCACCACCTTCTCTGTGGCCATCTTCTTCTCCAACCCCCTGGACTACAACCGGTTTTCCATGGAGCTGGGCCTGGAGCTGTCCCTGGTCAAAGCTCACCTGGGCAGGTTGGAGGACACCTACAACCGCATGTCCCAGATGAGGACATCCTTCACCACCAATGGGACAACTGTGTGCTGCCGTGTCACCCTGGACACCTGCCAGGAGCCCGTCCAGGTGAGTGTTGGCCATGTCAAGGTGACAGCCACCATGTCCAACACACAGAGGTCCATTATCAGGGTGGTTCTGCAGGAACAGGAGTGCTCAGGGAAGGAAGCTGGAGAGAGACTTCCATGCCACTTGATAGCAAAGGAATTAATTTAGTTTTTACTGTGCCTGTGAACTTCTAGCAGAGAAACAAGGCACACAAAAACTGCTTTCCCAGCAAGAACAGCTGGAAGACAAGAAGAAGACATCCAGCTCAAGAATGTATTAATAGACAAAACAAGGACTGAATCTGGGATGGGCTTTATGGTAATGGGTAAATTGTAATATGTAAATTGCTTACTTGTAAAATCCTCTGTTCACAGACGGTTAGGAGTATCCTTCACGTGACCTCAGGCCTGAATAAATTATGCCCTCTTTAAACCAAATTAGCGTTAAGGAGTCTTGTTCCAATATCTGGGAGATTTTGTGGCAGTAAATTGGAGAGCCAGCCAGAAGATCAGCCTAGAGTCAATGAATCTACGGTCCACAGATCTCCAGCCAGCACTGAGGAATTTTCAGGGAGAACCTCAACTTTAGGCCTTCAGGGACTCGAGGCAAGATCCCTGGCGTAAGTGAAGGCATCATTTAAATTGTTTTTCTTTGGGTTATTGACAAGGGATGCAAATCCCCACACAGAGTTACTGGTAAGGGGTGTTTGAGTCTCCCACAACAGGGTTTGAGTCCCTGGGTAAGCTTATCAGGGAGAAGTTTGAGTTCCTGACCTCAGGGGTCAGAGTTTCCCCTGTCTGAAGTTCAAGTCCTCAAGAACTATCAGAGGTTTGAGTTCCCTAGGAAATATTAGAGGTTGTCCCCAGGAGGTACCAGGAATCGTTGCATCAGGTCAAGATCATAGTTTAAAGAAAAATCATTGTTCCGCTGTCTTGTAGCTGCCACCAGCTTGACTTGCAGGGAGGAAGGAAGAAAAAACACTTACAACTGAAGCCTGGCCACGGCTTCATCTGGAGCCACTTTTGTGGTGAAGACTGGTTAATTCCTTTGCACTCCTCGCATTCTTTGCATTCTTCTTGAATTCTGAGAGTGTGTTCATGTACGAGGGTACAGTTGATGTGAGTTTGCCAGCACATCAACACGGGGATGCCCATGATATAAAAATTCATTTGCAGAGAGAGTGTTGAGAATGTTGGAGCGTGATTGAGTGTTTGCTGGTGTTTTGGAATTGCTTCATTTTTGTGTGCCTGGCTGAGATGGCATTTGCGGACTTGAAGCACCCTCTTTTGTCAGTTTTAGTGATTGCAGGTTTGGCAGTCCCCTTTCTCTTCCTCTCTCCCCCCTCCATTACTAAGCTGGAAATACCATTACAACTTTCAGAGATAATAGCTTGTATAATTGTAATTATTGAATGTAGGGCTGGTTTCTTCTAAAACTAAAGTGGGAGATGATATTCCAAATTCTCCATTGAAATGTTTGTTGAAAAACTGGAAACAGATAGGAGAAGACCCACTAACTAAACCTAATCCCATATTGTAATCAGTGGTGGTCAGCACACAAGCTAAACTACCAGGCTAAGTGGCATGGGAACGGTACCTTAGTTTATAACACCCTTTTTCAGCAATTGTTTTGTGGAAGAGAAGGGAAATGGAATGAATTGCTGTTGTAGATGGGTAATGCCATGGCTGGGTCTCACAATTAAGGGATGAATATTATGTGAATGTTAAGAGAAATTTTATTGAGGTACAGTTATGTTGTTGTGATTTATTGTTTAGACATCTTCTCTTCCCTGCACAGTCCCCTTCCCCCCGGTATGGTTGCCAGGGGAGGGTCTTGGTAGTCAGGAAATGTGTAGCTGTACCCCTTGCCTGGGGCATATGGGGGGAGGGAAAGCCTGTTACTAGGAGGCATGGCACGACGACACCTTGTTGGAACCCAGGACACCCCTCTGGGTGCCCTGGAAGATGCCCCTGGCAGGGGGCTCAGGAGTTACGGCAGGAAGCCAAAGACACTTGGGATTTCGATCTTAACCCATGGAGAAAATTACCAACCTTGTATGAAGAATCACAAGTCACAAAAGTTTAAGTAGAGTGATAATTAATTAATTACAGGGCGAAAAGTGGAATTTTGGGGATTTTACTATAGGGGTCTAGGAGGCAAGATGGAGGGATTTGGGTGTTGTCCTATTCTTCTTCCTTCTTCTTCCTAGCCTCCATCTTCTGTGTGATGTTGGCATATTTAGATTGGTTTAGAATAGAAGTAGACAGTCTAACATAGGTGATAGGTATTGGAAAATAAACATAAATAAAGTACACATAATTCATAGTATAAAATGTAGACACCATGGTGGGGGCGAGCAGTGTGCCCTTGACAGACCAGACAGACAGAGCTCTGCAGGTCCAAAAAAAGAATGTTTTAGATAAGAGAAAATAAACAACCTTGTGAACCAGAGCCAAAGAATTCCCACTCTTTCTTCAATCATCAGGCTGGGAAAAAAGGACTCTCGAGGTCATCCTGAACACAGGAAACCCGAGAGCACCTGACTGTTGGAATCCTGGATGCTGAGAATTTTAAACTTTCTGTGCTGAAAGGTGCAGGCTCGCAAGAGAACACTGCATTTGACCTGAGGCTGTGGAGAAGACTTCCAAAATGGATTAACAGCACTGGGATTATGGGTGTGTAGTTGGTTAGAAGTGTGTAATATCACAGGGTGGAAAACTTAGAGTTTGGGGTTTAAGAATATAGTAAAACATATGAAGCAAGATGGAGGTTTTAGGGCAGAGACAGGTTGTTCTTCTGTACCTTCTTCTTCGTGGGTTTGGGTGGTATTTTGTAATTAGAAAAGTCTGCATTGTGGACTTTGAGGGATCAGTCATTAGGCTAAAAGGGAAAGTATTCTAGGTGTCAGTTCTTAATTGGATAGTTTAGTCTTAAAAGACCTTGTAACAAGACATAGTTAGCCATTTTGTGCCTTGCTAATGAGACGCTGCAGAACTCACAGTTGTGAGGCTGTTTCACTGATAAAAAATAATAAACACCTGAGTCCGAACACGAAATACCATCTCAAGTATCAATCCCAGCCTCGACAGAGGTAGAAAATACAAACACAGAACCCACACCTGACCTCAAATCATGTTGCAAAACAGCAGTCTCCACCAATGGATGGCAAAGGAGAGCTGACTGACAGACTTTGGGAGGGGCCAGGGTTGGCTGATGCAACACCAAAGGTATAAAAGGCAGAGCAGCCATGCTGGGGCTGAGCACATGGCAGTTTGGTGCCATGCTCCCAGCACTGTAATTTTTCCTTATTCGGTCCTTTGTTGTATTTTGTTAAGGTTTAATAAACCTTTGAAATTTTAAAAAGGGAGAGTCATCTCTCACAATTGCCTTATGTGGATTTATTCTTTTACTTGGAAAACCATCTGGAACTGCAAAAAGAGTGTTGGGGTGAATCTGCGGTAAACAGAAAGTTTCTCATGGCCTGGTAATGATAAAGGTTCCTTTCTCTCCAGTCGATCTTGAGGCATGGGTGAGATGCCTCGCCTCTTTTCTACAGAGAAGATCTGGAGAGAGTATCTAAAGTATTTGAAACCATTCTTGGGACCCTGGTTGAGGGGATATACAAGTTCTGCTAGATAATCTAGTAGATTCTACAGAAAGAGAGACAGTATTCTGGGCTACTGTGAGGGAGCTGGGCAGTATAGACACAGAGAGCAGACTACCAGGAACTGCTGAAGTGATTTTTGGGTACCAACTGGCAAAGGAGTTAGAGACCTGGAAGAAAGAGAACCCCAAATCTTGGTCCTGCTGTATGTTGACAACATCTTACTAGCAACTGAAAGTAACGAAAAGTGCATGGAATTGACTATCAGTCTTCTAAATTTCTTAGGCCAAGGAGGCTATAAAGTACCTCAGGATAAAGCTCAAACCATGAAGCAGCAAGTTACCTACCTAGGGTTTAACATAGTGCAGCACAGCAGAAATTTGGAACAGACAGAAAAGAGGCCATCTGCTAAGTACCCCAGCATGTGAGCATCTGAGATTTAAGAGCATTCTTGGGTATGGCTGGGTGATGCAGATTGTGGGTCTCAAATTATGGACTTTTAGTTAAACCACTGCATGAACTTTTAAAGGAGACCCAGAAGAACTTTTCATTTGAACTCCTGAGAGTAAAAACACATTCTGCAACACAGAGATGGCCCTAATGTCTGCACCCACTGCAGGGCTTCCAGACTTAACAAAGCCCTTTGAGTTTCTTGCACACGAACGACAGCACCTTGCCCTTGGAGTCCTGGCTCAGAAGGTAGGAGACTTCAAGAGGCCTGTGGGGTGCTTTTCATAACAAGACAAGGTCAGCCAGTGTTAGCCCAGATGCCTGAGAGCCATAGCAGCAACTGTTCTCCTCATCCAAGAGGCCGGGAAATTCACTTTGGGACAAAAGATAATAGTACATGCTTCACACTCTAACGACTGTATTAG
This sequence comes from Onychostruthus taczanowskii, assembly GCF_017590055.1. Lineage (NCBI taxonomy): Eukaryota > Metazoa > Chordata > Aves > Passeriformes > Passeridae > Onychostruthus > Onychostruthus taczanowskii. Next base: position 62,179 of record NW_024500362.1, read on the forward strand.
GCCAAAAAGGGGGGATTGGCGTTCCCCAGGCTAGATGTGAAATGCCAGACTGTTCCAATGGAGCAAGAAGTTGAGTTGAAAGCAACCATAATGGTAAATCCAGCCCAATTCCCAAACACCCCCAATGTAAGGGGAAGAGCAGCTAACCCATTACTGCTTACAGACAACTGAGCGAGTTTATGCAAGCCAAACAGACCTGCAGGACACAGCAGTTGACAGCCCAGAGATAGACCTTTTAAAGGTGAAAGCAGTTTGGTGCAAGATGGAAAGCAGAGAGTTGGCTAAGCAGTACTCAGGCCAGCCAAGGAAATAGAAGCTGCCCGTGGACACCTCAGCACAACAGGCAGACCTCGTAGCGCTATGAAAAGCCCTGGAAGAGGCAGCAAGAAAAAGAGTAAAGATATGGACTGACTCAAATCACAGAATCACAGAATAATGAGGTTGGAAGAGACCTCTAAGATCGAGTGCAACCTATGCACAAACACCTCAATTAGACTATAGCACCAAGTGCCGTGTCCACTCTTTTTTTAAACACATCCAGAGATGGTGATTCTACCACCTCCCTGGGAAGAGCACCCGAGTACTTTATTATTCTTTTGGTGAAAAATTTTTTCCTAATATCCACCACCGCGGGGTGGTGGCCAGTCCCCTCCTGGCTCCTTGCCAAATGGCTCAGCTGCCCACCCTCAGCCCTTCTGCTCTTCTGCCTGCCTCCCCCAGGCTGCACAAAACGAGGAGAGAGGAGAGATCCAGGTCCCAGTCCTGGGGAAGCTGCTGGGGCATCTTTTCAAGTCATTCAAGACACAAAAGGCTGCTTTATGGCTCCGGATGGTCTCTGCAGCCACTTCAAGTTCATCTGTCAGCAGGAAGGTAAGATCTGTGGTGGGCCGCATCCCTGCACATGGGCACATCCCCCCAGTGCATCTGCTCGACTTCCCGGGCCTTGTGATGGCCCCTTGTGTGCCGACACGAGAGCTCACATGGGCTCTGCTTCTGTCACAGAACCTGAAATATTGCGGGCCAGAGAGAAGGATCCTCAGCGCTCAGACCTGGCTGTCTAAAATCCTTGGAGAGGAGTCAGTGTGGCTGGATCCAGCCCCTGCCACAGACCTTTCCAAACCAACAATAGTTCCAGATAGTTAATTCCGTTATATACATAATTTATAGATGTAAACAATATATATAAATTATATCTATATTATAAATATATATATAAAAATATGTATTATAACTTACATATATATTATATATAACTATATATAATATATGAAATATATATGAATATATTAAAATTGTATGAGTAAATAACATATATAAATTATATGTATTGCTAACATATATATATGTATTAGGAATATATATATTTATATATATATATATATATATGTTAGATATAAATAATATTTTTTAATTAAATAAACAACCTACATGAATCAACTGTAGACATGATAATGACTGCACCACACAGGTAGCTCTACCCATGAGTAAAGTGCACAATTTTTGAAGCAATATGGAAGCAATTATGTTAAAGCTGGCAGAGAAACTTGGGGGGGAAAAAAGCAAGAATTGCATGTGGGAAAAGTGAGGGGAGAAAAAGGGTGGGAAATGTGAGGGCAGAAAAAGGGTGGGAAATCTGAGGGGAGAAAAAGGACGGGAAACGTGAGGGGACAAAATGGCAGGGAACGTGAGGGGACAAAATGGCGAGGAATGGGAGGGGACAAAATGGCGGGGAATGGGAGGGGGCAAAATGGCGGGGAATGTGAGGGGACAAAATGGCAGGGAATGTGAGGGGATTAAAAGGGTGGGAAACACGAGGGGAGAAGCGGTGGGAAATGTGAGGGGAGAAAAATGGCGGGAAATGTGAGGGGACAAAATGGGGGGGAACGTGAGGGGGACAAAATGGTGGGGAATGTGAGGGGACAAAAAGGCGGGGAATGTGAGGGGATTAAAAGGGTGGGAAACATGAGGGGAGAAAGGGTGGGAAATGTGAGGGGGACAAAATGGTGGAAAACGTGAGGGGACAAAAAGGCGGGGAATGTGAGGGGATTAAAAGGGTGGGAAACATGAGGGGAGAAAGGGTGGGAAATGTGAGGGGAGAAAAATGGTAGAAAAAGTGAGGGGACAAAATGGGGGGGAACATGAGGGGATTAAAAGGGTGGGAAATGTGAGGGGAGAAAGGGTGGGGAATGTGAGGGGAGAAAAAGGGCGGGAAATGTGAGGGGACAAAATAGCGGGGAACGTGAGGAGGACAAAATGGCGGGAAATGGAGGGCAAAAAGGGACAGGAAACTTGAGTAAAAAGGACAGAAACTGAGAGGCAAAAAGGGTGCAAAACAGAAGGGGATAAAAGATGGGAAATGTGAGAGGAAAGATGATGGCAAATGAGAGGGGGACAAATGGCTTGAAATGTGAGGGGGGAAAAGGGCAGGAAATGTGAGGGGGGAAAAGGGCAGGGAATGGGAGGGGGGAAAAACATCAGGAAACATGATGGGGAAAAGACAGGAATCTGGAGGGAAAATGGGTGTGAAACATAAGGGGGAGAAATGCGGGATACATGAGGCCAAAAATGATGGCAAATGTGAGGGAACAGAAAGTCGAGAAGCATTAGAGGAAAAGTGGTGGGAAACTCTGGTGGGTGGATGCTGGCCAAATGCCATTGGACCCACAAAAATAATTTACTCATTTTCCTCTGCTATAGTTAAGCAGAGGGAAGGGGAAAGAAAAGTCATGGAGTTTTCTATCATGAAATGAGGATTAGGAGAAAACACTTTAAGGGCAAAACAGGCAAACAAACCTCATGGATTCAATAACAAATTTGAATTGGTTGTTTAAATGTGTTAAAATATTTTCTGTAAATTTAAAACCCAGTTTATACTGTTTGATTTTATCTGGGGCATTTTTCTGAAGGACAAGCATGGGACAGGAAAGAGCTGAAAACAAAAGATCTGGGATCACAGAATCACAGAATCACGTAATCACAGAATCACCAGGTTGGAAGAGACCTTCAAGATCATCGAGTGGGATTAATTTCTTCCACCGGTTTACTTTTAAATGGTGGCGGACATCAGTAATCCAAAAATCCGGGGAAAATTCCTTAAGATGCCTCTGAATTTGTGGGGAAAAGCAGGAATTCCAGCCCTAACACCTCAACTAGACCATGGCACCAAGTGCCACATCCCAACTTTTTAAACGCATCCAGAGATGGTGACTCCACCTAAACCTCCCCAGGAAAAAACATTCCAATACTTTATCACCTTTTCTGTAAATAATTTACCTGAGAATAAATTCCCTTTTCTGAGAATTCGGATGAACAAAGGAAGAATAGGAAGGATTAAAAGCTCCGGAGCCATTTCCGTCTTGTTTTTGATTAATTGCTGGTTTATATTCCTTTAAATAAAGGCAAAATCTCTCCAAACTAAACTAAAAACTAATTCAAGAAAGGAACAACAAAATAAATTCCAAGGAAATTACAACCAACAATTCCCCTTATAAAGGACTAAAATCCCAGTTATAAGTCAGATACAGGCATGAGCAGATTGTTTAATTCGTTCAATTAAGGCAGATCATTTAATGTTAATTTAAAGAAATTAACATTAAATTATCATTAACGACCTCACTTGAAACCACCCACAAATAACAGGAATTTCCATTGAGGCAAAAATCCCCTTCAACCTGGAATCATTCTCTGGGGAATATCAATAAAAACCCCCCAGCTCAGTATTCTCCCAAAAATCCTCACCCTGGACATTTCTACTCCAGCCAGATCCAGAATACCCATGTTGAATTCCATGTGGATTAGGGAATTGAGGAATTTTTGTGTTCCCTGGACATGGACCTTTTCCACATCTGTGAGGGAACAGACTCCAGGAACCTCTGCACTAAATCCTAAAAAAGGGACTTTGAAAAAAAAAAGGCTTTGAAAAGGGACTTTGCTCACAAAAGACATTTTTTTTCCTCCTCAGCTGCAACATTCCAGCTGATCTCAACAGCCTGGGTCTGGAAATTCCAAAGGTTCTGTTTGTGGCACACCTTGATCCAAAGGGCAGCAGGAAAAGGTTTCAAATCCTCAGCACTTGCACAGGGCAGCTCCTTTTCCAGCCTGGTTTTCCCACAGCTCAGAAAACCTCGGGAATGGGGGTGGATCACACCACCAGGACGCCTTAGAGTCAAAATCGGGAATGCATAGCACAGAGACGAGGTGGGAATCCATGGATATCAAAAAACTGTGGGATTTACGTCCTTAAAGTCCCAACATTTCCCAGGTTTGGTTATTCCTACACCAGTTCTGTTTCTGGATTAGGGAGTCAGGTTGGGCAGAAAGCCCAAAATAATTGGATTTACTAGATTCCCACCCTTCAGGGCTAATGAATAAGGCAAAATTCCAGGATTTGTGGTGATTCTAGGTAGGATCAAACACAGCCAAGACCCAAAAACCAATGAAGTTTCCAGGGAATGTGGGACTGGGTTTCCTTGGATAAACGTGGTGGTTTTATCACCTCCTGGATGGATCTCCTGGAATTCCACAGACTCTCCCAATCCAAGGAAGGTTTCTCCTGAAGATTTTTCTCCCTCTCCACGCCAGGGACCATCCTATAAATCCATGGGATTTACGGAATGCTGAGTCCTGGCTCTGGGTAGAAGATGAAAACCAGCTGTTTTCTGGTTATTGTGGGGTTTTCTTTAAAAATGTTCCAAATATATTCCAGACATATTTCAGAAATTTTCTGGGAAAACTGTGCCTAACCCTAACCCACCACTCTCACGGGGAGGAATTTCTTCCAGGTGTGGAACATTTTCACCCCTTTTTTCCCCCCATTCCCCCCCCACTTCCCCCTTTTTTCCTCCCTTTTTTTGAGATAAATCAATGAATTTTTATTGCTTTCATTTTTATTATTTTTCTTTTATTGCATTTTATTGCATTGTATTTGATTACTTTTTAAAATTTATATAATTATTTAATTATTCAATAAATTCCCAACAATTTTCCATGACAAAAGAAGAAGGAAAAAAACACCAGGAGAAAAATTTACCCCTTCTCCCCAAAAAACTCTCCCCCGCCCCCCAAAAAAGGAATAATCCCAAAACTAATTGGAATTTCCATGACAAAAAGGAAGAAAACCAGGATAATCCTGTCCCAAAAAACACCCAACACCATTCCCAGGGAAAAAGAAATCCCAAACCGAGAATGGCTTCATCCCACCTCTGGAATTTTGCTTTTTCCTGGAATTTTTGGTCTGTGAAACCCTTTTTCCCACTAAACCCTGGTGGAGCAGGGAAGGGTTTCCCACAGGAGGATGAGGAGGAACATCCTGGCCTCTCCCAGCTCCAGGTGATGTCCGGGAAGCAGGACGGGATTTCCAGACGTTTTCCCAAGCTCCAACCCCCTCCGGAAAATGCCAGTCTCGGTTTCCAGGAACCATAAATCCAAGGACAAAGGTTGATCCCAACCCCATCCCCCGGGAGCCGCCGGGTCCTTCCCGCTCAGGTACGGAATTCCCCACTGGAAAAAAAAAAACAAACCTTGAATTAACTGGGATTAATTAATTGAACTGGGATAAATCCGTTCAGCAGGAATTAATTAATTGTTTTTGCGGGTGGGGAGGAACACAGGGCATTACCGCCCTTTTCCCATGGGAATTGCTCTCTTACGGGATTTATCTGTGATTTGGGATGTGGAGGAAAACACAGGAAATCCCAGGAAATTGGGATTGAATCCCAATTAAATTAAATCCCAATTAAATCCCAGCTCACTGCTCGGTTGGATCATTTATCCTCACACAGAGCAGGAAATCCTGGGAGCCAGAGCCAGAAAATCACGGAATTCCCTTTAATACAGCAGGGACAAAATCCTGCTGCTCCTGGGAATTTGTGTCTTCTTAGAATTTTTTGCCATAGAAAATTATTGGATTTGGTGATTGGAAAGGTTTTTTCCAAGTGGAGCCGTTCTGTGATTCTACAGAAAGTTGGGGATAATATAAAATTATAATATCAAAATATGATCTTGAAATATAAATTTAAATTGTTATAATAATGATCATACAAGCTATTTAATATAATTCTATTAAAATAAATATATAAATGTATATACATTATTCTATATGTTATATAGAATAGAATATTTACATATACATATAAATATAATAATTACATTGTGTATTATTACACTATAAATCAACTGTAATTATTATTACTAAATTATAGCCATTTTTTGTATATTATTTATTGCATAAATAAATATTGTCTCATAATAAAAAATAAATATATTATTTTCATACATAATAAATATAATAATTCTATTAAAATAATAACATATTTATCATTTATTCCTTTGCATATGGAATATATTAAAATAATTAAATACGGTGACAAAATATGTTAAATCGTATAAAAATATAATCTCCAAATGTGTTAAAATATAATATCAAATATAATCCCAAAATACAGTATCAGAATATAATGTTAAATATAAAAATATAGACCTGAAATATAATATTAAAAATATATTAGAATATTGCATTGGAATATAATATTAAAGTATAGTATCAAAATAGTATCAGAAGAAAATGCCAATATAATACAAAAAGCTTATAGAAAATCTAATAGCGAAATGTAAGATCAAAATTAATTACTGATATACATTATTCTATATGTTATATAGAATAGAATATTTACATATACATATAAATATAATAATTACATTGTGTATTATTACACTATAAATCAACTGTAATTATTATTAATTACTAAATTATAGCCATTTTTTGTATATTATTTATTGCATAAATAAATATTGTCTCATAATAAAAAATAAATATATTATTTTCATACATAATAAATATAATAATTCTATTAAAATAATAACATATTTATCATTTATTCCTTTGCATATGGAATATATTAAAATAATTAAATACGGTGACAAAATATGTTAAATCGTATAAAAATATAATCTCCAAATGTGTTAAAATATAATATCAAATATAATCCCAAAATACAGTATCAGAATATAATGTTAAATATAAAAATATAGACCTGAAATATAATATTAAAAATATATTAGAATATTGCATTGGAATATAATATTAAAGTATAGTATCAAAATAGTATCAGAAGAAAATGCCAATATAATACAAAAAGCTTATAGAAAATCTAATAGCGAAATGTAAGATCAAAATTAATTACTGAAAATAGTATTAAAATATATTGAAATATAACATTAAAATTTAATATCAAAATAAAATATTGAAATACAATACCCAATTATAATAGTATAATATTAAATTAATATTATTATATTTGTAATCAAATATAATGTATAATATAAATATTGTATCAAAATGCAATATCAAAATATCTAAATATAATATCAAAATATAATAATGTAATTTTAAATTAATATTATAATATTATCATATAATGTATAATAAAAATATTTTGAATTATATATCAAAATATAATATTGAAATATAATATCAAAATACAGTAATACAATATTAAATTAATGCTATAATATTTATAATTTTTAATGTTAATGTATTATATCAGAAATGGTTTCAAAATAATACCAAAATACACTGTCAAAATTTTGTATTAAAATATGATAGCAAAATCCAATAGCAGAGTCCAATACCAAAATAACATCAAAACCCCACTAAAAACTGGTGTCCAAATAAAATCCAATTGGATGGAATTCCTCAGTGAAAGGGGACAAATGGGAATGAAGAATCTCGGGAGGATTTAATGAATAGATTTGAACCACATAGGGATCCGCAGGAAGGAAAACTCCTGGAATTCTGTTTCCCACGGGAAAATGCATCGTCCTTCACAGATATTTCTGGTTTTTCCTCTCTCCCTCCTCTTGTCATTTCCCATCAGGAAGGGACCGAGGGAATTCCCCATGGATCCCCGGCTCTGGCGGCTGGCGCTGCTCCCAGTCCTGGCTGCAGGTGAGGGCAATTCCATTTGGGATCCATTCCCATAAAACAGCCAATTCCTGCTCCGAAGCATTAATTAACGCCTAACGAGCATGCGGAACTTAACTTGCGAAAGGTTCCTTCTCCAGAGGGTGGAGCAGCTCCGCAGCAACTCCAAACATTCTGGAGCTCATGGAGCATTGGGACAGCTCTCCCAGGGATTGTTGGGATTGTTGGAACTGTCGGGATTGTTGGAATTGTTGGGACTGTCAGGACTGTCGGGATTCTCAAGATTGTTGGGATTGTCAGGATTGTCGGGATTGTCAGGTCTGTCAGGATTGTCAGGACTGCTGGGATTTTCAGGACCGTCGGGATTGTCGAGATGTTGGGATTGTCAGGGTTGTCGGGATTGTTGGGACTGTCGGGATTGTCGAGATTGTTGGGATTGTCAGGGTTGTCGGGACTGTCGGGATTGTGGGATTGTTGGAATTGTCCTGTGCAAGGCCAGGGATTGGACTCTGATCCTCTTCCAGCTCAGGGAATTCCATGATTTTATCACCCACATCCCAGTCCCACTCTGGGAGAACCTCTGGGAATGGGGATGTCCAAGGAACACCTCGCGTATCCTTGGGGATCTGGGTGCTCCTGCATCTCCCGTAGGGATGAATTCCAGGCCCTGGGACATTTTAAACCTGTCTGGGAATCGCTGTGGGGGCGGGTGATTCCCATCTGGAATTTTCTGGAGGTAAATCCCAGGTCTGAGAATTCTATTTCACATGGAATTTGCGGTTTCTGTCCATTTTTCCAGGGTTTCCCAGTGTTTTAACGGCCAAGAAACCTGAGTTGTTGTTCAAAACTCTGAAAGCTAAAACCATGAGCAGCACATCTCAATTTTTTTTTTGTTTTCCTCTGGATCCCTCTCCTGTTGAGGATGGAATCGATCCTGATGAAAATCCATGGGAAACACTATGCGGAAAACCAGAACTGTCCCGTTTTACCCTAAAACAGGCGGATTCCTCAGCGCTCCCAAAACTCCCGTGCTCGGGATCATCGGGGACAGGGTGGTCCTGCCCTGCCAGCTGGGATCCGTGCCCATTCCCGAGGATTTCTCCATCCATTGGACATTCCACGTTGGCCAATCCCAGCGGATCCCCGTGGGCAGCTACGACGGGAAAGGCCGGAGGGAGGAACCGGATGAGCGGTACCGGGGCCGGGCAGAACTTTTCCATGGGGAATTCCGAACTGGGAACGTGTCCCTGCTTCTGAGGGACGTCCGGAGCTCCGACCAGGGGTCCTACAGCTGCCAGGTCTCCTTCCAGGATGAATCCCAGGAAGTGTTGGTGGAGCTGGAAGTGGCAGGTTGGTGCTGTTACCACTTTTTAATTTTAATTAAAATTAATTTAATTTTACATTTTAACATTTTTTGCATTTTATAATTATTAAATAATAAAATATTTTAATCCTTTATGTTTAGTATTTTTCGCATTTAATAATTTCTATGTTTGTATCTTTAATTTTTTATTTTTATATTTTATATATGGTCTTTATATTTGACTTCTTATATGTTGTAAAATATGACATGTATAACATCTTATGTTGTATATTATTAATCTTACATTATATAAACACATAAGTACATATATGCATATATACATATGCATAATATCTATACATTTTATATATTACATTATGTATAATACTATATTATACAAATTATATTCAGTTCATTAAATTAATTCTTTTTATATATTATATAGCTGTATAATTATATATTATTATTTACTTTTTTATTATATAAATTATGTTAAATTAAATATATTATTATATAAAATATATTAACATATATAATGAAATTATATCTATTACATCTTATTGTTATATTATTACATTATAGTATTATCTTTAATTATATAATATATAGTGTACTTATAATGTATTATTAATACAATTATAAATATATTTACAATATATGCTATAATATATATGAAAATAAATATAAATAGTGCATTCTTTTCTATTTATACTTATTTTCATATTTATCTATTTATAGTTCTATATAATATAGTTTATATTTTTATCTTTTATCATTTTAATAAAATATAAAGTATAATTCTATATATTTATATATATTTATATAAAAGATAAAAGATAATTCTATATATTTTATATATTTGTTTCTCCAACTTTTATATTTCATACATTCCACAAAATGCTGACAAATTCTACTCCCAAATCCATCCCAGAACCGCCCCCACCCCTCCATCCGTTTCCAGATTCTCCATTAAATCCCTCATTCCCAAGGACATTCTCAGATCCATCAACCCCTGCGAACCTCCAGATCCCATGGATCAAATCCTGGAAAATCCTCCGAAACTTTCCAGCTCCTGGGCAAAAAAAACCAAGCTCCAGAAAACCCAAATTCAGTAGGATTGAAAGGGAAATACCTGGTTTTCCACAGAGGTTCCATCCACGATCCTGTGGTGACAACTCCTCAATGAATGGAATCTTCGACTCCCAAAATCCCAAATTAAATGGGATGGAAATGGAAATTCCTGTTTCTCAACAACTGCTGGAGAAGTTCCATCCTTGAACCCGCAGTGGCAATTCCTCAATCAATGAAATCGTAGACTCCCAAACCCCCAAATTTAATGGGATTGAAATGGCAATTCCTGTTTTTCCACAGAGTTTCCATCAGTGATCCTGCGGCAGCAACCCTTCAATGCACGGAATCCTTGACTCCCAAAATCCCAGATTCAGTGGGATTGAGATGGGAATTCCTGTTTCTCTGCAGCCGTCGGAGGAGCTCCATCGGTGATCCTGCGGGGCCCCGAGAAGCGGGACCTGGGCCTGTCCTGCCGCGCCTCTGGCTGGTTCCCGCGGCCGGAGCTGCTCTGGCTGGACGGACGCGGCAACGTCCGGCGGGAGCCGGCGGCCACCACGGCCGCCGTGACCCCCAGGGGCCTCTTCAGCGTCGAGGGCTCCATGCGGATCCGGCCGGGATCCGACCTGGAGATCTCCTGCCGCATCCTCAACCGCCGGCTCAACGCCTCCCGCGCCTCCCGGATCCGCATCCACGGTGGGAAAGGGTTCTGGGAAAATCCCTGCCGGGGCTGCTCCGCTCCCGCTTTGATTTGATTTTTTATGGATTAGTTGAGTCCAAAGGATTGGAAGACTTCAATTGTATTAGTTCTTGTTTATGGTGTTTTAAATTTCGTTTGAAAAATTAAATTTTAATTTTAATTTATTTTCATTTAATTTTTTTAATTCATTTTAATTTTATTTTTATTGTATTTAATTTTAAAATTACATTTTAATTTAATTTAAATTTAATTTAATTTTTAATTTTAATTTAATTTAATTTTAATTTTAATTGTTATTTTAATTTTATTTGATTTAGTGTCATTTAAAATTTCTTGCATTCTCTTCTATTTTACTTTTGGTAATTAGCAGCTCTGGCCAAGGTCTTCTATTGATTATCACAATTTAATAATTAAATAATAATTTAATTATTAAATTAAAGTAAACTAAATTTAGCTTAATTTTATTTAAATTTTATTTTATTAAACTAAATTTAGTTTCATATAATTTAAAATTATTTTATTTTATTCTATTTAATTTTTGCTAATTAGTAGCTCTTGCCAAGGTCTTCTATTGATTGTCATTTATTGATTTTTAAATTTAATTTAATTTAATTTTGTTTAATAAATTTAATTTAAAATTTATTTTATGTTATTCAGTTTTGGTTTGCTAATTAACAGCTCTTGTCAAAGTCTTTTATTGATTATTAAATTAAATTAAATTAAATTAAATTTCGTTTAATTTAATTAAAAATTTCTTTTATTTTATTGTATTTTGCTTTTTCTGGCTAGCAGCTCTTATCAAAGTATTTAATTTCATTTATTATCATTTAATGATTGATTGGTTGATTGATTGATTGAATTTCATTTTTGCTAATTGGCATCTCCAGCAGGATCCAAAGGATTGGAATCACTAATTATATTGATTAGCATTTGTTAATTGATTTATTTAGTTTAATTTCTGCTAAAGAGCAGCTTCATTGGAATCCAAATGATTTAATCACTAATTTTATTGATTAGCATTCATTGATTTAGTGCTTTAATTTGATTTTTGCTAATTAGCAACTCTTGTCAAAGTCTTTAATTTTATTGATTATCATTGATTGATTGATTGATTGAATTTGATTTTTGCTCATTGGCAGCTCCAGTTGGATGCAAAGGGTTGGAATTCTTTAATTTCATTGATTATTATTTATTGACTGGTTGATTTTATTCTATTTTATCTTTGCAAAGGAGCAGGTCTTGTTGAACTCTTAAATTTGTTTTAATTTTAATTTAATTTTTTTATTTCTATTTTATTTTCTAGATTTATTTTTATTATTATTTTATATTCTAGATTCATTTCATTATTATTTTAATTTTTAATGTATTTCTACCTTCATATTTTATTTTTAAATTTTATTTATCAGCAAAATTTATTGATTGATTTAATTAGAAGTAAAATAGAACTTCCCCACCTCGCTCCTCCACCTGTTTTGTCTCCTAATTTACCACTCCTTTATTATTTAATCATTAATAGAATGCTTAATCATTAATCGTCATTAATAGAATGGTTAATAATTAATAAAATATCTCATCATAAATGGAATGGCCAATCCTTTAATCTTTACTGGAATATTTAATATTAATTGAATATTTCAGCCTTAATCAAATAATTAATCATAAAATCATTATTAGAATAGTTAATAATTAATTGGATTTTATAATTTTAATTAAATATTTAACAATTAATTGTATATTCATAATTAATGCAATTAATTAAATCTATTATAAATACAGTTAATCCTTAATCAAATATCTAATCCCCAATGGAATATTTATTACATACATCATTAACAGATTATGTAACAACTAATGGAAAATTGAATCCTTTAATAATTAGTATTGAATCCTTAATGGAATACTTAATTATTAAATCATTAATTGTATATTTAATAAGTGATAGACAATTAAAGCCTTAAGTAATTAATAAAACATTAAATACTTATTTACTATTTAGTCCTTGAATCATTAACAGACTATTTTATAATTAAATGATTAACTGTATATTTAATAATTAAAGGCAAATAGTAGCCTTAAATAAATAATAAAACAATAATTATTTTAATATTTAGTCCTGAAATAATTAATAGACTATTTAGTAATTAATAGAGTATTTACAATTAAATCATTAATTGTATAATAAATAATTAATGGAAAATAATAGCCAAAAATAATTAATAAAATAATGAATAATAATTTGTATATTTAGGCCTTAAGTAATAGAGTTTAAAATTAAATTTAGGCCTCAAATTGGTAGAATATTTAGTAATTAACATAATAGTAAAGCTTTACAGATTAATAGAATTAATTTCATTAATTATTAATTAATTATTAATTAATTTTTGTTTGTATTTGCAGATGCGTTCCTCCCCTCCATCTCGCGGTGGCTGCAGATTTTCCTGGCAGTTTTGTTCCTGAACTTGGCCCTGATTTCTGTCATTTTCTGCCTGCTCCACAGTGAGTGTGGGCCAGAAAATCCCAAATCCACTGGAATTGGGGAAATCCCAAATCCCGCCAGGATCTGGGGAAAGCCCTAATCCACCTGAATCCAAGAAAATCCCAAATCCACCTGAATCCCAGAAAATCCCAAATCCACCTGAATCCAAGAAAATCCCAAATCCACCTGAATCCAGGGAAAACCCAAATCCACCAGGATCTGGGGAAAGCCCACATCCACCTGAATCCAGGGAAATCCCAAATCCCGCCAGGATCTGGGGAAAATCCCAAATCCACCTGAATCCAGGGAAATCCCAAATCCCGCCAGGATCTGGGGAAAATCCCAAATCCACCTGAATCCAGGGAAATCCCAAATCCCGCCAGGATCTGGGGAAAATCCCAAATCCACCTGAATCCAGGGAAATCCCAAATCCCACCAGGATCTGGGGAAAATCCCAAATCCCACCAGGATCTGGGGAAATCCCAAATCCACCTGAATCCAAGAAAATCTCAAATCCACCTGAATCCCAGAAAATCCCAAATCCCGCCAGGATCCGGGGAAATCGCAAATCCCACCGGAATTGGGGAAAATTCCAAATCCCGCCAGAATCTGGGGAAATCCCAAATCCCGCCAGAATCCTGGGAAATCCCAAATCCCGCCAGAACCCTGGGAAATCCCGAATCCGCCTGAATCCAGGAAAATCCCAAATCCACCAGAATCCGGGGAAATCACAAATCCACCTGAATCCCAGAAAATCCCAAATCCCTCCAGAATCCGGGGAAATCACGAATCCACCTGAATCCCAGAAAATCCCAAATCCCGTCAGCATCTGGGAAAAATCCCAAATTCCGCTGGAATCGGGGAAATCCCAAATCCACCTGAATCCAAGAAAATCCCAAATCCTGCCCGAATCCGGGGAAATCCCAAATCCCACCAGGATCTGGGGAAATCCCAAATCCCACTGAAATTGGGAAAAATCCCAAATCCCGCCAGAATCCAGGGAAATCCCGAATCCTCCTGAATCCAAGAATATGTCAAATCCCGCCAGGATCTGGGGAAATCCCGAATCCTCCTGAATCCAAGAAAATCCCAAATCCACCTGAATCCAAGAAAATCTCAAATCCACCAGAATCCAAGAAAATCCCAAATCCCACCAGGATCCGGGGAAATCCCGAATCCACCTGAATCCCAGAAAATCCCAGATCCTGCCAGGATCTGGGGAAATCCCAAATTCCGCTGGAATCGGGGAAATCCCAAATATCACTGAGATCTGAGAAAACCCCAAATCCCACCGGAAGTGGGGAAAATCCCAAATCCTGCCAGAATCTGGGGAAATCCCAAGTCCCACTGGAATTGGGGAAAATCCCAAATCCCGCCAGAATCCGGGGAAATGCCAGGTCCGCAGGAATCGGGGAAAATGCCAAATCTCGCCAGGATCCCAAGGAAAACCCCAAATACGACAGAATCTAGGGAAAATCCCAAATCCCTCCGGAATCCGGGGAAATCCCAAATCCGCTGGAGGTGGGGAAAATCCCAAATCCCCCGGGAATCGAGGAAATGCCAAATCCCGCCAGAATCCAGGGAAAATCCCAAATCCGTCGGAATCGGGGGAATCCAGCTTGTTCTCTTAATGACCAAATGTGGGACAAGGAGCCAAATTTCCCGTCAAAAACACGGAAAAATTTGATTTTTAATTTTGTTTTTCCCCAGGAAGCCACAAGAGAACTGTGAGGGCAGGTGAGGGAATTAATTCGTAATTAATTAATACTGTAATTATTAATTCTAGTAATAATGTAATTAATTAATGATCGCTAATGGCATTATTGCTAGGCATTTTCATGCTTTAATTATTGTTTTTACTTTCTTTATTATTTTATTTATTATAATTAAATATTATAAAATATAATATCATTTATTGAATATTATAAAATATTTTCATTAAATACTATAATAATATTTTAATAATATTTAATAATAAATAGAAACTCATAAAAATAAAATCGACTAAATAAAAATTGTTAATAAATTATTTCATAAAATAATATTTCATTGTATTAAATTATTTAATATAATGTTATTAAAATTTTAATGATTTATTACTTTTATTTATTTTATTTATTTATTACTACAATGAAATATTATAATACCAAAAATCGTGATAAATAAAAGTAATGAGTAATTAAAGGCAAATTAATAATTAAATAAATAAATAGTGTATTATAATAATTCGTTTACCACCATTACTTTTTCTTTAATTAGAATTGCTCATTTAACAATCATAATTAAATTGTATTGTTACAATACAGTTATAACACTTATTAATAACACTATTATTAATTAATAATAAAATTATCAATTACTGGATTGCAAAAGATGGAACATTAAATATAAAACATCGCATGCGTTATTGAAAATATTAACTACAAAAGAACAAATACAGGAATTTTTAAAATATTGATGAGATAAAGAAATGGAAAAAATATAAAATCTTGAAAATATTCAATAGAAAATAATAAAGACAAGGATTTATTAAACATTATTAAAATGTAAACATCGAGATATAAAATACATGAAATCTTGAAAATATTGACTATTCATTTCCAAATTAATGCAAATTAAAGATAATTAATTAAAGACATTGGGTATGGTTATATTTAATATATTTAATATATTTAATATATTTAATATATTTAATATTTAATAGTTAATGAGGCATAGATTGAATGCATAATTAAAGGCATGAATAGTAAATATTAAATATTAGAGATAAATAGAAATAAATATAAATATAAACATAAATATAAATATAAATATAAATATAAATATAAATATAAATATAAAGTTTTCAATTTCCACAATTAACTAATTCAATTTTTTCCAATTTTCCAGGAAAGGCCAAGCTGGAACTGGAGGAAGGTAAAAATCCTCTGTGTTTGCAATTCAATTCAATTCAATTAATGAGAATAAATTAAATTTGTAGCTGCAACTTTTGTACCATTTCAAAATTCTCAACTCAAAAATTTCAAAATTTCCTCATTTTTCTCGCATTTATAAATTTTTGATAGAAACGTTAATTTCTCTAATTTGTTTTAATTTAACTTTTTTAATTTTTAATCGATTGAACACTTACAATTTTAAAATGTCCTAATTGAAAAAAAAAAATTTAGAATTAAAAAAAATTAAATTTATTTTAACATTTTTAAATTCAATATTTCACAATTAATCCATTTACTGTTAAATATCTTGATTTTTAATCATTAAAATACAATAATTCCTTATTAATGCCTTTTAATTGAATCTCACCTGTGAAATCAAACGAATTTCGAGGATTCTGTGGATTGAACGCTTGATCCCAAACCCCCAAACCTCCGTGGGCTCCAGTTCCTCCTTGGGATCTGGGGCCGAATTCCTGCCATTTCTCTTCCAGAGAAGAAGAAAGTGAAGGCGCAGCTGGGTGAGTGCTGCCCGCTTGGCCTTTTTCCTCTTTTTTCCTCTTTTTCCCCCTTTTTCCCCTTTTTTCCCTTTTCTCCTTTTCCCTTTTCCCTCTTTCTTCCCCTTTTCCCCTTTCCTTTTTTCCTCTTTTTTCCCTTTTTTCCCTTTTTCCCTTTTCCCCTTTCCTTTTTTCCTTTTCTTCCTCCTTTTCCCCTTTTTTCTCCTTCCCCTTCTCTTTTCCCTTTTTTCTTTTTTTCCCCTTTTTTCCCCTTCCCCCTCCCTTTTTCCCATTTTTCCCTTTTCTCCTTTTCCCTCTTTCTTCCCCTTTTCCCTTTTCCTTTTTTCTCTTTTTTCCTTTTTTCCCTTTTCTCCTTTTCCCTCTTTCTTCCCCTTTTCCCTTTTCCCCTTTCCTTTTTTCCTCTTTTTTTCCTCTTTGTTTCCCCTTTTTTCTCCTTCCCCCCCCTTTTTTCCCTTTTCTCCTTTTCCCTTTTCCCTCTTTCTTCCCCTTTTCCCTTTTCCTTTTCCCTCTTTTTTCCTTTTTTCCCTTTTTTCCCTTTTTTCCTTTTCCCCTGTTCCCTCTTTCTTCCCCTTTTCCCCTTTCCTTTTTTCCCTTTTTTCCCCTTTTTCCCTTTTCTCCCCTTTTTCCCCTTTTTTCTCCTTCCCCCTCCCTTTTTTCCCTTTTTCCCTTTTTCCCCATTTTTCCCTTTTCTCCTTTTCCCTTTTCCCTCCCCTTTCCTTTTTTCCTTTTTTCCTCTTTTTCCTCTTTTTTCCACTTTTTTCCCCTTTTTTCTCCCCATTTTTCCCTTTTCTTCTTTTTCCTTTTCCCCCTGTTTCTTCCCCTTTTCCCTTTTCCTTTTTTCATCTTTTTTCCTCTTTTTTCCTCTTTCTCCCCTTTTTTCCCTTTTTCTCCTTTTCCCTCTTTCTTCCCCTTTTCCCCTTTCCTTTTTTCATATTTTTTCCTCTTTTGTCTCTTTTGCCCTTTTTTCCCTTTTCCCCTTTCTTCCCCTTTCCCCCCACCTTTTTTCCCTCTTTTTCCTCTTTCTTCTCATTTTCTCCCCTTCCTTTCCCTTTCCTTTTTTCCCCTTTTTCCCCTCTTTTCCCCTTTTTTCCCTTTTTTCCCCTTTTCCCCCCCTTTTCCCCTTTCCTCCCTTTCTTCCATTTTTCCTCTTGTTTCCATTTTCCCTTTTCCCCCTTGTTTATCCCTTTTTTCCCTTTTACCCCCTCCTTTCTACCCCTTTCCCTGCCTTTTCTCCCTTTTTTCCATTTTTTCAATTTTTCCTTCTTTTCCCTTCCCCCTTCCTCTCTTTTTTCCCCTTCTTTCCATTTTTCCTTATTTTTCCCCTTTTCCCCCCTTTCTTCTCCTTTTCCTTTTTTCCTCTTTTTTCTTATTTTTCCCAATTCTTCCCCTTTTTTCCTTTGGTCCACTTCCCCCTGTTTTTTTCTTTTTCTCTTTTTTCCCTTCCCCCCCCCTTTCTTCCCCTTTCTTTCCATTTTTTCCCTTTCCCACTTTTTCCCCTTTTTCCCTTTTCTTCCCCTTTTCCTCGTTTTCCTTTTTCCCCTTTTTTCTCCTTTCCCCCCAACCCTTTTTACTTTTCCCCTTTTTTCCCCTTTTTCACCTTTTTCTTTTTTTTCTCCTATTTTCCCCTTTCCCCCCTTTCTTCCCCTTTTCCCTTTTTTCCCCTTTTTTCCCCTTTTTCCCCCTTTTTTTCCCCTTTTCCCCCCTTTGCCCCTTCTTTTTGGACAGAAACCTACAAACAACATCAACAACAAATATCAACATGCATTAACATTAATATTATTAAATTAATATTTCTCCCTGTTATTCTTCTGATTCCACATCCGGAATTCCCAGATGGAGAAAAAGCCAAGAAACGAGAAGGTAAATCCCATTTTAAAACCCATTTCCTAAACATTTTTTCCCCTTTTCTCCCCATTTTTCCCCCTTTTGTCCCCCTTTTCCCCTCTTTTATTCCCTTTTATCCCATTTTTTTCTCCTTTCCCTTCTTTTTTCCGGTGCGTTTCCCACTGATATTTTCTTTTTTCCATGGAATTTTCCCATCACTCATTTCCCCTTTTTTCCTTTCCAGCCAAAATCCAATTCAAGAAACGCTTGGGTAAGAAAGCACAAATTCCATAAATCCGCATTTCCCCCAAAGCTGGTTAAAAATAACCCGGGAATTCCGGTTATTTTCCACGTTTTCCCTGGAATTTGGGGCTAATTAGTCCAGGGAAGGGAATTTCCTGCAATTCCACACCCGGGGGTTGTTCTGGTGGGAAAAATGGGGGGGG
>NW_024500362.1:81379-108333 GCF_017590055.1 Onychostruthus taczanowskii
GCACTGGCGGGGGGGTGGGGGTGGGGGGGAAGTGGGAAAATCCTACAAAAGTGACGGGAATAACTTTTCCTTTCAGGTCAGCTGAAAGCCGAGCTGGGTAAGTACGGAAAACCCCGGGAATGCCCAAATTCCTGGGAAAAACTGGGGAATGCCCATATTCCCATGAACGCCCAAATTCCCTGGAAAACCGAATTCCCAGGAAAACCTCAGGAATACCCAAATTTCTGGGATTTTTGGGGTTGGGGGGGGGGGGGGAATTAAATGGGAATTCGGGGGTGTGGGGGGAATGGAATTCCTCCATAAAAATTAGAATTCCCGGTTTTTTTCTTCTTCTTGCAGATTTCTGGGAAGCGCGGAGCCACGCGGGTGAGTGGAACGAGCTCTGGGATTCCGGGATTGGGAAATTCCAGGATTTGAGGTTTCAGGGATTTGGGGGTTCAGGGATTTGGGAATTCGGGGAATTCGGGGGTTCAGGAATTTGGGGATTTGGATATTTGGTGGCCCCTCGGTTCCTCAGTGGCCACATCCAACATTCCATGGAATGTTTGAATTCCTTGTTGAAACACCCCAGGATCCCTCCCACTCTGGGATTTAGGGATTTGGGGATTTGAGGATTCCAGGATTCGGAGCTTCTGGGATTTGGGGATTTTAGGATCCAGGGATTCTGGGATTTGTGGATTTAGGGATTCCGGGATTTGGGGATTTTGGGATTCGGGGATTATGGCATTTGTGGATTTGGGGATTCTGGGATTACGGGGTTTGGGGATTTAGGCATTTTGGGATTCCAGAATTCGGGGTTTCTGTGATTTGAGGATTCTGGGATTTGTGGATTCTGGGATTCCAGAATTTGGGGATTCTGCGATTCCAGCATTTGGGGATTCTGGGTTTCTGTGATTTTGGGGATTCAGGGTTTCTGGGATCCCGGGATTCAGTGATTTTTGGGGGATTCTGGGTTTCTGGGATCCCAGGACTCGGGGTTTCTGTGATTTTGGGGATTCTGGGTCTCTGGGATCCCGGGATTCAGGGTTTCTGTGATTTTGGGGATTCTGGGTCTCTGGGATCCCGGGATTCAGGGTTTCTGTGATTTTGGGGATTCTGGGTCTCTGGGATCCCGGGATTCAGGGTTTCTGTGATTTTGGGGATTCTGGGTCTCTGGGATCCCGGGATTCAGGGTTTCTGTGATTTTGGGGATTCTGGGTCTCTGGGATCCCGGGATTCAGGGTTTCTGTGATTTTGGGGATTCTGGGTCTCTGGGATCCCAGCATTTGGGGTTTCTGTGATTTCGGGGGTTCTGGTATTCAGGGATCCTGCGAATCCCCTCTCCCGGGAATGCCCCGATCCCTGAGGGGATCCCTCCGCCCCCGCAGCTCCGGTGGCGCTGGATCCAGAGGCGCGGCTCCTGGACCTCGGGGACGCGCGGGATCCGTTCCCGGTGGCGGCGCTGGTGGCGCGGGACGCGCTGGGAGCCGGGAAGGGCTACTGGGAGCTGGAGCTGGGCCAGCAGCGGAGCTGGGCGCTGGGCGTGCTGCGGGATCCCCCCGATCCCCGCGATCCCCGCGATCCCCGCAGTTCCCTGGATCTCCCCGATCCCCGGGATCCCCGCAGTCCCTGGGATCCCCGGGATCCCCACCATTCCCTCGATCCCCGGGATCCCCGGGATCCCCCGAACCCCCACGATCCCCGCAATTCCCTGGATCCCCTCAATCCCCGGGATCCCCCGAACCCCCACGATCCCCGCAATTCCCTGGATCCCCTCAATCCCCGGGATCCCCCGTGGCTCTGGGCTCTCTGCGCATCCCAGGGCCGCCTCTTCTCCGCCAGCCGCGCTCTCGGGAAGCACCGCCGGGATCTCTCGGTGCTCTGGGAACATCCCCGGGATCTCTCGCTGCTCCGGGATCTCTCGGTGCTCCGGGAACATCTCCGGGATCTCTCGGTGCTCTGGGAACATCCCCGGGATCTCTCGGTACTCCGGGATCTCTCCGTGCTCGGGGATCATCCCCGGGATCTCTCCATGCTCCGGGATCATCCCCGGGATCTCTCCATGCTCCGGGATCATCCCCGGGATCTCTCCGTTCTCGGGGATCATCCCCGGGATCTCTCCGTTCTCCGGGATCATCCCCGGGATCTCTCGGCGCTCCGGGATCATCCCCGGGATCTCTCGGCGCTCGGGGATCATCCCCGGGATCTCTCGGTGCTCCGGGATCATCCCCGGGATCTCTCGGCGCTCCGGGATCATCCCCGGGATCTCTCGGTGCTCGGGGATCATCCCCGGGATCTCTCGGTGCTCGGGGTGTTCCTGGACCAGGAGAAGGCGCGGCTGGAATTCTACGACGCGGAACGGGGGAATCTGCTGGCCGGGCTGGCCCTGGGGGATCCCGCGGGGCAGCGGAGGGATCGGCCGGCCGGGATCGGCCCGGGAAGGTTCTTCCCGTTCGTGTCCCCGGGGGAGCCGGGCGCGCTCAGGATCCGCCCGGTGCCGGTGCCGGTGCCGGGGCCGGGGCCGCTCTGAGCCCCCGGGGATCGGGAAAGGCTCCGCGGGAAAGGGAGGGAAAAATGAAATGGGAGCGGAGATGTCGGCGTGGGAGTTAAAAAAATAATAAAATTTTTAAAAAGTGTGAATAAACCAAATAAAAATTTTAAAAAATTAAATTAAATTAAATTAAATTAAATTAAATTAAATTAAATTAAGAAATAAAAGGGAAGGGAAGGGAAGGGAAGGGAAGGGAAGGAAAGGAAAGGAAAGGAAAGGAAAGGAAAGGAAAGGAAAAAGGGATGGAAAAAATAAAATTCAAAATTTAATCAATTTAATTTAGAAAGAAAACAAAATAAAATAATATAAGATAAAAGGGGGAGATGGGAAAATAAAATTAAATAATAAAATAAAATAATAAAAATAAGAAAAATTGAAAAAATAAAATTAAATAAAAGAAAAAGAAAAAGAGAAAAATATGTGGAATTCTCCCACGCGTTTTTTTTGGGTTTTTCTCTTTTTTTTTTATTTTATGAAGAAATGAACCAAATTTACTTTAAACAAAAAAATCAAACTGCAGTTTTGAGAAATTTTTCTTTAAACTTCGGGTCACAGAATTTGTGGCAGGGCAAGGAGTTAAAGAGGGAATTTTATCCAAAATTGGAATTTATTTGGCCTTTTTTTCCTGCTCTGCAGAGGTTTTTTTTTCTCAAATCCATCGGGACTGGATTTTCCTGGATAAAACCCAACTTTTCACCAATTTTCCTGAAAAAAACCTCATTTTTACTGATTTGCCTAAAAAAACCCCAATTTTCACCAAATTTTATGGGATAAAACCCAATTTTCTCCGAATTTCCTGGAAAAAAACCTATTTTTGAGTATCTCACTCAGGCCCCGCCTCCTCATTCTTCTAGCGCTCCCATTGGCTCTCGGTGCTGTCAATCACCGCCAGCCCTTTTAGGCTATGCCCCGGCTCTTTGCCGAATTCCGCTCTCCCA
Organism: Onychostruthus taczanowskii; assembly: GCF_017590055.1. Taxonomy (NCBI): domain Eukaryota; kingdom Metazoa; phylum Chordata; class Aves; order Passeriformes; family Passeridae; genus Onychostruthus; species Onychostruthus taczanowskii. The sequence goes on from NW_024500362.1 coordinate 84,848, forward strand.
TTGGCTGTCCACTCTGTCAATCTGATCCCCAGGTTCCCGCCCACAGCCCGCCGTGTGGGCGTGGCCTCCCCGTAATTGACAGCGCGCTCGCCCAATGAGGGGCGGAGCCTCGCCGCCTCCCCGACGTACGGCGGGGCCGGGGGGGGAGGAATTTGGGGAGGGGGGGAAATTTGGGGGCCTCGGGACCCCCCCGGGACCCCCCGGGAGCTCCCGGGCCCCTCGGGGGCGGGGCCGGGCCCGGCCGCTCCGGCCCTTTGTGTCGGCGAGCGGCGGGCGAGGGGCCGGGCCCGGCTCGGGGGGCCGCGGGGGGGACCCCCAGGTTTGATGGGGGGGCAGGGTCCGGACCCCAATTTCGGGGTGGGGGGGGGGGGGGCATTATAAAGGTCCGGGGGTTTTGGGGGGAAGGGGTTGATTTGGGGTAGGGGTCCTCAGTGCGAGGGTGGGCTGGCACCGGTTTGGGGGGGGGAGTCTTCCCTTCACCAGCCGCCGTCCCCCCTCCTCAGATCCACACCGGCAGCATGGAGCCGCCCCCTCCCCTCCCGCTCTGCCGACCCCCGGAGCCCACCGCGGAGCCTCGCCTGCTGCCGGCCGCGCCCGGCGCTACCGGCGGCTCGGGCGGCGCCGGTACCGAGCAGCGGCGGCTGCGGTTCCGGCAGTTCCGCTACCAGGAGGCGGCGGGGCCGCGGGACGTGTGGCGGAGGCTGCGGGAGCTGTCGCGGCGCTGGCTGCGGCCCGAGGAGCGCAGCAAGGAGCAGATAATGGAGCTGCTGGTGCTCGAGCAGTTCCTCAGCATCCTGCCCGAGGACATCCAGAGCTGGGTGTGGGTGCGGCACCCCGAGTCCTGCGCGCAGGCCGTGGCCCTGGCCGAGAGCTTCCAGCTGGCCCGAGCGGAGCCCGAGGGGATTTGGGAGCAGCAGGTGCGAGGGGGGACGGATTTTGGGGTGCTGGCCCCGGACTGGGAATAATTGGTCACCTCCCACTCCACCCATCACTGCTCATTCCCAAGAAAGAAACAAAAATTGAGCCTGGAAAGGGAGTGCCTAAATCCCCTTGGGAGCTCTTTGCGGTCCAGGGCCGCAGGTGGGAGCAGGGCTGGATTTTGGGGTGCTGGCCCCCGGATTGGGAATAATTGGTCACCTCCCACTTCACCCATCCCTGCTCATTCCCAACGAAAAAAAAACCCAAAATTGAGGCTGGAAAGGGGGTGCCTAAATCCCCTTGGCAGCTCTTTGGGGTCCAGGGCACCAGGACAGCTGGTGGGAGCAGGTCTGGATATGGGGTTCCTAGGGGGAATTTGGGGGAATTTCCCCAAATTGGGAATAATTTGTCCACCCCTTACATTCCTCCCACTCCAACCCTTCCCTGTTCATTCCCAAGGAAAAAAAACGAAATTGAGACTGGAAAGGGGGTCATGGGTGCCTAAATCCCCGTTGCAGCTTTTTGAGGTCCCCAGCACCCAAAACCCTTTTGAGGACTTTGGGGGTCCCCAGCACCCAAAACCCCTCAGCATCTTTTGGGGGTCCCCAGCACCCAAAACCCCTCAGCATCTTTTGGGGGTCCTGGAACCCAAAACCCCTCAGCATCTTTTGAGGGTCCTGGGAACCCCAAACCCCTCAGCATCTTTTGGGGATCCCCAGCACCCAAAATTTTGAGAGCCTCTGGGGAGTCCCAGGCACCGAAATCCCCACCACACCTCCAGGCCATCCCTTGCACCCAAATCCCCTCTGCAGCTTTTTAGGATTCCCAGGCTCCAAAATCTCCTTTTGGGGGTCCTGAGCACCCAAATCCCCTCTGGGGATCCCCAGCACCCAAAACCCTCTTGGAGCTTTTGGGGGTGCCCAAATCCCCCGGGCAGCTCCGTGTCCCCGTGTCCCCCAGGTGACCGTGCGGGTGAAGGTGGAGGACGTGGCCCCCGGGGACGTGGAGGACCCCGGAGCTTTGGGGGTCCCCCCGAGCCCCCCATCGGAGCCCCCCCGGGAGGAGGCGGCCGAGGAGGAGGAGCCACGGGAAGGAGGTACTGGGGTGGGGGCAGGAAAACCTTCGGCCAGCCCAAAAACAGGGTGGGGGTGGTGCTGCTGGAGCTGGGGGAGCTTGGAGGTGGTGGGACCCAGAAATCATCTCGGCGGCCCCAAAAATCATCTCCTGGGGGTCAAAATTATCTCAGTGGACCAAAACCCCAAATCCGGGGTCAAAAAACACCATCAATGGACCAAAACCGAAATCCTGGGGTCAAAAATACCATCAATGGACTAAAAACTCAAATCCTGGGGTCAAAAACAATCTCCATGGGTCAAAAACCCAAATCATGGGGTCAACAACTCAAATCCTCTGTCAAAATCCCAGATCCTGGGGTCAAAAACCATCTCAGTGGACCAAAACCCAAATCCTGGGGTCAAAAACCGAAATCCTGGAGTCAAAAACCATCTCAGTGGACCAAAACCCAAATCCTGGGGTCAAAAACCCAAATCCTGGGGTCAAAAACAACCTCAGTGGACCAAAAAACCGAAATCCTGAGGTCAAAAACCCAAATCCTGGGGTCAAGAATCATCCTTTTGGGCATAAAACAATCTCATTGGGACAAAATTAACTTTTTTGGGTCAAGAACCATTTCCTTCGGTCCAAACCATCTCACTGGGTCCAAAGCCATCTCCTTGGGTGAAAAACCATCTCTTTACGCTCAAAACCCAACTTGTTTGGGCTACAAAACATCTCTTTGCATTCAAACCCAAATCCTTCTTGGGATCAAAAACCATTTTGGGCTCCAAAACCATTTTCTTGGGTCAAAAACCATCTCCTTTGACCAAAATCATCTGCTTGTGGCAAAAACCATCTTGGGCTCCAAACCATCTCATTGGGTCAGAAACCATCTCCTTTGAGTCAGAAGTCATTTTGGGTTCAAAAACATCTCAATGGGCACAAAACCAACTCCTTGGGTCAAAACCATCTCGATGGGCTCTAAACCATCTTGATGGGCTCCAAACCATCTCAATGGGCACAAAACCATCTCCTTGGGTCAAAACCATCTTGGGTCAGAAACCAAGATGGGTGAACTCAAGGGATCAGCTCCAAATGGGTCAATTCAAAGGGTCAACTCCTTTGAGTCAAAAAAACCATTTTGGGTTCAAAACCATCTCAGTGGGCTCCAAAACCATCTCCTTGGGCTCCAAGCCATCTCAATGGCACAAAACCATCTTAGTGGGCTCCAAATCATCTCAATGGGCTCAAAACCATCTGACTGGGTCAAAACCAAGATGGTTTTCTGACTGGTCAGAAACCAAGATGGGTGAACTCAAGGGATCAGCTCCAAATGGGTCAATTCAAAGGGTCAACTCCTTTGAGTCGAAAACCATTTTGGGTTCAAACCATCTCAGTGGGTACAAAACCATCTCAGCAGGCTCCAAACCATCTCCTTGGGCTCCAAGCCATCTCATTGGGCACAAAACCATCTCTTTGGGCTCCAAACCATCTCCTTGGGCTCCAAAACCATCTCAATGGCACAAAACCATCTCATTGGGCTCCAAATCATCTCAATGGCACAAAACCATCTGACTGGGTCAAAACCAAGATGGTTTTCTGACTGGTCAGAAACCAAGATGGGTGAACTCAAGGGATCAGCTCCAAATGGGTCAATTCAAAGGGTCAACTCCTTTGAGTCAAAAACCATTTTGGGTTCAAAACCATCTCAGTGGGCTCCAAAACCATCTCCTTGGGCACAAAACCATCTCCTTGGGCTCCAAACCATCTCAATGGGCACAAAACCATCTCAGTGGGTACAAAACCATCTCAGCGGGCTCCAAACCATCTCCTTGGGCTCCAAACCATCTCAATGGGCACAAAACCATCTTAGTGGGCACAAAACCATCTCAATGGGCTCCAAAACCATCTCCTCGGGTCAAAACCATCTCCTTGGGTCTAACCCCTCCTGATTGGAGGTCCAGCCTCACCCTTCTCCTGATGACCCCCCATGGGTGGATTTGGGGGGTCAGCGGTGGCAGCTGGACCTTCCCCACCCCCACTGGAGCACGGAGGGGCCGGAGCCGGACATTCCCCATCGGGAACCACCCATGGACCTCCTTATCCTCCCACAGATCCCACCACGGCCCCGGAGCCGCCCCTTCCCCAACCCCACCACCCCTCCACCATCCGGCGAGGAACCCCCCGGCGCCAAACCCAGCGGGACCCCCCCAAAGGCGCGCCGGCCGCCGGGAGCGCGGCGCCGGCGGCGCCGGCATCGCATCCGTACCCCTGCGAACTCAAATCCTCTGTCAAAATCCCAGATCCTGGGGTCAAAAACCATCTCAGTGGACCAAAACCCAAATCCTGGGGTCAAAAACAATCTCCATGGGTCAAAAACCCAAATCATGGGGTCAACAACTCAAATCCTCTGTCAAAATCCCAGATCCTGGGGTCAAAAACCATCTCAGTGGACCAAAACCCAAATCCTGGGGTCAAAAACAATCTCCATGGGTCAAAAACCCAAATCATGGGGTCAACAACTCAAATCCTCTGTCAAAATCCCAGATCCTGGGGTCAAAAACCATCTCAGTGGACCAAAACCCAAATCCTGGGGTCAAAAACCGAAATCCTGGAGTCAAAAACCATCTCAGTGGACCAAAACCCAAATCCTGGGGTCAAAAACCCAAATTCTGGGGTCAAAAACCATCTCAGTGGACCAAAACCCCAAATCCTGGGGTCAGAAACCCAAATCCTGGGGTCAAAAACAACCTCAGTGGACCAAAAAACCGAAATCCTGAGGTCAAAAACCCAAATCCTGGGGTCAAGAATCATCCTTTTGGGCATAAAACAATCTCATTGGGACAAAATTAACTTTTTTGGGTCAAGAACCATTTCCTTCGGTCCAAACCATCTCACTGGGTCCAAAGCCATCTCCTTGGGTGAAAAACCATCTCTTTACGCTCAAAACCCAACTTGTTTGGGCTACAAAACATCTCTTTGCATTCAAACCCAAATCCTTCTTGGGATCAAAAACCATTTTGGGCTCCAAAACCATTTTCTTGGGTCAAAAACCATCTCCTTTGACCAAAATCATCTGCTTGTGGCAAAAACCATCTTGGGCTCCAAACCATCTCATTGGGTCAAAACCATCTTGGGTCAGAAACCATCTCCTTTGAGTCAGAAGCCATTTTGGGTTCAAAAACATCTCAATGGGCACAAAACCAACTCCTTGGGTCAAAACCATCTCGATGGGCTCTAAACCATCTTGTTGGGCTCCAAACCATCTCAATGGGCACAAAACCATCTTAGTGGGCACAAAACCATCTCAATGGGCTCCAAAACCATCTCCTCGGGTCAAAACCATCTCCTTGGGTCTAACCCCTCCTGATTGGAGGTCCAGCCTCACCCTTCTCCTGATGACCCCCCATGGGTGGATTTGGGGGGTCAGCGGTGGCAGCTGGACCTTCCCCACCCCCACTGGAGCACGGAGGGGCCGGAGCCGGACATTCCCATGGAATTCTCGGGAACCACCCATGGACCTCCTTATCCTCCCACAGATCCCACCACGGCCCCGGAGCCGCCCCTTCCCCAACCCCACCACCCCTCCACCATCCGGCGAGGAACCCCCCGGCGCCAAACCCAGCGGGACCCCCCCAAAGGCGCGCCGGCCGCCGGGAGCGCGGCGCCGGCGGCGCCGGCATCGCGTCCGTACCCCTGCGCGCAGTGCGGGAAGAGCTTCGGCCGCCTGACCCACCTGAAGACCCACGAGCGGACGCACACAGGGGCGAAGCCGTACGGCTGCGGCGCCTGCGGCAAGCACTTCGGCCACCTGTCCACGCTGACCACGCACCGGCGGCTGCACACCGGCGAGCGGCCCTACGGCTGCGGCGCCTGCGGCAAGAGCTTCACCAACCCCTCGGACCTCAACAAGCACCGGCGCTCGCACACAGGCGAGCGGCCGTACCCGTGCCCGGCCTGCGGCAAGCGCTTCAGCCAGCAGTCCAACCTGACCATGCACCGGCGCAGCCACACCCAGGAGCGGCCGTACCCCTGCCGCGCCTGCGGCAAGAGCTTCAAGTACCTGGCGGACCTGACGGTGCACGAGCGCTCGCACACGGGCGAGCGGCCCTTCCCCTGCGGCCACTGCGGCAAGAGCTTCAGCAACAAGTCCTCGCTGGCCCGGCACGCGCGGATCCACGCCCGAGCGGCTGCCAGGGACAAGTGAGGGAGGGTGGGGGGCGTCGGCGGCCGCACGGTGGAGGTTTGGGGGATGGGGGGCTGTGGCGGAGCCCCGTGAGGGTGGTGGGTGCCGGTGTTGGCTCTCCGTGGTGCTGGAGATGGGAGTGGTGTGGTGGCCCCAGGACTGTCCTGAGGTGGCTCAAACACGGATGAGGACGGACGTTTGGCGTCTCCCATGACTCGGTGGCTCCATGATCCCGTTCCCTGATCCCAGATATCCCGTAGGGTTGGTGGGTGCCGATGTTGGCTCTCCGTGGTGCTGGAGATGGGAGTGGTGTGGTGGCCCCAGGACTGTCCTGAGGTGGCTCAAACACGGATGAGGACGGACGTTTGGCGTCTCCCATGACTCGGTGGCTCCATGATCCCGTTCCCTGATCCCAGATATCCCGTAGGGTTGGTGGGTCCAGATTTTGGCTCTCCGTGGTGCTGGACATGGGAGTGGTGTGGTGGCCCCAGGACTGTCCTGAGGTGGCTCAAACACGGATGAGGACGGACGTTTGGCGTCTCCCATGACTCGGTGGCTCCATGATGCCGTTCCCTGCTCCCCAAAATCCAGCAGGGATGGTGGGACCATGACCATTGGCACCCCAATGACCTGGTGGCTCCATGACCCCATTCCCTGCTCCCCAAAATCCAGCCGGGATGGTGGGACCATGACTGATGGGCCCCATGAGCCTGGTGGCTCCAGATCTTGGGTCCCTCCTCATGGAAATGGGAGCGGCGTGGTGGCCCCAGGACTGTCCTGAGGTGGCTCAGACACGGATGAGGATGGACGTGAGCTGATGTTTGATGTCCCTCATGACCTGGTGGCTCCATGATCCCATTTCCCCAAGAAATCTCCCCGAATCCCTTCTTCTCCCTCCCAGGAAATTCAGGGTATCCCCAAGTTCCTGCTTCTGCCCAATCTGGGGTCTCCCCAAGTCCCTCCCTCCCCCCAGCTCCCTGGACACCCTCAGAATTCCAGGGCCCCCAACGTCTCCCTCCTTTCCAAGCCTGGATTGTCCCAGAGATCCCCCCAATCGCAGACCCCTCAAAATCCTGGACAACCCCCCACCCCCCGGCCTTGGAATTGGGTTTTTCCCTTGAATTTTGGGATTTTTTTTCTCCTCCCGAGTTCCCCAGGGACACCCCACCCCAAGATCCCTTTGCATCTCTTTTTTTTTTGGTCTTTTTTCCTGTTTTTCCTTCACTTCCAAAATCCCTTTTTTGGCAGAAAATGGGAAATTCAGATGGAAAATGCCACATTTTTCTACATTTGGACAGGGATGAAGGTTCTGCCAGGAAAACCAAAAATAACAGGAGAAAAACCAAAAATACAGGGAACAACCAAAAATATGGGAGAAAACCCAAAAATATGGGAGAAAAACCAAAACTATGGAAGAAAAACCAAAAATAAGGGGAAAAGAACCACAAAAAAATATGTGAGAAAAAGCAAAAATATGGGAGGGTAACCAAAGATATGGGAGAAAAACCAAAAATGTGGGAGAAAAACCAAACCCAGCGATTTTCCTGGATTCCACGTCCTTGCTGGAGGTGTTTTTGGGGAGAAAACAGGAAATTTATCTGGGAAAGGCCACTCTTTTTTTTTGAGGTCTTGGACAGGAGGTTCTGCCTTGAAAATGAGAAAAACTGTGAAAAAAATCCCAAAAATTCAGCAATTTTCTTGGATTTTGAGGTGGTGCGTGAGGGGTTTTGGGTAGAAAACTGGAAATTTCACCACATTTCCCAGCTTTGTTCCAGACAGGGATGGAGATTATGGAGAAAAGTGAAAAATAGCGGGAAAAAATTCCCAAATCCCAAGGGTTTCCCTGGGTTCCCTGGTGTTCTTGTTGGATTTTTGAGGAGAAAAGAGGAAACTTCACCAGAAACCCCATTTCCCTGCGTTTTGGGGCGAACTTTATGCCGTAAAACCCGAAACGACCGAAGCCCACGCCGAAGCCGAGCGTTTCCACAGATTTTCGGGGTTTTTTCGGGGGGGAAATCAGAATTCCAGGGATTCACCCCCAGCTGGGGCACGGCGGGAGCTCAGCGAGCTGGCGGCAGCGCTCGAGGCCGGCGCGGATGCCGGTGACGGCGCAGCTCCGCGCCCAGCCGGCGACGGGCACGCGGTGCGGGGGTCCCGAGCGGAACTCCCGCGTCAGCCGGGCCCAGAAGGGGACGCGGATCCGGCGCCGGAGCCCGCGGAGAACCACGGAGCACTCGGAGCGTGCCGGGATCTCCTGTTGGATGCGGTGCACGCGCGACACGAACTCGACGACGCTGGCGCCGCCGACCCACGGCAGGGTGGTGACGTTGCCCAAATCCCAGCCGCCCGGTTCGGTCAGGAGCAGCGGGGCCGCGCGGAGAACGCCGCGGGCGGCCGCCAGCGCCGGCAGCTCGGCGCTCCAGCCGTGCTCCACCTCGGTGGCCTCCTCCAAGGTGACCCACGTGGCGGCCGCCTCGCAGCCGTCGTTCCTGGCCGGCGCCTCGGCCAGCTCCACGTCCTCGGCGCTCTCCTCCACCGCGGTGCCGTTGTAGGTCACCTCGTCGACGGCGACGGCGGCCGGGCCTTGCCGCACCACCAGCACCTCGTACCACTTGTACCAAACCTCCTCACCGTCCACGGCCACGAAGAGCGCCTGCTGCTCCTTGGACGCCTTGCCCAGCCCGTCGGGGCTGCGGCCCACGAAGAGGTCGGTGAGGGGACAGCCCTCAACGGCGCCCGGCGGCGCATCGCCGAAGGACGCGGCCGCCCAGTCGAGCGCCTCGAAGCCGCCGGGGTTGAGCAGGAGCTGGAAGTCGGCGGCGCGGAGCTCGCGCTCGTTCCACGGGAAGGAGCAGAAGGCGCCGCGCGCGGGGTCGAAGGAGCCCAGGTTGCAGCCGCGCTCGCGCGTGGAGCAGACGAACTCGGCGCGGCCGGAGCGGCCGTTGCGGCTGGACACGGCGTCGGGCGGGACGCGGCCGCGGAACGGGACCCAGCGCAGCCAGGAGGAGGCGGCCGTGGAGCGAGGGCGGCGGGGAAGGGGCTGGGGGGGAGCTGGAATGGAGTGGGATGGGATTGGGATGGAAGACTTTTAAAAATAAAAAAAAATAAAATTAAGAATTAAAAATGAAATTTTTAATTTAAGAAAATGAAAACATTAAAAATTGAACCGTTAAAAATTTAAAAACGAAAAATGAACAATTCAAAAATTCATAAAAAATTAGAAAGTTAAAGAATTAAAAATTAAAATTCAAAAAATTAGAAAATAAAAAAAATTAAAGATTAAAAATTTAAAATTAAATTACTTTAAAAATAATAAATTAAAAATCAAGAAATTATCATTTTTAATTCTAAAAATAAAAAATTTAAAGTAGAAAATTAAAAATTAATTATGAAAAAAAATTAAAATTCAAAATTAAAAAATTCAAAATGAAAAAAAAAATTGCAATTTCTGAACACTACAGAAAAAAATTCCCCCTTTTATTTTTTTCCCCCCCCAAACTGATCAAAACCCCCCAAATTTCCCCCAGGGGACCCAGCCCTACCTGCAGCGGCGCCATCGCTCCGGAGGCTGCGGAAAAATCCCGAATTTTCCTCCCAAATCCCATCCCCCGCCCCAGGCCCCGTCCCGGGGCTCCCCAAAACCAAAACCCCAAATTTTGGGGCTCCCCCAATTCCCAGCTCCAATTTCGAGGTTCCCACCCAAAAATCTGAATTTTGGTGCTCTCCTAGATCCCAATTTTGGGCTTTCCCCTCCTCAAATTCACACTTTGGGATTCCCACGCTCCAATTTTGGGGCCCCTTTTCCCAAAATCCACATTTTTGGGTCCCCCCCTTCAAATTTTGGGTTTCCCCTTCCCAAAATCCACATTTTTGGGTCTCTTCTTCCCCAAATCCCCATTTTTGGTTCCTCCCTCCCTTTAAATTTTGGGGTTTTCCCCTCCCCAAATTCACTTTTTTGGGGTTCTCTGCCTCTGAATTTTGGGGTTCCCCAAGCTCAAAACTCCAAATTTTGGGGCTCCCCCAAATCCCAGCTCCAATTTTTGCTTTCCCACCCCCAAAATCTGAATTTTGGACGATCCCAGATCCAAATTTTGGGGCTCCCCCCAATTCCTAGCTCAAATTTTTGGATTCCCACCCCCAAAATCTGAATTTTGGATGCTCCCAGCTCCAAATTTTGGGGTTTTCATTCCCAAAATCCCCATTTTTGGGTCCCTTCTTCCCAAAATCCCCATTTTTTGTTCTTCCCTGGCTCCAAATTTTGGGGTTCCCCAAGCTCAAAACTCCAAATTTTGGGGCTCCCCCCAATTCCCAGCTCCAATTTTGGGGTTCCTATCCCCAAAATCTGAATTTTGGACGCTCCCAGATCCAAATTTTGGGGTTTCCCCTCCCCAGATTCCCACTTTGGTTCTCCCTGGGTCTGAATTTTGGGGTTCCCCACTTCCAAATTTTGGGGCTCCCCCCAATTCCCAGCTCCAATTTTGGGGTTCCTATCCCCAAAATCTGAATTTTGGACGCTCCCAGATCCAAATTTTGGGGTTTCCCCTCCCCAGATTCACACTTTGGTTCTCCCTGGGTCTGAATTTTGGGGTTCCCCACTTCCAAATTTTGGGGCTCCCCCAAATCCCAGCTCCAATTTTCGGATTCCCACCCCCAAAATCTGAATTTTGGGTCTCTCCCGGATCCAAATTTTGGCTTTCCCCTCCCCAAATTCACATTTTGGGGCTCCCTGGATCCAAATGTTGGGGTTCCCCAATCCCAAAACTCCAAATTTTGGGGCTCCCCCCAATTCCTAGCTCAAATTTTTGGATTCCCACCCCCAAAATCTGAATTTTGGATGCTCCCAGCTCCAAATTTTGGGGTTTTCATTCCCAAAATCCCCATTTTTGGGTCCCTTCTTCCCAAAATCCCCATTTTTTGTTCTTCCCTGGCTCCAAATTTTGGGGTTCCCCAAGCTCAAAACTCCAAATTTTGGGGCTCCCCCAACTCCCAGCTCCAATTTTCGGATTCCCACCCAAAATCTGAATTTTGGGGCTCTCCCAGCTCCAAATTTTGGGGTTTTCCCCTCCAAAATTCCCCATTTTTGGGGCTCCCCTTCCCCAAATCCGCAATTGGGGCTCCCCAAACTCGGAATTTTGGGGTCCCCCCTCACCTGCGCTGCCGTTCCCAGGAAATTCTCTTTTTTAAGGGGTTTCTCAGCTGATTTTGGTGCTTTTTGTGCGATTTCAGCCCCAAAAACCTCCCAGGAAAAACGTCAAAAATGCAAAAAAAAAAAGCCCAGAAAACAAAAGAGCCCCAAAAAAAGGGAAGTGGGATTTTTTTTTGGGGGGGGGTTTCCACTTTTTGGGGAATTTTCACTTCTCTTTTCAGAGTGTTTTTTAAAATCCAAGCCTTGAAAAGGTCAAAAAAATGGTGCTAAAAAATCAGCGATTTTTGGGGGGAAATTCAGGAATTTCTGCTTTTCTCAGGGTGAGGGTTTAAAAAAATCTGTTTCTTTTTTTTAAAAAAAAAAATGACCAAAAATGAGCCAAAACACCCCAAAATCACTGAGAGACACTGAAATATCCCCCAAAATTCTTCAAAATGAACCAAAACACCACAAAATGAACCCAAAATCGCCCCAGAGACCCCAAAATTCAGCCCAGGAGATTCGGAAAATCCCAAATTTTGGGGATTTCTCACTCCAAAATTCAAATTTCGGGGTTTCCCCCACAAAAATGAACCCACAAAATGAACCCAAAATCCCCAAAATGAACCCAAAACCCCCCAAAATGAACCCAAAACCCCCAAAATTATCCCAAAATTCTCCAAAATTAACCCAAAACCCCACAAAACAAACCCAAAATCCCCAAAATGAACCCGAAATTCTTCAAAATGACCCCAAACTCCACAAAATGACCCCAAACCCCACAAAATGAACCCAAAATCGCCCCAAAAACCCCAAAATTCAGCCCAGGAGATTCGGAAAATCCCAAATTTTGGGGTTTGTCCCACTCAAAAATTCAAATTTTGGGGTTTCCCCCCCGAAAATGAACCCACAAAATGAACACAAAACCTTCAAAAGTAACCAAAACTCCACAAAACAAACCCAAAATCACCCAAATTATCCCAAAATTCTCCAAAATTAACCCAAAACCCCACAAAACAAACCCAAAATCCCCAAAATGAACCCGAAATTCTTCAAAATGACCCCAAACTCCACAAAATGACCCCAAACCCCACAAAATGAACCCAAAATCGCCCCAAAAACCCCAAAATTCAGCCCAGGAGATTCGGAAAATCCCAAATTTTGGGGTTTGTCCACTCAAAAATTCAAATTTCGGGGTTTCCCCCCCAAAAAATGAACCCACAAAATGAACACAAAACCTTCAAAAGTAACCAAAACTCCACAAAACAAACCCAAAATCACCCAAATTATCCCAAAATTCCCCAAAATGAACCCAAAATCGCCCCTGAGACCCTAAAATTCAGCCCAGGAGATTCGGAAAATCCCAAATTTTGGGGTTTGTCCCACTCAAAAATTCAAATTTTGGGGTTCCCCCCCCCCAAAAAATGAACCCACAAAATGAACAAAAAACCTTCAAAATTAACCAAAACCCTACAAAATTAACCCAAAATCCCCAAAATTATCCCAAAACCCCATAAAATGAACCCAAAACCCCACAAAACAAACCAAAATACCCAAAAATGAACCCAAAATCCTTTAAAATGACCCCAAACTCCACAAAATGAACCAAAAATCGCCCCAGAGACCCCAAAATTCAGCCCAGGAAATTCGGAAAATCCCAAATTTTGGGGTTTGTCCACTCAAAAATTCAAATTTCGGGGTTTCCCCCCCAAAAAATGAACCCACAAAATGAACACAAAACCTTCAAAAGTAACCAAAACTCCACAAAACAAACCCAAAATCACCCAAATTATCCCAAAATTCCCCAAAATGAACCCAAAATCGCCCCTGAGACCCTAAAATTCAGCCCAGGAGATTCGGAAAATCCCAAATTTTGGGGTTTGTCCACTCAAAAATTCAAATTTCGGGGTTTCCCCCCCAAAAAATGAACCCACAAAATGAACACAAAACCTTCAAAAGTAACCAAAACTCCACAAAACAAACCCAAAATCACCCAAATTATCCCAAAATTCCCCAAAATGAACCCAAAATCGCCCCTGAGACCCTAAAATTCAGCCCAGGAGATTCGGAAAATCCCAAATTTTGGGGTTTGTCCCACTCAAAAATTCAAATTTTGGGGTTCCCCCCCCCCAAAAAATGAACCCACAAAATGAACACAAAACCTGCAAAATTAACCAAAACCCCCAAAATTATCCCAAAATTCTCCAAAATGAACCCACAGCCCCACAAAACAAACCCAAAATCCTTTAAAATGATCCCAAAACTCCATAAAATGAAACCAAAACCGCACAAAACAAACCCAAAATCCCCAAAACAAACCCAAAATTCTCCAAAATGACCCCAAACCCCACAAAATGAACCCAAAATCGCCCCAGAGACCCCAAAATTCAGCCCAGGAGATTCGGAAAATCTCAAATTTTGGGGTTCCCCCCACCCAAAGACCCCCAAAGACCCCAAATCCCCCAACCCCCCCCCCCAAACTGGGAAGGAGCCGGAGCCGCCGCAGGTGCCAGGAAACTTTATTGGGGGAGGGGGACCCCAAAAATGGGGAGAGAAACCCCAAAAATGGGAGAAAGACCCGAAAAAGGGGGAGAAGACCCCAAAAAAGGGGAATTCACCCCAAAGTAGTGTCAGCGTGCCAAAAAAAGGGAAAAGACCCCAAAAAGGGGGGGAGACCCCGAGGGGGTCAAAAAGCTCCAAAAAAGGGGGAATCCCCAAAAAGGGGAAATCCCAAAAAGGAGAAATCCCAAAAAAATGGGGAATCCCAAAAAAAGGGAAAATCCTGCCCAGGATGGCCAAAAATCCCCGAAAAAAAAATCTTAAATAAAGAAGGAAAATCCTAAATAAAGAGGGAAAATCCCAAAAAATGGGAAATCCCAAATAAAGGAGGGAAATCCCATTGGGGTGTGGTCAGAATCCCGAAATCAGTCGAAAATCCCCCCAAAAAATTGAAATAAAGGGGCAAAATCCCCGCTCTGGGATGGCCAAAAATCCCAAAAAAAAATCAGGAAAAAATCCGAAAAAATCCCCCAAAAATTCCAAAAAAGTCCCAAAAAGGGGGGAAAACCTTAAATAAAGGGGGTCAGACTTTGGGGGCTCCCAGGAGTGGGGAAGAGATGGAAAATCCCCCCAAAAAATCGGAATAAAGGGGCAAAATCCCCGCTCTGGGATGGCCAAAAATCCGAAAAAAAAATCAAAAAAATCCCAAAAAATTCCCAAAAAATTCCCAAAAATTCTGAAAGTCCCAGAAGTGCCAAGGTCCCGGGAGGCCCCGGGCTCAGTCCCTGCGCAGGTTCTTCAGCCTCTCCTCCAGGTCGGCGTCGGCGTCGGCCAACGCGGCCGCGGCCGCCTCGGCGCCCCCGCGCCCCTCCCCCGCCGAGCGGAGAGCACGGTGCTCCCACCGGAGTCACCCAGATCCCACCCGGAGTCACCAGATCCCACCCGGAGTAACCCAAATCCCGCCCGGAGTCACCCAGATCCCACCTGGAGTCACCCAAATCCCACCCAGAGTAACCCAAATCCCACCCGGAGTAACCCCAAAAATCCCATCCAGAGTAACCCTAATCCCACCCCGAGTAACCCAAATCCCACCCGGAGTAACCCCAAAAATCCCATCCGGAGTAACCCAAATCCCACCCAGATAAATCCTGCCCAGATTAACCCAAAAAAATCCCACAAAGATTATCCCAAATCCCATCCAGATTAACCCCAAAATCCTGCCCAGATTAACCCAAAAAATCCCACAAAGATTATCCCAAATCCCACCCAGATTAACCCAAAAATCCTGCCCAGATTAACCCAAACCCCAAAACAATCCCACCCAGATTAATCAAAAAATCCCAAAGAGTACCCCAAAATCCCACCCAGATTATCCCAAATCCCATTAGCCCCCAAAAATCCCACCCAGATTAACAAAAAATCCCATTATCCCAAAATCCCACCCAGTTTACCCCAAAATCTTCCACAAATCCCCCCCAAATCCTCCCAAATACCCCAATATCCCCCAAAACTGTCCCAAAATCCTCCCAGATCCCCCCAAAATCCTCCCAAAATCCCCCAATATTCCCCCCAAATCCACCCAGACTCCCAAAAATCCCCCCAAAATCCCCCAAAATCCCTCCCAGACTCCCCAAATTCCCCAACCCCCCCCGCCCAATTCCCCCCAGATTCCTCCCAAATCCCCAAAATTCCCCAAATCCCCCAAAATCCCCAAAAATCCCCAAAATCCTCGCTCACTGGCCAGCTCCTCAGTCAGGTTCAGCCCCAGTTCGTCCAGGACCTGGGACACCACAGCGTCACTGGGGAGGACTGGGATGAACTGGGATAGGACACTGGGACACCACAGCGTCACTGCCAGGGAGAGACACAGGGGTGCTGGGGGGAACTGGGACAGACTGGGACAGACTGGGACCCGCTCCATCCCCGTGTCCCCTCCCCTATGCCCCGTGTCCCCAGGTGTCCCTTTGTGTGTCCCCAGGTGTCACCCCCCGTGTCCCCAAGTGTCTCCCCATGTCCCCAGGTGTCCCCAGGTGTCCCCCCGTGTCCCCAGGTGTCCCCAGGTGTCCCCCCGTGTCCCCAGGTGTCCCCAGGTGTC
The DNA here is from genome assembly GCF_017590055.1 of Onychostruthus taczanowskii. Classification (NCBI taxonomy): domain Eukaryota; kingdom Metazoa; phylum Chordata; class Aves; order Passeriformes; family Passeridae; genus Onychostruthus; species Onychostruthus taczanowskii. Next base: position 100,727 of record NW_024500362.1, read on the forward strand.
CCCCCGTGTCCCCAGGTGTCCCCAGGTGTCCCCCCGTGTCCCCAGGTGTCCCCAGGTGTGCCCCCGGGTCCCCAGGTGTGCCCCCGTGTCCCCACCTCTCGTCCTCGTCGTCCTCGTCCCCGAGGGCGTCGTCGATGGCGTCGTTCATCAGCTCCTCCTTCATGTCCATCATCTCTGACTGCTTCTGGAACTCCTGCAGGATGCGCTGGATCTGTGGCAGCTTCAGCTGGGGACACAGGGGACATCGGGGACATGGGGGACACAGGGGACAGCAGGGACACACGGGACACAGCCAGCTCCAACTGCTTCTGGAACTCCTGCAGGATGCGCTGGATCTGTGGCAGCTTCAGCTGGGGACACTGGGGACAACGGGGACATTGGGGACACACAGGGCACAGCCAGCTCTCACTGCTTCTGGAATTCCTGCAGGATGCGCTGGATCTGCGGCAGCTTCAGCTGGGGGGACATGAACACTGTGGGGACATTGGGGACAGCAGGGACACTGGGGACAGCGGGGACAATGGGGACACAGGGGACACTGGGGACACACGGGGCACAGCCAGCTCCAGCTGCTTCTGGAACTCCTGCAGGATGCGGCAGCTTCAGCTGGGGACACAGGGGACATTGGGGACAATGGGGACACTGGGGACAGAGGAGACAGCGGGGACACTGGGGACAACGGGGACATTGGGGACACACGGGGCACAGCCAGCTCCCACTGCTTCTGGAACTCCTGCAGGATGTGCTGGATCTGTGGCAGCTTCAGCTGGGGACACAGGGGACATCGGGGACAATGGGGACACAGGGGACACACGGGGCACAGCCAGCTCCAGCTGCTTCTGGAACTCCTGCAGGATGCGGCAGCTTCAGCTGGGGACACAGGGGACATTGGGGACATTGGGGACAGCGGGGACATGAGGGGATATTGGGGACAGCAGGGACATTGAGGACACAGGGGACAGCAGGGACATTGGGGACAGCAGGGACACTGGGGACAGCAGGGGATATTGGGGACAATGGGGACGCTGGGGACAGTGGGGACATTGGGGATCTGTGGGACACAGTGGACAGCAGGGACATTGGGGAGAGCAGGGACATTGGGGACATTTGGGGACATGCCTGGGGATTGGAGGACACTGGGGACAACGACGACAGCAGGGATACTGGGGACAGCAGGGACACTGAGGGCATTGATGACAGCAGGGACAGCAGGGACATTGGGGACACTGGGGACAGCAGGGACAATGAGGGGATGATGGGGACAATGGAGAGACGGAGGGGACACGCAGGGGACAACAGGGTGACCCCAGGGACAGCAGCGTGGCAGTGGGGACAGCCAGGTGACCCCAGCGCCACCATCTGTGCCGGTGGTGTCACCGTGACCCAGGTGACTCCAGGTTACACGGTGACACACAGTGACACAGAGTGACACACAGTGACACACAGTGACACAGTGACACAGTGCCACCCCAGTGACACACAGTGACACACAGTGACACAGTGACACACAGTGACACCCCAGTGACACACAGTGACACACAGTGACACTCACCTGTCGGTTCATGGTGGCCATGGCCCTGGTGACACCCCGCATGGCGCTGGCCATGGCGCTGTGTGACCTCAGGGTCTGCACCCGCAGTGCCACCCCCTGCACGTTGGCTCTCATGGCGATGAACTTGCGCTCGTAGCGCCGCGTGCGCACCAGGTCCTTGGCCAGCGCCCGCACCGCGGCCTGCCGGGGGACAGCAGGGACAGCGTCAGGGACACGGGGACAGGGGACAGCAGGGGACAGCGTCAGCGACACGGGGACAGGGGACAGCATCCTGCCGGGGGACAGCAGGAACAGGGTTAGGGACAGGGACACAGGGGACAGCAAGGACAGGGTTAGGGACATGGGGACAGCGTCCTGGGGACACAGGGGACAGGGACAGGGACACGGGGACAGGGTTAGAGGCACGGTTAGGGACAGGGGACAGCGTCCTGAGGACACAGGGGACAGGGACACGGGGACAGGGACAGAAATGGGGACAGGGGGACAGTGTCAGGGACAGTGGGGACAGGGATGGGGACAGGGACAGGGACAGTGGGGACTGCAGGGAGAGAGTCAGGGACAGAGGGGACAGCATCAGGGGACAGAGAGGGACAGGGGGGACATCGCCAGGGGCAGGCAGGGACAGTGAGGGGACATCACGGGGACAGCGGGGACAAGGAGGGGACACACAAGGGACACCACAGAGACAGCAGCGACAGGCAGGGGACAGGGAGGGGACAGCAGGAAGAGACAGGGGACACGCCATGACCCCCTCAGTGTCCCCTTGTCCCTCCATGTCCCCCACACCCCTCTGTGTCCCTTGTCCCTGATCCCCTCTCCCACCCGCCCACACCTGCCATGTCCCCACTGTCCCCAGTGCCCCCAGTGTCCCCTCAGTGTCCCCATGTCCCCCATTGTCCCCAAGTGTCCCCTCTGACCATCTAGCCCTGCAATGCCCCCAGTGTCCCCATTGTCCCCAGGTGTCCCCTCAGTGTCCCCATGTCCCCCATTGTCCCCAAGTGTCCCCTCTGACCATCTGGCCCTGCCGTGTCCCCACTGTCCCCAATGTCCCCACTGTTCCCAATGTCCCCAATGCCCCCAGTGTCCCCATTGTCCCCAAGTGTCCCCTCTGACCATCTAGCCCTGCAATGCCCCCAGTGTCCCCAGTGTCCCCAGGTGTCCCCTCTGACCATCTGGCCCTGCCGTGTCCCCACTGTCCCCAATGTCCCCACTGTTCCCAATGTCCCCAATGCCCCCAGTGTCCCCAGTGTCCCCAGGTGTCCCCTCAGTGTCCCCATGTCCCCCATTGTCCCCAAGTGTCCCCTCTGACCATCTGGCCCTGCTTCGCCATTTTCTTGATGTCCACGATGATTTTCTTCTCCTGCGCCTCGAGCTTCTGCCGCTCGCGCTCCAGCTCGCGCACGGCGCGGGACAGAGCGCGCTGGTTCTGCCTCAGCAGCTCCTCGGGGGAGCGCCTGCGCCCGAACAGCAGCTCCATGGGACAGGGGACACCTGGGGACATCGGGGACATCGGGGACATCAGTGACAGCAGGGACACACAGGGACACACAGGGACAGAGCGCGCTGGCTCTGCCTCAGCAGCTCCTCGGGGGAGCGGCTGCGCCCGAACAGCAGCTCCCTGGGACAGGGGACACCTTGGGACATCGGGGGCATCAGTGACAGCAGGGACACACAGGGACACACAGGGACAGAGCGCGCTGGCTCTGCCTCAGCAGCTCCTCGGGGGAGCGGCTGCGCCCGAACAGCAGCTCCCTGGGACAGGGGACACCTTGGGACATCGGGGGCATCAGTGACAGCAGGGACACACAGGGACACACAGGGACAGAGCGCGCTGGTTCTGCCTCAGCAGCTCCTCGGGACACTGGGGACACCTGGGGACAAGCTCCATGGGACAGGGGACACCTGGGGACATCGGGGACATCAGTGACAGCAGGGACACACAGGGACACACAGGGACAGCAGGGACAGAGCGCGCTGGTTCTGCCTCAGCAGCTCCTCGGGACACCTGGGGATACCTGGGGACAACAATGGGACACTGGGGACACGGACTTTGGGGAGAGCCGTGGGACATTGGGGACAGCAATGGGACACTGGGGACAGCCATGGGACATTGGGGACACCTGGGGATACCTGGGGACAGCAATGGGACACTGGGGACAGCAATGGGACACTGGGGACACTGATGGGACATTGGGGACAGCAATGGGACATTGGGGACACTGATGGGACACTGGGGACACTGATGGGACATTGGGGACAGCCATGGGACATTGGGGACACTGATGGGACATTGGGGACAGCCGTGGGACATTGGGGACACTGATGGGACATTGGGGACAGCCGTGGGACATTGGGGACAGCCATGGGACACTGGGGACAGCCGTGGGACATGGCCCAGAGTGTGCTGGCTCTGCTGCAGCAGCTCCATGGGACATCAGTGACAGCAGTGGGACACTGGGGACAGTGGGGACATCAGCGGGACACTGCCCAGGGCGCGCTGGCTCTGCCAGAGCAGCTCCAGGGGACAGGGACACCTGGGGACAGCGATGGCACACTGGGGACACTGGGAACGTTGGGGGACACGGCCATGGGGGGACACGGGGTGTGGTGGCACCTGGAGATGGGAGCGGGGGACACCGAGGGGACAAGGGGGTGACACACGGTGACACACGGGGGGACGGGGAAGCGACACAGAGGTGGCACAGGGGGACACGGAGGGGATACATGGGGACCTGAAGGCGACACGGCGGTGGCACAGAGGGACCCGGAGGTGACACGGAGGTGACACACGGTGACACACGGTGGCACACGGTGGCACACGGTGACACGGGGGCACAGGGCGGTGACACACGGTGACACACGGTGACACACGGGGGCACACGGTGGCACACGGGGGCACACGGGGGCACACGGTGACACGGGGGCACAGGGCGGTGACACACGGTGACACACGGTGACACGGTGGCACACGGTGACACGGCGGTGACCGGGCCGGTCCCGCGGCCCCCTCGCCCCTCGGCGCCCCGAACCCGCCCCGGTCCCCTCAGAGCGCCCCCAAGCGGCCCCCGTGCCCCTGCATCCCCCCCGAGCCCCCGAGGTGTCCCCGGGTGTCCCCAAATGTCCCCAAATGTCCCCGAGCGCCCCCGGCCCTCACCCGGCTCCGCACCGGCACTTCCGCAAACAGTGACGTCACCGCGCTTCCGGTCACGCGAAGCCCGGCGGGTTTCGGTCACGTGACTGCGCCTCCTTCAGGGGAGGCGCGAACCATAGAGGAGCGGATTGGGGCGGCCGGAGCGGCCACTTCCGATGGGGGAGCAGCGAGAGGAGCGGCCAGAGCGGCTCCGCCCGGAGGAGCGCCACCTGGTGGCGCGGGGGCGTCGGGAAGAGTGGGGGCGACTGGGAGCGGAAACTGGGAATACTGGGGATACTGGGAGGGGAAACTGGGGATACTGGGGATACTGGGAGGGGAAACTGGGGATACTGGGGATACTGGGAGGGGAAACTGGGGATACTGGGAATGGGACTGGGCCGTACTGGGGATACTGGGAATGGGACTGGGCTGTACTGGGCCATACTGGGAATGGGACTGGGCCGTACTGGGAGCACTGGCAGTGGGACTGGGCCGTACTGGGGATACTGGGAATGGGACTGGGCTGTACTGGGCCATACTGGGAATGGGACTGGGCCGTACTGGGAGCACTGGCAGTGGGACTGGGCCGTACTGGGGATACTGGGAATGGGACTGGGCCGTACTGGGCCATACTGGGAATGGGACTGGGCCGTACTGGGAGCACTGGCAGTGGGACTGGGCCCATCCCAGTTTAACCAGTGACACCCACCCCCTTCCCAGTCCAAACCAGTATAAACCAGTGTAACCAATCCTGCCCCCTCCCAACCCAACCCAACCAGTACAACCAGTGACACCCACTGCATCCCTCCCAGTACAAACCAGTCCACACCAGTCCAGACCGGTCCCTCCCAGTACAAACCAGTACAAACCAGTCCAGCCCACTCCAAACCAGTATAAACCAGTCCAGCCCAGTCTGAACCAGTCCAGACCAGTCCCTCCCAATATAAACCATTCCAAACCAGTCCAAACCAGTATAACCCAGTACAAACCAGTCCCCCCCGCCCCCCCCAGCCCACACCAGTCCAGACCAGTATAAACCAGTAGAGACCAGTCCCTCCCAATCCCTCCCAGTCCAAACCAGTATAAACCAGTCCAAACCAGCCCCCCCGGCCTACACCAGTACAAACCAGTACAAACCAGTATAAACCAGTATAAACCAGTATAAACCAGTCCAAACCAGCCCTCCCGGCCCACAGCAGCCACAGACCAGTATAAACCAGTAGAGACCAGTCCCCCCCGCCCCTCCCAGTACATACGAGTCCAAACCAGTCCACACCAGTATAAACCAGTACAAACCAGTCCAAACCAGTCCCTCCCAGTACAAACCAGTCCAGACCAGTCCAAACCAGTCCCCCCAGTCCCCCCCAGCCCACAGCAGTCCAAACCAGTCCAAACCAGTATAAACCAGTATAAAGCAGCCCCCACCAGCCCAGACCAGCCGGGGGGGATTTTTGGGATTTTTTTTTTATTTTTTGGGGGATTTTGGGGGATTTTCTGGGATTTTTTAACATTTTCGGGGGTTTTTAGGGGGATTTTCTGGGCGTTTTTGGATTTATTTTTAATTTTTGGAGGCTTTTTTGGGATTTTAAAATTTTTTTGGGAGGATTTTCTGGGGTTTTTTTAAATTTTTGGGTCTTTTTGGGGATTTTTTGGATTTTCTAAAATTTTTCTGGGGTTTTTTGGGGGATTTTTAAAAATTTTTTGGGTTTTTTTGGGGGATTAGTTTTTCATTTTTGGGGGTTTTGGGGATTTTTTTGTTAAATTTTGGGTTTCTTCGGGGATTTTCTAGGTCTTTTATTTAATTTTGGGGTTTTTTGGGGATTTTCTGGGGTTTTTTTGCAATTTTTGCGAATTTTTTTGGGTTTTCTGGGGGATTTTCTGGAATTTATTTTGGATTTTGGGGTTTTTTTGGGGGGAATTTTTGGGAGATTTTTTTGTGGATTTTGAGATTTTTTTGGGAAATTTTTGGGGGGAATTTTTTCGGGATTTTGGATTTTTGGGGGGAATTTTTTTTAATTTAGGATTTTTTTTGGGATTTAGGGGTTTTTCGGGGGGATTTTTTCAGGATTTGGGGTTTTTTTGGGGACATTTTTTGGGTTTTTTGGGGGTTCACTCAAGGTCAGAGCCCCCCTCCCCTCAGTCAGCCCAGGGGGTTTTTGGGGGATTTTTTTGTGGTTTTTTGGGGATTTTTGGTGTGGTTTTTTTGGGCTTTTTTGGGGGCTTCTTTTAGGACTTTCTTTTTAGTGTTTTGGGGGTTTTTTCCAGGTTTTTTTGGGTTTTTTGTTTTCAGTTTTTTGGGGTTTTTTTCCATGTTTTATTTGGTTTTTTTCAGGTTTTTGGGGGGTTTTCCAGGATTGTTTTTTTTTTGGGCTTTTTCTGCAGATTTTTTCAGTTTTTCGGGGGTTTTTTGGGCTTTTTCTGCAAGTTTTATTGTGTTTTGTTCAGAGTTTCTTGGGGTTTTTTTTGCAGGCTTTATTGGTTTTTTGGGGCTTTATTTTTTTTTTTTTTGCAGGTTTTATCGGGTTTTTTTGAGTTTTTTCGGAGATTTTTGGGTTTTTTTTTTTGCAGGTATTATCGGGTTTTTTCGGGGCATATTTTGCAGGTTTTATTGGGTTTTTTGGGCTTTTTTTTTTCCGAGTTTTTTGGGGGTTTTCAGCCGACTTTTTGCAGGTTTTTATTGGGATTTTTTCTTTGGGGGGGGGGGTTTAATTGGGGTTTTATCGCAGTTTTTTTGGGGGGGGGTTATTGGGTTTTTTGGGGGGATTTTTATTGGTTTTTTGGGTGTTTTTCATTGTTTTTTTTTTTTCATTATTCCCGAGTTTTTTGGGCGTTTTTGAGCCGATTTTTGCAGGTTTTTATTGGTTTTTTGGGGTTTTTTTATTGGTTTTTTTTTTTTTTTTATTGGGGTTTTTTTTGGTTTTTTTG
>NW_024500362.1:108385-142083 GCF_017590055.1 Onychostruthus taczanowskii
TTTTTGTGCGGTTTTTTTTGTTTTTTGGGGTTTTTTTTTTTGGTTTTTTTTTTTTTTTTATTGGGGTTTTATTTGGGTTTTTTGGGTGTTTTTCATTGGTTTTTTTTCATTTTTTTTCCGAGGTTTTTGGGGTTTTTCAGCCGATTTTTACAAGTTTTTATTGGGTTTTTTTTCCAGGTTTTTATTGGGATTTTGGGCGATTTTTATTGGGGATTTTTGGGGGGATTTTTTTTTTTTTTTTCCCATTTTTCCCGAGTTTTTTGGGGTTTTTCAGCCAATTTTTGCAGGTTTTTATTGGTTTTTGGGGTTTTTTATTGTGTTTTTTTTTAATTGGGGTTTTTTTTCTTGGGGTTTTCTTGGGGTTTTTTGGGTGTTTTTCATTGCTTTCTTTTCATTTTTCCCGAGTTTTTGGGGGTTTTTCTGCCAATTTTTGCAGGTTTTTATTGGTTTTTGGGGTTTTTTATTGTGTTTTTTTTTAATTGGGGTTTTTTTTCTTGGGGTTTTCTTGGGGTTTTTTGGGTGTTTTTCATTGGTTTCTTTTCATTTTTTCCGAGTTTTTTGGGGTTTTTGAGCCGATTTTTTGCAGGTTTTTATTGGGGTTTTTCTCCAGGTTTTTATTGGGTTTTGGGGGGGGGGGTTTTTTGGGTTTTTCGGGTGGTTTTTTTTTTCATTTTTCCCGAGTTTTTTGGGGTTTTTGAGCCGATTTCTTGCAGGTTTTTATTGGGGTTTTTTTCTTGGGGTTTTAGTGGGGTTTTTTGGGTGTTTTTCATTGCTTTCTTTTCATTTTTCCCGAGTTTTTTGGGGTTTTTGAGCCGATTTCTTGCAGGTTTTTATTGGGGTTTTTTTCTTGGGGTTTTAGTGGGGTTTTTTGGGTGTTTTTCATTGCTTTCTTTTCATTTTTCCCGAGTTTTTTGGGGTTTTTGAGCCGATTTCTTGCAGGTTTTTATTGGGGTTTTTTTCTTGGGGTTTTAGTGGGGTTTTTTGGGTGTTTTTCATTGCTTTCTTTTCATTTTTCCCGAGTTTTTTGGGGTTTTTGAGCCGATTTCTTGCAGGTTTTTATTGGGGTTTTTTTCTTGGGGTTTTAGTGGGGTTTTTTGGGTGTTTTTCATTGCTTTCTTTTCATTTTTCCCGAGTTTTTGGGCGTTTTTCAGCCAATTTTTGCAGGTTTTTATTGGTTTTTGGGGTTTTTTGGGTTTTTTAATTGTTTTTTTTATTGGGGTTTTTTTCTTGGGGTTTTATTGGGGTTTTTTGGGTGTTTTTCATTGCTTTCTTTTCATTTTTCCCGAGTTTTTTGGCGTTTTTGAGCCGATTTTTTGCAGGTTTTTATTGGGGTTTTTCTCCAGGTTTTTATTGAGTTTTGGGGGGGGTTTTATTGGGTTTTTCGGGTGGTTTTTTTTTTCATTTTTCCCGAGTTTTTGGGCGTTTTTCAGCCAATTTTTGCAGGTTTTTATTGGGATTTTTTTTGGGGGGGAGGGGGTTTTTTAATTGGGTTTTTTTGGGGGGATTTTTATTGTTTTTTTGGGTGTTTTTCATTGGGGTTTTTTTTTCATTTTTCCCGCGTTTTTTAGGGGTTTTTCCCCCAATTTCCGCAGCTTTTTATCGGGGTTTTTTTTTTTTTTTTTTTTCCGCAGCTTTTTATTGGGGTAATTCTTTTTTGTTGTTGTTGTTGTTTTTTTCCCTTGTGTGGGGGATTCCCGGGGGTCTCTCGGGGGGCACTTGAGGCAGCGCTCGAAGTAGGTGGCCCCCACGTAGCCGCCCCGCAGCGAGCGCTGCACGTTCTGCTCGAACAGGCGCCGGTTGCTCTGCAGCACCTCGGCCGCCTCCTTGTTCAGGGGGTCCTCGGGGTTCGGCTCCTGGGGGCGAGGCTCGGCATCAGGGGGACCCCAAAATCCCACCGGACCCCCCCAAATCCTTCCATGTCCCCCCAAATCCCAGAATTCCCTCAAACACCCCGGAATCCCTAAAACCGCCCCAAATTCTGCAAGTCACTGTTTGGGGTTTGGGTCCTGAGGGGGAAAATTTGGGCTCAGGGGGACCCCAAAATTCCCAGAAAATCCCCTGAAATCCCTTCATGTCCCCCCGAATCTCAGAATTCCCTAAAAACCCCCAAAATCCCTAAAACCGCCCCACATTCCGTAAGCCCTTGTTTGGCCCTAAAAACCGCCCCAAACCGCAGAATTTTCCTAAAACCGCCCCAAATTCTGTAAGCCCTTGTTTGGGGTTTGGGTCCTGGGAGGACATTTGGGGTCAGGGGGACCCCAAAATTCCACTAGAACCCCCCAAAATCCCTTCATGTGCCCCCAAATCCCAGAATTCCCTAAAACACCCCAGCATCCCTAAAACCGCCCCAAATTCTGTAAGCCCTTGTTTGGGGTTTGGGTCCTGAGGGGGAAAATTTGGGCTCCGGGGGATCCCAAAATTCCACTAGAACCCCCCAAAATCCCTTCATGTGCCCCCAAATCCCAGAATTCCCTAAAACACCCCAGCATCCCTAAAACCGCCCCAAATTCTGTAAGCCCTTGTTTGGGGTTTGGGTCCTGAGGGGGAAAATTTGGGCTCCGGGGGATCCCAAAATTCCACTAGAACCCCCCAAAATCCCTTCATGTGCCCCCAAATCCCAGAATTCCCTAAAACACCCCAGCATCCCTAAAACCGCCCCAAATTCTGTAAGCCCTTGTTTGGGGTTTGGGTCCTGAGGGGGAAAATTTGGGCTCCGGGGGATCCCAAAATTCCACTAGAACCCCCCAAAATCCCTTCATGTGCCCCCAAATCCCAGAATTCCCTAAAACACCCCAGCATCCCTAAAACCGCCCCAAATTCTGTAAGCCCTTGTTTGGGGTTTGGGTCCTGAGGGGGAAAATTTGGGCTCCGGGGGATCCCAAAATTCCACTAGAACCCCCCAAAATCCCTTCATGTGCCCCCAAATCCCAGAATTCCCTAAAACACCCCAGCATCCCTAAAACCGCCCCAAATTCTGTAAGCCCTTGTTTGGGGTTTGGGTCCTGAGGGGGAAAATTTGGGCTCCGGGGGATCCCAAAATTCCACTAGAACCCCCCAAAATCCCTTCATGTGCCCCCAAATCTCAGAAAACCGCCCCAAATTCTGTAAGCCCTTGTTTGGGGTTTGGGTCCTGGGAGGACATTTGGGGTCAGGGGGACCCCAAAATTCCACCAGAACCCCCTAAAATCCCTTCATATACCCTAAAATCCCAGAAATCCTTAAAATGCCACTAAAATCCCCCAAAACCCTTCATGTCCCCCCAAATCCCAGAATTTCCTAAAACCCCCCAGAATTCCCTTAAAGTCCCAGAAATCCTTAAAATGCCACTAAAATCCCCCAAAACCCTTCATGTCCCCCCAAATCCCAGAATTTCCTAAAACCCCCCAGAATTCCCTAAAACTGCCCCAAATCCCATGAGCCCTTGTTTGGGGTTTGGATCCTCTGGGGGAAAATTTGGGGTCAGGGGGATCCCAAAATTCCCAGAAAATCCCCTAAAATCCCTTCATGTCCCCCCAAATCCCAGAATTTCCTAAAACCCCCCAGAATTCCCTAAAACTGCCCCAAATCCCATGAGCCCTTGTTTGGGGTTTGGATCCTCTGGGGGAAAATTTGGGGTCAGGGGGATCCCAAAATTCCCCTAAAATCCCCCGAAATCCCTTCATGTCCCCATAAATCCCAGAATTCTCTAAAACCCCCCAGAATTCCCTAAAAGTGCCCCAAATCCCATGAGCCATTGTTTGGGGTTTGGGTCCTCTGGGGGAAAATATGGGGTCAGGGGGATCCCAAAATATGGGGGGACACGCCCCAAACGCCCCCAAATCCCAGAATTCCCTAAAATCCCACTAAAATCCCCCAAAATCCCTTCACAGCCCCCAAATCCCATAAACCCTTGTTTGGGGTTCAGCTCCTTTTTGGGGGGAAACCTTGGGCTCAGAGGGAGCCCAAAATATGGGGGAGACACCCCAAACCCCCCAAAACCCCCCCAAAAGTCCCCCAGGTGTCCCCATGTCCCCAGGCGTGTCCCTCACCAGGAACAGGTACTGCAGGCCGTAGATGATGGAGTTGATGGTCAGCACCGGCTTCCAGTCCTCCCTAGGGCACAGCCGGCCACGGCCAGCGGTCAGCGGCCACTGCGGCCACTGCCACGGCCACCACAGCCACGGCCACGGCCAGCGGTCAGCAGCCACAGCCATGGTCAGCGGTCACTGCAGCCACTGTGGCCATCACAGCAACAGCCACAGCCAGCGGTCAGCGGCCACTGCAGCCCTGGCCACGGCCACCACAGCCACAGCCACGGCCAACGGTCAGCGGTCACTGCGGCCACTGCCACGGTCACCACAGCCACGGCCATGGCCAGCAGTCAGCAGCCACAGCCATGGTCAGCGGTCACTGCAGCCACTGTGGCCATCACAGCAACAGCCACAGCCAGCGGTCAGCGGCCGCTGCAGCCCTGGCCACGGCCACCCCAGCCACAGCCCCGGCCAACGGTCAGCGGGCACTGCGGCCACTGCCACGGTCACCACAGCCACGGCCATGGCCAGCAGTCAGCAGCCACAGCCATGGTCAGCGGTCACTGCAGCCACTGTGGCCATCACAGCAACAGCCACAGCCAGCGGTCAGCGGCCACTGCCACGGCCACCACAGCCACAGCCACAACCACGGCCAACGGTCAGCGGCCACTGCCACGGCCACCACAGCCACAGCCACGGCCAACGGTCAGCAGTCACTGCGGCCACTGCGGCCACTGCCACGGTCACCACAGCCACGGCCATGGCCAGCAGTCAGCAGCCACAGCCATGGCCGGCCACTGCCACTGCCACGGTCACCACAGCCACAGCCACGGCCAACGGTCAGCAGTCACTGCGGCCACTGCGGCCACTGCCACGGTCACCACAGCCACGGCCACGGCCAGCGGTCAGCGGCCACAGCCATGGTCAGCGGTCAGTGGCCACTGCGGCCCCCACAGCCATGGCCACGGCCAGCAGTCACAGCCACAGTCAGCAGTCAGTGCTCAGCGGTCAGCAGTCAGTGCTCAGTGGTCAGCAGTCAGTGCTCAGCGGTCAGTGGTCAGCGGTCAGCAGTCAGCGGACAGCGGTTTCAGTGGGCAGCAGGCAGTGGCCAGTGGGTAGTTGGTCAGTGGTCAGCAGTCAGCGGACAGTGGTCAGCGGTCAGCAGTCAGCGGGCAGCCGTCAGCGGTCAGTGGGCAGCAGGCAGTGGTCAGTGGTCAGTGGGCAGTGGGTATGGTCAGTGGTCAGCAGTCAGTGGTCAGTGGGCAGTTGGTCAGTGGTCAGTTGGTCAGTGGTCAGCGGTCAGCAGTCAGCGAGCAGCCTCAGCGGTCAGCAGTCAGCGGGCAGCCGTCAGCGGTCAGTGGGCAGCAGGCAGTGGTCAGTGGTCAGTGGGCAGTGGGTATGGTCAGTGGTCAGCAGTCAGTGGTCAGTGGGCAGTTGGTCAGTGGTCAGTGGGCAGCAGGCAGTGGCCAGTGGGTCAGTGGTCAGTGGGTATGGTCAGTAGTCAGCAGTCAGTGATCAGCAGTCAGTGTGGCCACCACAGGTCAGTGGTCAGCGGTCAGCAGTCAGCGAGCAGCCGTCAGTGGTCAGTGGGCAGCAGGCAGTGGCCAGTGGGTCAGTGGTCAGCAGTCAGTGGTCAGCGGTCAGTGTGGCCACCACGGCCAGCACAGCCACGGCCAGCGGTCAGCACGGCCACTGTGGCCACAGCCAGTGGTCAATGGTCAGCAGGGCCACCACGGCCACCAGCAGGTGGCCACAGCCCGCCGGGTGTGTCACCAGCCCCCCCAGGTGTGACACCAGCCCCCCAGTTGTGTCACGAGCCCCCCGGGTGTGACACCAGCCCCCCCAGGTGTGACACCAGGCCCCCCGGGTGTTTGGTGGCCCCCCCGGGCGTTTGGTGGCCCCCCCAGGTGTTTGGTGGCCCACCTGAGGATGTTGAGGCAGATGTTGCCCCCCCAGGTGTCACTAGGCCCCCAGGTGTTTGGTGGCCCCCCCAGGTGTTCACTAGTCCCCCAGGGGTTTGGTGGCCCCCCAGGTGTTTGGTGGCCCCCCAGGTGTTTGGTGGCCCCCCAGGTGTTTGGTGGCCCACCTGAGGATGTTGAGGCAGACGTTGCCCTCCAGGTCGATGTTGGGGTGGTACACCATCGTCTCGCACTTCACCTTCGGCGGGTCGTGGGGGTAGCCCTGGCCCACCTGGGGGGCCACCGAGTCACCCCCGGTGGCCACCAACCCCCCCCCCAGCCCTCAGCTGGCCCACGGGCCACCAGGCAGTGTCCGGTGGCCACCAGCCCTCAGGGGCCACCTCTGACCTACGGGAGCCCTGGAACAGCTCGGTGGCCACCGGTCAGGGTTTGGTGGTCACTGGTCAGGGTTTGGTGGCCACCGGTCACCTCGCCCCATCCCCATGGCCACTGGTAGCCACAGCAGGGGTTTGGTGGCCACAAAGGGGGTTGGGGGCCATAACAGGGGTTTGGTGGCCCTAGGGGGTTTTTGGTGGCCACAGGAGATGTTTGGTAGCCACAGCAGGGTTTTGGTGACCACAGGGGACGTTTGGTGGCCACAGGGAGGGTTTGGTGGCCACAGGGGGGTTTGGTGGCCCATGGGGATGTTTGGTAGCCCCAGAGAAGTGTTGGTGGCCACAGGGGGGTTTGGTGGCCAAGGGGGGGGTGTTAGTGACCAAGGGGGGGGGTGTTGGTGGCCACAGGGAAGGGTTGGTGGCCCAGCACTGACCTTAAAGCTGAAGACAAATTTGCCGCCCTTGTAGAAACCCTGGGGACAGAGAAATGTCACCGGGAGGACAGGAGGGGACAGGGACAGAGAGGACAGGAGGGGACAGGGACAGGAGGGGACAGGGACGGTGAGGACAAGGACAGGAAGGGGGACAGGGACAATGGGTAACCCAAAGTGACAGGAGCGGATGGGGGAGGGGATGGGAGGGGACAGGAGGGGACAGGAGGGGACAGGAGGGGACCGTCCCCATCTTGTCGGGGCAGACTGAGCAAGGGGCCCCTGGGAGGTGACAGCGAGGTGACACAGGGGGCAGGAGGTGACACAGGTGCCCCAGGTGACCCAGGGAGGTGACAGGGAGGTGACACAGGGGACAGGAGGTGCCCCCAGGTGCCCCCCAGGTTCCCCAGGGAGGTTCCCCAGGTGTGTCCCCACGTGTCCCCAGTGCCCCCCAGGTGTGTCCCCAGGTGCCCCAGGTTGTCCCCAGGTGCCCCAGGTTGTCCCCAGGTGCCCCAGGTGCCCCAGATTGTCCCCAGGTTGTCCCCAGGTGCCCCAGGTTGTCCCCAGATTGTCCCCAGGTGCCCCCGGTGCCCCCGCACCTCGTCGGGGCAGATGAGCAGGCGGAAGTGCAGCAGATCGTCCTGGTCCGAGAAATCGATCTCACACGTCTTGGGCAGGTTCAGCTCGTTGATGTCTGGGGACACAGGGACAGTGAGGGGACACAGGGACAGTCAGGGACACAGGGACAGTCAGGGACACAGGGACACTGAGGGGACACGGACCAGTCAGGGACACAGGGACAGTCAGGGACACAGGGACAGTCAGGGACACAGGGACAGTCAGGGACACAGGGACAGTCAGGGACACAGGGACAGTCAGGGACACAGGGACAGTCAGGGACACAGGGACAGTCAGGGACACAGGGACACTGAGGGGACACGGACACTGAGGGGACACTGGGGGGAAATCGATCTCACACGTCTTGGGCAGGGTCAGCTCGTTGATGTCTGGGGACACAGGGACAGTGAGGGGACACAAAGGGGACACAGGGACACTGAGGGGACACAGGGACAGTGAGGGGACACAAAGGGGACACAGGGACACTGAGGGGACACAGGGACAGTGAGGGGACACAAAGGGGACACAGGGACACTGAGGGGACACAGGGACAGTGAGGGGACACAAAGGGGACACAGGGACACTGAGGGGACACAGGGACAGTGAGGGGACACAAAGGGGACACAGGGACACTGAGGGGACACAGGGACAGTGAGGGGACACAAAGGGGACACAGGGACACTGAGGGGACACAGGGACAGTGAGGGGACACAAAGGGGACACAGGGACACTGAGGGGACACAGGGACAGTGAGGGGACACAAAGGGGACACAGGGACACTGAGGGGACACAGGGACAGTGAGGGGACACAAAGGGGACACAGGGACACTGAGGGGACACAGGGACAGTGAGGGGACACAAAGGGGACACAGGGACACTGAGGGGACACAGGGACAGTGAGGGGACACAAAGGGGACACAGGGACACTGAGGGGACACAGGGACAGTGAGGGGACACAAAGGGGACACAGGGACACTGAGGGGACACAGGGACAGTGAGGGGACACAAAGGGGACACAGGGACACTGAGGGGACACAGGGACAGTGAGGGGACACAAAGGGGACACAGGGACACTGAGGGGACACAGGGACAGTGAGGGGACACAAAGGGGACACAGGGACACTGAGGGGACACAGGGACAGTGAGGGGACACAAAGGGGACACAGGGACACTGAGGGGACACAGGGACAGTGAGGGGACACAAAGGGGACACAGGGACACTGAGGGGACACAGGGACAGTGAGGGGACACAAAGGGGACACAGGGACACTGAGGGGACACAGGGACAGTGAGGGGACACAAAGGGGACACAGGGACACTGAGGGGACACAGGGACAGTGAGGGGACACAAAGGGGACACAGGGACACTGAGGGGACACAGGGACAGTGAGGGGACACAAAGGGGACACAGGGACACTGAGGGGACACAGGGACAGTGAGGGGACACAAAGGGGACACAGGGACACTGAGGGGACACAGGGACAGTGAGGGGACACAAAGGGGACACAGGGACACTGAGGGGACACAGGGACAGTGAGGGGACACAAAGGGGACACAGGGACACTGAGGGGACACAGGGACAGTGAGGGGACACAAAGGGGACACAGGGACACTGAGGGGACACAGGGACAGTGAGGGGACACAAAGGGGACACAGGGACACTGAGGGGACACAGGGACAGTGAGGGGACACAAAGGGGACACAGGGACACTGAGGGGACACAGGGACAGTGAGGGGACACAAAGGGGACACAGGGACACTGAGGGGACACAGGGACAGTGAGGGGACACAAAGGGGACACAGGGACACTGAGGGGACACAGGGACAGTGAGGGGACACAAAGGGGACACAGGGACACTGAGGGGACACAGGGACAGTGAGGGGACACAAAGGGGACACAGGGACACTGAGGGGACACAGGGACAGTGAGGGGACACAAAGGGGACACAGGGACACTGATGGGACACAGGGACAGTGAGGGGACACAGGGGACACAGGGACAGTCATGAACACTGAGGGGACACTGAGGGCACACAGGGGACAGTGAAGGGACACAGGGACACTGAGGGGACAGTGGGGACAGTCAGGGACACAGGGACACACAGGGACAGTGGGGACAGTGAGGGGATGGGGGCACACAGGAACAGTGAGGGGACAGTGGGGACACTGGGGACACACAGGGTGACACAGGTGACATGCACAGACACACAGGGACAGTGGGGACAGCAGGGGACAGCAGGGGACACATGGGGACATTGGGGACCTGGGGACAAATGGGGACAAACAGGGAGACACAGGGACAAATGGGGACACACGGGGACAAATGGGGACACACAGGGACACAGGGGACAGTTGGGGATAAACAGGGACAAATGGGGACACAGGGACAGCTGGGGACACATGGGGAGAGCTGGGGACAAGTGGGGACACACGGGGACAGGGGTGGGACAGCAGTGACACAGGTGACACACAAGGTGACACAGGTGGGACACACAGGGACGTGGGGACACACGGGGACAGGGGTGGGACAGTAGTGACACACGTGACACAGGTGACACGGGTGTGGCAGCAGTGACACGGGGACACACGGGGACAGGGGTGACAAACAGTGACACACAGGTGACACACAGGTGACACGGCCATGACAACCCCACAACCCCAACCCCTGCCTGGCCCATCCCCAGCCCAGGTAGGCCCAACTGGGGCCATACTGGGACCATACTGGGCCATACTGGGCCACACTGGGACCATACTGGGCCCAGTACCTGTCTCCTACTGGAACGAGTATGTGACACTTGCTGAGGCACTACTGGGACCAGTATGTGACTCTTACTGGGACCAGTATATCACTCTTACTGGGACCCACTGGGGCCTAACTGGGACCAGTATGTGCCCCCCACTGGGACCAGTACCTGCCCCTTACTGGGACCAGTATCTGATCCCCAGTGAAGCCCTACTGGGACCAGTATGTGACCCCTGCTGGGACCAGTACCTGTCCCTTCCCAAGGTCTGACTGGGACCAGTATGTGACCCCTGCTGGGACCAGTACCTGCCCCTTCCCAAGGCCTAAACAGCAGTGACACAGGTGACACACAAGGTGACACAGGTGGGACACACAGGGACATGGGGACACACGGGGACAGGGGTGGGACAGCAGTGACACAGGTGACACACAAGGTGACACAGGTGGGACACACAGGGACATGGGGACACACGGGGACAGGGGTGGGACAGCAGTGACACAGGTGACACACAAGGTGACACAGGTGGGACACACAGGGACATGGGGACACACGGGGACAGGGGTGGGACAGCAGTGACACAGGTGACACACAAGGTGACACAGGTGGGACACACAGGGACGTGGGGACACACGGGGACAGGGGTGGGACAGTAGTGACACACGTGACACAGGTGACACGGGTGTGGCAGCAGTGACACGGGGACACACGGGGACAGGGGTGACAAACAGGGACACACAGGTGACACACAGGTGACACGGCCATGACAACCCCACAACCCCAACCCCTGCCTGGCCCATCCCCAGCCCAGGTAGGCCCAACTGGGGCCATACTGGGCCATACTGGGAATCACTGGGACCATACTGGGACCATACTGGGCCCAGTACCTGTCTCCTACTGGAACGAGTATGTGACACTTGCTGAGGCACTACTGGGACCAGTATGTGACTCTTACTGGGACCAGTATATCACTCTTACTGGGACCCACTGGGGCCTAACTGGGACCAGTATGTGCCCCCCACTGGGACCAGTACCTGCCCCTTACTGGGACCAGTATCTGATCCCCAGTGAAGCCCTACTGGGACCAGTATGTGACCCCTGCTGGGACCAGTACCTGTCCCTTCCCAAGGTCTGACTGGGACCAGTATGTGACCCCTGCTGGGACCAGTCTGGGACCAGTATGTGACCCTTACTGGGACCAGTATGTGACCCTTACTGGAACCAGTACTTGCCCCTCACCACGGCCTAAGTGGGACCAGCCCTTGACCCCTACTGGGACCAGTATCTGACCATTACTGAAACCAGTACCTGCCTCCCACTGGAGCCTAACTTGGACCAGTATGTGTCCCCTACTGGTCCCAGTATGTGTCCCCTACTGGTCCCAGTATGTGATCCTTACTGCTCCCAGTACATGCCCCTTACCGGTCCCAGTACCAGCCCTCAGTGCAGCGCTGCTGGAACCAGTACTGGCCCCTTACTGGTCCCAGTGCCACCCCCAGTGTGGTGCTGCAGGAACGGGTACCGGGCCTTTACTGGTCCCAGTACGTGCCCCTTACTGGTCCCAGTACGTGCCCCTTACTGCTCCCAGTACTGGCCCCTTACTGTGCCCCTTACTGGTCCCAGTACGTGCCCCTTACTGGTCCCAGTACGTGCCCCTTACTGGTCCCAGTACGTGCCCCTTACTGGTCCCAGTCTGTGCCCCTTACTGCTCCCAGTACGTGTCCCTTACTGGTCCCAGTACGTGCCCCTTACTGGTCCCAGTACGTGCCCCTTACTGGTCCCAGTACGTGCCCCTTACTGGTCCCAGTACGTGCCCCTTACTGGTCCCAGTCTGTGCCCCTTACTGCTCCCAGTACGTGTCCCTTACTGGTCCCAGTACGTGCCCCTTACTGCTCCCAGTACGTGTCCCTTACTGCTCCCAGTACGTGTCCCTTACTGGTCCCAGTACGTGCCCCTTACTGCTCCCAGTACGTGTCCCTTACTGGTCCCAGTACGTGCCCCTTACTGCTCCCAGTACGTGTCCCTTACTGGTCCCAGTACGTGCCCCTTACTGGTCCCAGTACGTGCCCCTTACTGGTCCCAGTACGTGCCCCTTACTGGTCCCAGTACGTGCCCCTTACTGGTCCCAGTACGTGCCCCTTACTGGTCCCAGTACGTGCCCCTTACTGGTCCCAGTACGTGCCCCTTACTGGTCCCAGTACGTGCCCCTTACTGGTCCCAGTACGTGCCCCTTACTGCTCCCAGTACGTGTCCCTTACTGGTCCCAGTACGTGCCCCTTACTGCTCCCAGTACGTGTCCCTTACTGCTCCCAGTACGTGTCCCTTACTGGTCCCAGTACCGGCCCCCCCAGGGCCGTTAACGACCCGGAACTGCCGGCCCTGCCGGGCCCAGCCTGCAGCCCTTACTGGGCCAAGCATGGAGCTGTTACTGGGCCCAGTTTCCGGCCCTTACTGGGCCCAGCTTTTAACAGTTTGTGACTGTTACCGGCCCTAGTTTGGGACCCTTACTGGCCCCAGTTTGTGGCCATTATTGGGCCCAGCCTGGGGCCCTGCTGGGCCCAGTGTGCAGCCCTTACTGGGCCCAGTTCGAGACCCTTACTGGCCCCAATTCAATGCCCTTACTGGGCCCAGATGGCAACCGTTACTGGCTCAGTATGAGGCCCTTCCTGGCCCCAATCTGTGGCCGTTACCGGCCCCAGTATGAGGCCCTTACTGGCCCCAGTATGAGGCCCTTACTGGCCCCAGTATGAAGCCCTTATTGGCCCCAGTTTGGGGCCCTTACTGGCCCCAGTTTGCAGCCCTGCTGGCCCCAGTTTGAGACCCTTACTGGCCCCAGTTCGCGGCCTTTACCGGGCCCGGTGCGTGCCCGCCGCCTCCCCCCAGACCTTTCTGGATGCGGAGCTGCGCGGCCGAGGCCTTTTTGCTGGAGCTCTTGGTGCCGCCCGCCGATTCCTCCTCCTTCTTCTGCTGCTTCAGCGAGAACAGCTTGATCATCCTGCCGGGCCGGGGCGGCGGGGCCGGGGCGGGTCCGGGCCCCCCCCGGGGCCGAGGGAGCGGGGCCGGGCCGGGGGCGGCTCCGGTTCGGGGGGTCCGGGGGCGACGGGGGCCGGGGGCGAGCGCTGAGGGCCGGCCGGCTCGGCAACTTCCGGAGCCGCTCGGAAACTTCCGGAGCCGCTCGGAACTCTCCGGAACCGCTTCACGACCGCTCGGCAACTTCCGGGATCGCTTCGTGAAGCTCCGGAGAGGGTTCGTGAAGCTCCGGAATTCCTTCGGTACAACTTCGGGAGTTTCCGGAAGCGCTTCGGGAACCTCCGGAGTCGCTTGGCGACTTCCGGAACCGCCTCGAGGATCTCCGGAACCGCTTCGGAACCGTTTCGGGGCTTTGCGGAACGGTCTCAGGGATGTCCGGAGCCTCTCGAAACCTTCCGGAGATCTCCGAAAAGGGGGAGGAGGTTCGGGACTCTCCGAAACCGGTTCGGAACCTCTGGGCAATCTCCGGGGTCGCTTCGTGGGTCTCTGGAATCGTTTCGAGAACCTCCGCACGGCTTCGGAATCTCTCGGCAAACTCGGGAGTCGCCTGGCAACTTCCGGACCTGCTTCGGAACCGTTCCGGGAGGTCCGCCGGCACCGCTCGGGAGCCGCTTCCGGAAACTCCGGAATCGCTTCGGGGATCTCCGGAAGGGAGAGGGGGAGGGGCTCGGGGGGGGTTCCGGAAAAGATGGGGGAAGGGCTCGGGGGGGTCTCCGGAAGGGGCGGTTCGGAGCCCCTCAGGACTTTCAGGCGGGCCCGAGGGCGCTTCGGTTTCCTCCGGAAGATGATCGACTCGTTCCGGCGCTTCGAGCCCGCTTCAGCTCTTTCCGGAACACTTCGGGTTCTTCCGGAACGAGAGGCGGGGCGAGGCGCTCCGAAAAGCGCCGATCTCCGCCCCTCGGCTCTTTCCGGCAGCCGCTTCGTTTGTCTCTCCCGCGCTTCACGCTCGGCTCTTTCCGGAACACTTCGGGTTCTTCCGGAACGAGAGGCGGGGCGAGGCGCTCCGAAAAGCGCCGATCTCCGCCCCTCGGCTCTTTCCGGCAGCCGCTTCGTTTGTCTCTCCCGCGCTTCACGCTCGGCTCTTTCCGGAACACTTCGGGTTCTTCCGGAACGAGAGGCGGGGCGAGGCGCTCCGAAAAGTGCCGATCGCCGCCCCTTCGGGTCTTTCCGGCAGCCGCTTCATTTGTCTCTCCCGCGCTTCACGCTCGGCTCTTTCCGGAACACTTCGGGTTCTTCCGGAACGAGAGGCGGGGCGAGGCGCTCCGAAAAGGGCCGATCTCCGCCCCTCGGCTCTTTCCGGCAGCCGCTTCGTTTGTCTCTCCCGCGCTTCGCACTCGGCTCTTTCCGGAACACTTCGGGTTCTTCCGGAACGAGAGGCGGGGCGAGGCGGTCCGAAAAGTGCCGATCGCCGCCACTTCGGGTCTTTCCGGCAGCCGCTTCATTTGTGTCTCCCGCGCTTCACGCTCGGCTCTTTCCGGAACACTTCGGCTCTCCCCGGCTCCCACCAGCCAATCCTGCACCGGGGACGGGGCTCGAGGCCCCATCTCCCAATGGGCGCTGCCATGTTGCTCATGGGCGCCGCCATCTTTACTGGCCCAGGGGGTGAACTGGGACCAGTTTCCCCTCCCAGTCCCTTCCCTCTCAGCGCTGCCAGCCCCAGTTGCACCCCAGCAGCTTCCAGTTCAGCTCAGGGAGGCAGGGATGGACGTGGAGGGGCAGCAGGAGGGAAAATGGGGGGCACGGGGTGGATCCAGCCTGGAAATGGGGGAGAACCCAGGAAATCCAAGCACTGAAATCAGGGAAATTCCAGGAAATCCAAGCACTGCAATTGGGGAGAATCCAGGAAATCCAAGCTCTGAAATGGGGGAGAACCCAGGGAATGCAGGCACTGAAATTAGGGAAATTCCAGGAAATCCAAGCACAGAAATGGGACAGAATCCAGGAAATCCAGGTCAAATCAAGCCCTGAAACTGGGGAGAATCCAGGAAATCCAAGCTCTGAAATGGGGGAGAATCCAGGAAATCCAAGCACAAAAATGGGGCAGAATCCAGGAAATCCAGGTCAGATCCAGCCCAGAAATGAGGCAGAACCCAGGAGACCAGGGTTTTATTTTTTCCCACGTGACCCCAGGCTAATGAGGGACAGAGACGCCCCCACATCCTGGGGGGCTCTGGGGGGAACCCCAACTTATGGGGGGGGAAACAGAACCTATGGTGGGAGCAAATCGGGGTCCTAGGAGGGGAAATCGGGGTGCTGGGAGGGGAAATCGGGGTGCTGGGAGGTCTTTCACCCCCCAGGAGGGGCAGTCAGGAGCCTGGAGACACCTCCAGGGCTTCCTCGGGATCCAGCAGGAGCCTGGAGAACTTCTGGTCGCCGAAGACAGCGCTGAGGCGGCTCTCGAGGAAACGCTGCAGCTCCAGGATGGACTGGACATCTGCCTTGTCCTGGGGGGAAATGTCAACTCCAGAGGGGCTGGCCCGGCCAAAAACCCCAAAAAGAGCCCCCCCGGGGGCTGCCAGACCTCGGTGAGGCGGTGGAACTGCCGCAGCAGGCGCCAGCCGTCGCGGGCGAACTCCTCGGGGCTGCGGTAGTGGGGGCTCAGCTTCTCCTGCAGCCGCGCCCGCATCAGCGTCAGGTCCATGGCGTCGCGGCCGTCCTGAGGGGCGGGCAGCGGGGTCAGCGGCCCCGGCGGGCCAGAGCCCAGCCCTGATCCAAACGGGGCTGATCCCAGCCCTGATCCCAAACGGGGCTGATCCCAGCCCTGATCCCACCCCTGATCCCAAACAGGGCTGATCCCACCCCTGATCCCAAACAGGGCTGATCCCACCCCTGATCCCAAACGGGGCTGATCCCACCCCTGATCCCACCCCTGATCCCAAACAGGGCTGATCCCAAACAGGGCAGAGCCCACCCCCTAACCCCACCCAATCCCACCCTGATCCCTCCCCAGATCCCATCCCAAATTCCCTGATCCCGCCCCTTATCTTGATCCCACCCATGATCCATCCCTGATCCTGATCCCACCCCCTGATCCCGATCCCAGATCCCTCCCACTCCCACCTGCTCACCACTCACTGTGGAGCTGATCCTACCCCTGATCCCCCCCAGATCCCACCCGCTCACCCAGGAGCTGATCGCCCCCAGATCCCATCCCCCAGATCCCCTGATCTGCTCCTGCTGCAGACCAGGGAGCTGATCACCCACCCTGATCCCACCTGCTCACCATGGAGCTGATCCCCCCAGATCCCTGCTCCGCTCCCCCTGCTGACCCTGTTCCTGATCCCAACCCTGATCCCCCCCAGGTCCCAGATCCCCCCGATTCCAGCCCAGATCCCCCCGATGGGTCCCAGCTCCCCACTGATCCCCCCAGATCCCCCCGCGATCCCCGCTCACCGGGGAGCTGCAGAGGCGCTGCAGGGGCCGGCAGGGCTCGTGGCACAGCAGCTCCAGCAGGACGAACTCGCAGCGCTGCGGGGTCGGGGTCGGTGCTGAGATCCCGAGGGAGGAGATCCCATGGGATCAACCATCGGGATCAGCCCGGCCTCACCTGCTGGTCCTGGGGGCTCAGCTTGAGGGAGGGGCCCTGCTCCGGCTCCAGGAGGGGCGGGGGCAGCTCCTGGCACAGCAAACACGTCCACTCGGGGCTGCGGGAGCGGGACGGGGTCACGGGGGGCTGGGATTGACGGATCGGGGATCCCCACGGGGCTGGGATCGGGAATGGGGATCCCCATGGGGCTGGGATCAGGAACAGGGTCACGGGGGATCGGGAACAGGGATCCCCCGCGGGGCTGGGATCAGGAACAGGGTCACAGGGGATCGGGAACAGGGATCTCCATGGGGCTGGATTGGGAAGAGGGTCAAGGGGATCAGGAACGGGGATCCCCATGGGGCTGGGATTGAGGGATCGGGAATGGGAATCCCCATGGGATTGGGAACAGGGTCATGAGGGATCAGGAACAGGGATCCCCACGGGGCTGGGATCAGGAACGGCGTCACAGGGGGCTGGGAATGAGGATCCCCACAGGGCTGGGATTGGGAACGGGGTCACAGAGGATCAGCGCCCAGGGATCCCTTTGGGGCTGGGATTGAGGGAACGGGGTCACGTGGGATCGGTGCCCAGGGATCTCCACAGGGCTGGGATCAAGGCATTGGGAATGGGGTCACGGGGGATCAGGAACAGGGATCCCCAGGGGTCTGGGATCAAGGGATCAGGAACAGGATCCCATGGGATCAGCGCCCGGAGACCCTCGGAGATCTGGGATTGGGATTCTGGAATCAGTGCCCAGAGACCCCCAGGGGTCTGGGATTGGAATCCCATGGGATCAGCACCTGGGGGCCACTGCGGGTCTGGAACTGGGAATGGGATCCCATGGGATCGGCAGCTGGGGATCCCCATGGATCTGTGATCAAGGGGTCAGGAATGGGATTGGGAATGGGATCCCATGGGATTGGTGCCTGGAGACCACTGGGGATCTGGGATGGGGATCACATGGGATTGGCACCTGGAGAGTCCCAGGGGTTTGGGATCGAGGGATTTGGAATGGGATCCCAGGGCATTGAGGGATCAGGAATGGGATTGGGAATGGGAACCCATGGGATCGGCACCTCAGGACCCACATGAGGTTTGGGGTCAGTGGGGGATTCCCAGAGGGATCAGGGACAGGAGACCCAGGATCCAAGAGCTCCCAGCTGATCCACAGGGGGCTGACATTGGAGCAGGGGATCCAGGCACGTCCCAGGGGGTGACATGGGGCAGTGGATCCCAGGGACATTCAGGGGTGACACGGGGCAGTGGATCCCAGCTCCCAGGGGCTGGCACGGGGCAGTGGATCCCAGGGACATTGGGAGGTGACATGGGGCAGTGGATCCCAGGGACATTAGGAGGTGACATGGGGCAGTGGATCCTGGGGACATTGGGGGATTCAGGGGCTGGCACGGGGCAGTGGATCCCAAGGACATTCAGGGGTGACACAGGGCAGTGGATCCTGGGGACATTGGGGGATCAGGGGGTGACACGGGGCAGTGGATCCCAGGCCCAGGGAGGCGCTGAGGGGCAGCAGATCCCTGTGATGGATCCCAGCAGCAGATCCCAGCAGCAGATCCCATACCTGGGCACGTCGTGCAGCGCGGGCAGGTGGCAGTGCAGGTGGAAGCAGCGCTGGCAGCGGTCACACATCACCACGGCCCCGGCCTGGCCGCACACGCGGCAGCACGAGACCCCCGGGAGCCCCCCCGGGACCACCGGGACCACCGGGAGCCCCAGGCCAGGGGAGGAGCCCGGGGCAGGGCCCGGCTCCCCCAGGGCAGGGGGCAGCAGCCCTACGGGTTTGGTGTCCCCGCTGTCCCCGGTGTCCCCAATGGGCGACTCCTGCTGCTCCTCCTGCACAGGGGGACACGGTCAGGGACAGGGGACAGGGACAGGGGTCACAGGGACAGGGGACATGGTCAGGGACAGGGGACAGGGGACAGAGGGACAGGGGACATGGTCAGGGACAGGGGACACTGGAGAGGGTGGGGAAGGGACACACAGGGTGGGGAGGGGGACAGGGAACACTGTAGGGGGAAAGGGGACACCTTGACAAGGGAGAACATGGGGGACTCACCTGGATGGGGAAGGGGACACACAGGGTGGGGAGGGACACTGGGGGCACTCACCTGGATGGGGAAGGGACACAGGGGATGGGGAGTGGGACAGGGGACACTCACCTGGGTGGGGACAGAGCCTGGGGACAATGGAGGAGACACGGGGGTGACTCACCTTGACAAGGAGGGCTCCGTGTGGCTGCGCTGTCCCCGCTGTCCCTTCTGTCCCTGGTGTCCCCGCTGTCCCTTCTGTCCCCGGTGTCCCTTCTGTCCCCGCTGTCCCCTCTGTCCCTGCTGTCCCCTCTGTCCCCGCTGAGCCCTGCTCGATGACGATGAGGCTGAACTCCTGGGCCGAGGGTCCCGGGAAGATGCGGAACACGGGTGGCTGCGCCGGGTCCAGCTCCAGGTCCAGCTCCAGGCGCTCCAGGCTCACCCGCGGCTGCTTGGGGAGCCGGGGGCTGTCCTGGGCCTCGGGGGGGCCCCTCCTGGGGGACAGCGGGGTCACCCGGGGACCCCAAACCTCTCAGGGGCCCCTCCTGGGGGACAGCGGGGTCACCCGGGGACCCCAAACCTCTCAGGGGACCCTCCTGGGGGACAGCGGGGTCACACGGGGACCCCAAACCTCAGGGGGACAGCGGAGTCACACGGGGACCCCAAACCTCTGAGGGGACCCTCCTGGGGGACAGCAGGGTCACCCGGGGACCCCAAACCTCAGGGGCCCCTCCTGGGGGACAGCGGGGTCACCCAGGGACCCCAAACATCAGGGGACCCTCCTGGGGGACAGCGGGGTTACCCAGGGACCCAAACCCCAGGGGACCCTCCTGGGGGACAGCAGGATCACCCGGGGACCCCAAACTTCAGCGGGGGAGATTCCAGGAGATCAGGGGGCTGGGGGTTCCTGGGAACTCTGGGACAGGGGGACATGGGACAGTGACAAGGCTGGGGAGGGTTGGGGACAGGGACAAGGGCTGGGGACAGGGGACTGGGACAGTGACAAGGCTGGGGACAGTTCGAGACAGGGGACAGGGACAGTGACAAGGCTGGGGAGGGTTGGGGACAGGGACAAGGGCTGGGGACAGGGGACTGGGACAGTGACAAGGCTGGGGCCAGTTCGAGACGGGGGACAGGGACAGTGGCAAGGCTGGGGAGGGTTGGGGACAGGGACAGGGACAAGGGTTGGGGACAGGGAGACAAGGGACAGTGACAAGACTGGGAACAGTTCGGGACAGGGGACAGGGACAGTGACAAGGCTGGGGACAGTTCGGGACAGGGGACAGGGACAGTGACAAGGCTGGGGAGGGTTGGGGACAGGGACAGTGACAAGGCTGGGGAGGGTTGGGGACAGGGACAAGGGCTGGGGACAGGGGACTGGGACAGTGACAAGGCTGGGGACAGTTCGAGACAGGGGACAGGGACAGTGGCAAGGCTGGGGAGGGTTGGGGACAGGGACAAGGGCTGGGGACAGGGGACTGGGACAGTGACAAGGCTGGGGACAGGGACAGTGACAAGGCTGGGGAGGGTTGGGGACAGGGACAGTGACAAGGGCTGGGGACAGGGAGACAAGGGACAGTGACAAGGCTGGGAACAGTTCGGGACAGGGGACAGGGACAGTGACAAGGCTGGGGAGGGGTGGGGACAGGGAGAGTGACAAGGGGTCGGGACAGGGGACTGGGACAGTGACAAGGCTGGGGACAGTTCGGGACAGGGGACAGGGACAGTGACAAGGCTGGGGAGGGTTGGGGACAGGGACAGTGACAAGGCGCAGGGGTGTTGGGGACAGGGACGGGGGTCCTGGCACGGGGAGACCCCAGGATAGGGGACAGGGACGTCCTGGCCAAGGGACAGGATGGGAGGGGCTGCAGGTGACAGGTCCCTCCTCCCCTCCCCCACGCTCTAATTACCGCTTAATGAGCAGCTTCTTAACGAGCTTCTCCTCCTGGGGGGAACTGCTGGGGTTCCTCCTGCACAACGGGACAGGGGACACATGTCACCCCTGGGACAAGGTGCAGGGGACAGGGAACACATGTCACCCCTGGGACAAGGGACACATGTCACCCCTGGGAAAGGGACAGGGGACACATGTCACCCCTGGGACAAGGGACAGGGGACACATGTCACCCCTGGGACAAGGGACAGGGGACAGGGGACACATGTCACCCCTGGGACAAGGGACAGCATGAGGGTGACAAGGGACAGCAGGAAGCAGAGGGGGTGACAAGGGACAGGAGCGACCACGGTGGGGGTGACAAAGGACAGGGAGTCCCAGGGGTGGCAGGGGGTGACAAGGGACAGGGACACTCACATCCTCTCTCCAGTGACGCCGTTTTCAGGGCTGGTGGCTGGTGACAAATGCCACATAAGGGACTTCCTGCGGGTCCCCTCCCCTGTCCCCCTCCCTGTGTCTCCATGTCCCCTCCCCTGTCCCGTATCCCACTCCCCTGTCCCCATCCCTTGTCCCCCTCCCCTGTCTCCTTCCCTGTGTCCCCATGTCCCCTCATCTGTTCCCCTCCCGTGTCCCCTCCCATGTCCCCCTGTCCCCTCCCGTGTCCCCATCCCCATGTCCCCTCCTGTGTCCCCTCCCATGTCCCCATCCCCTGTCCCCTCCCATGTCCCCATGTCCCCTCACCCAGCTCGGGGCTCGGGGCTGCCGCTGGCTCCAGGGGGGGAGGTGACAGCCGGAGGGGAGGTGACAGCTGCGGGGGAGGTGACAGCTGGGGGGGACCCTGCAGGAGCAGCTCCGGTGTCACCTGTCCCCCAGTGACCACCGTGGCCTGGGGGTGGCCCTGCAGGACATCAGGGGGAGGGGACATCACGGGGGGCTCCGGGGGTGGCACCCCCAGAATGTCCCTCAGGTCCCTGCGAGGACATCGGGGAGGGGAGTGGACATCACGGGGGGTGGGGACATCACGGGGGGGTGTCACTTGCCACCCCCTCCTTGCCACCCCCCAAACAGGGACATCCTGTCCCCTGTCACCCCCTCTCCCTTGTCACCCCTTCCATGACACTCCCTGTCCCTTGTCACACTCTCCATGACACCCCCTGTCCCTTGTCACCCCCTCCCTGGGTCCCCCTGTCCCTTGTCACCCCCTGTCCCCTGTCATCCCCTCCCTGGGTCCCCCTGTCCCTTGTCACCGCCACCCTCACCCCTCCTGTCCTTTGTCATGCCCTTGTCCCTTGTGTCCCTGTCCCCCGTTGTCCCCTGGCTGTCCCTGGTGTCCCCTGGCTGTCCCCGGTGTCCCCAGGTGTCCCCGGTGTCCCCAGATATCCCCAGTGTCCCCAGTGTCCCCTCACCGAAGCTCTGGGCACTCCTGGTCCATCCCTGCAGGTCCCACTGGAAGCGGAGCTCCCCCTGCGGCTCTGGGAGCTCCAGGGGCCCAAGTGCCACCCCCAGCCCGGGGGTCCCAGGGGTCCCTCACCAGCCTCCTGGAGAGCAGCAGGGCGGCGCCGTGGGGGCCGTGCAGCGCGCGGGCCCCGAAGCGCAGCGCGTGCTCCTGCAGCCGCTGCGCCCGGCTCAGCGCGCGCCGCTGCCGCTCCAGCCGCTCCTGCCGGCCCTCGGTGACGCGCTGCGGGGACACACGGAGGGGACGGCCGCGTCACCGCGCCGCCGGGGACGCGGGGACGGGGCCAGGGCGGCGGCGGGCTCACCTGGACGTCGCCCACCAGCGCCTTGGCGCGTTTGTTGAGCTCCTTCATGATCTGCAGGATGGCGAGCTTCACCTCCACCTGCAGGCGCTTCTGCGCGTCCGTCCCGCGGCGGATGCTGCGCGGGGAAAACATGGATTGAAATGGGGGAAATGGGGAAAATTGGGGGGGAAATGGGGAAAAACATGGGGGAATCATGGGGGAAACACGGGGGGAAATGCCAGAAAATGGGGAGAAACACAGGGAGAAATTGGGGGAAACGGGGAGGAACAGGGAGAAAATGGAGGAGAAAGTGAGGAAAAAGGGAAGGGAAAAGGAAAAATGGGGGAGAGGGGGAAAAGGTGGGAAAAGAGTAGGAAAAGAGGGGGAGGGAAGAGGGGAAAGGGACAGAAAGGGAGGAGAAAAAAGGGAGAAAAAGAGGGAGAAAATAAAAAAGGGAAAAGAGAGGAAAGGAAAAAGGGGGAAAGGGAAAAGGGGGCAAAGGAGGAGTAAGGAAAAATGGGAAGGGAAAAGGGGAAAAGGAAAAGGGAGGAAAAAGAGAGAGAAAAGAGAGAGAAAAGGGGAGAGAAAAGAAAAATTAAGCTTATTAGCTCACTACTCATTAATAAGCTAATTAATCCTCATTGGGCTTCAATTATCTAATTAACTCAGTGGATTAAGGGTTTTTAGTTAACGAGATGCCCCAGGTAACAGATTCTGTCATTCAATCCCTAATTACATTAATTCAATTAGATCTTACCCAACAAAAGTGCTTCTAATGCCGTTAATGACCAAGTAAATGAACTAATTAATAAGGCAATCAAGCTAGGTAAATATGTGGTCAGCTAACCAATCAAAGCAGTTATTGATTTCCCTGAATTTCAATCAATAAAAAACAGCAAAACCATAAAAAAACTCGACTAAGATTGATTAAAAAAGAAATTAATTTAAACAACCTATTAATTTAAACAACCAATTAAATTATTAATTGATTAGCAATTAGCTCTTTCTAGTTCAAGCTACTCCCCCTCTGCTAATTAATTCCCACCTTTCCCAACCCTTCAGCACCTCCCAACTAACGAGCTTTAATAAAACCAGTGATAAAATAAATAATAAACTCAGTCATTAAATCAGTGATAGGATCGGTAATTAAATCAGTAATTGGGTCAGTAATTAAATCAGTAATTGAATCAGTAATAAAATCAGTAATAAAAACAGCAATTGGATCAGCAATTGAGTCAGTGATAAACCCACATAAAAACTCAGTAATAAAGTCAATAATAGAATCAGTAATTAAATCAGTAATTAAATCAGTAATAGAATTAGTAGTAAAATCAGTAACGAAATCAGTGATTAAATCACTAATTAAGTCAACAATAATATCAGTAATAAAATCAGTAAAAATCAGTAATAAACTCAATAACAAAGCCAGTAATAAACTGCGTAATAAACTCAGTCATAAAACCATTAATAAAACCAGCAGTTAATCAACAAGAGTAATTAACCGGCAAGCCGACTCTAGGTGTTTCCCGGTAATTAATCAGCCCATTAATTAACTACAGCCACCTCCACGGGCGGCCCTGCTGCGCAGCTGCCCTGGCACTAAACCCGTTCAGCTATCCTGCCCGGGTGGCCGACTGCCCTGGCGCTAATTAGCACTAATGACGCGGGCCCCGCGCTAATTAGCGCTGATGAGCGCAGGGGGCACTCACGGGTGCTGGCGGTGCGGGCCCAGGTGACACTCGCGGCACGTGAGGGCGTCACAGGCGCCGCAGAACAGCGACAGCGGCTGCCGAGGGTGCGCCGGGCACGGCCCCGGGCACGGCCCCGAACCCGACCCGGCACCGGGCACGGCGGGAGAGCCTGAGGAGAGAGGGAACGGGGAACTGGGAATGGGGATGGGGGAATGGGAATGGGGGAATGGGGGGAATGGGAATGGGGGAACTGGGAAACTGGGAATGGGGGAATGGGAACATGGGAATGGTAAGGGCAATGGTAATATGGGTAAGTGGGAAAATGGAAATGGGAACTGGAACACGGGGATGGGGAAATGGGAATGGGGGAATGGGAAACTGGGAATGGGGGGGCACCAGGGATGGCACCAGGACGGATCTGCTGACAGGGTCAGCACCTGGTAACAGGCACGGACAGGGGGTGACAGGGGTGACACAGGTGACAGAGGGGTGACAGGAGGTGACAGAGGTGACAGTGCCAGCACTCACCCAGGGGCTGCACGCTGTGCTCCCGGGTGTACCTGACCCTCAGGTGTGCCTCCACGCAGGTGTCACACAGCCACGGGGACAGGGACAGGGGGTGACAGAGGGGACAGTGCCAGCACTCACCGAGGGGCTGCACGCTGTGCTCCCGGG
Source organism: Onychostruthus taczanowskii (assembly GCF_017590055.1). Taxonomy (NCBI): domain Eukaryota; kingdom Metazoa; phylum Chordata; class Aves; order Passeriformes; family Passeridae; genus Onychostruthus; species Onychostruthus taczanowskii. The sequence continues at coordinate 133,082 of NW_024500362.1, forward strand.
TGTCCCTGACCCTCAGGTGTGCCTCCACGCAGGTGTCACACAGCGGCTCGGCGCACTCCAGGCAGAAGCTGGTGGCCGCCGCGTTGTCCTCGCAGCTGGTGCAGCTCTGGGGACAAGGGACACGCTGGGTTGGGACGTCCCTCAGCCCCAGTCAGTGCTAATTAGCGGTAATTAGCGCTGACGAGGCGGTACCTGCCCGCTGGTGGCTGTGGCGGCCGTGCTGGCCTGCAGGAAGAGGTTCTCCATGATGTCACCCAGGGGACACTGCTGGTGGCACACGGGGCACTCGAACACTGGGGGACAGAGAGGGGACAGAGTCACCCCACGCCCTCCTTGTCACCTCCTTGTCACCTCCACTGTCACCAAAGGCTGGCTCGTCAGCAGAGTGGGGGCTGGGCACCCCCAAAGGAGCCCCAGGGCCACCACAGCCACTGAGGCCACTTCAGGGAAGTCCTGGAGCCACCAGAGCCCCCCAGAGAGGGGACAATGGTGTCCCCACGGAGGGGACAGTGCCACAGCAGGGTCACAGTGTCCCCACGGAGGGGACAGTGCCATCCAGTGCCTCCCCAGTGCACCCTGAGCTCCCAGTAACCCCCAGTAATCCCCTGTGCCTCCCTCCCCAGTGCTCCCACTAACCCCCAGCATTCCCAGTAAATCCCAAAAACACCAGTGACCACCAGTGCTCCCAGTAACCCCCAGTGATCCCAGTAAATCCCAGTACCTCCCAAGTAACCCCAGCAAACTCCAGCGATCCCAGTAACTCCCAGTAACCCCCAGTGCTCCCAGTGTTCCCAGTAACCCCCAGTGCTCCCAGTGTCTCCCAGCATCTCCCAGTAACCCCCAGTGCCCCCCAGTAACCGCAGTGTCTCCCAGTGCCCCCCAGTAACCCCCAGAGCTCCCAGTAACCCCCAGTGCTCCCAGTGCCCCCCAGTAACCCCCTGTGCTCCCAGTGGCTCCCAGTGCCCCCCAGTAACCCCCAGAGCTCCCAGTAACCCCCAGTGCTCCCAGTGCCCCCCAGTAACCCCCTGTGCTCCCAGTGGCTCCCAGTGCCCCCCAGTAACCCCCAGAGCTCCCAGTAACCCCCAGTGCTCCCAGTGCCCCCCAGTAACCCCCTGTGCTCCCAGTGGCTCCCAGTGCCCCCCAGTAACCCCCAGAGCTCCCAGTAACCCCCAGTGCTCCCAGTAACCCCAGTTCCCCCTCACCGCTCCCGTCGCTGGGGGCCGCTCCCGGCGCGGCGCCGAGGCAGGCGCGGCACACGGAGTGCAGGCAGGGCAGCAGCCGCGGCTCGCGCTGGGGGCTCAGGCGCTCCCGGCAGGCGCCGCAGAGCTCCAGCAGCCCCAGCGGCTCCGGCAGCTCCGCGCCCTTGGCCCCGGGGCCGGTCCCGAGCGCCGCCGGCTGCAGCACCGACATGGCGGCGGCGTCCCCCTCACACTCTGCACGGCCTCCTGCTCCCGCCCCCGCCCCGCGGCGCGGCCAATCACCGCCCGCTGAGACAGATTGACAGGGCGAGGAACCAATGGGAGGGCAGGAGGGCGGGGATTGGCGGAGATTGACAGCGCGCGGGAGCAATAGGAGAGGAGAAGGCGGGAAAGAAAGGGCGGGAAGACGCCCCCGGCATGTGAACGCGAATGGGCCAATTCCCAGTAACCCCAATGATCCCAGTAACCCCAGTGCCCCCCAGTAACCCCAATGATCCCAGTAACGCCCAGTGATCCCCGTAACCCCAGTGCTCCCAGTAACTCCCCGTGATCCCAGTAACCCCAGTGCCCCCCAGTAACCCCCAGTGCTCCCAGTAACCCCCAGTGCTCCCAGTAACCCCAGTGCTCCCAGTAACCCCAGTGATCCCAGCAACCCCAGTGATCCCAGCAACCCCAGTGATCCCAGTGATCCCAGCAACCCCAGTGCCCCCCAGTAACTCCAGTGCCTCCCCAGTGCACCCTGAGCTCCCAGTAACCCCCAGTAATCCCCTGTGCCTCCCTCCCCAGTGCTCCCACTAACCCCCAGCATTCCCAGTAAATCCCAAAAACACCAGTGACCACCAGTGCTCCCAGTAACCCCCAGTGCCTCCCCAGTGTTCCCAGTAACCCCCAGTGATCCCAGTAAATCCCAGTACCTCCCAAGTAACCCCAGCAAACTCCAGCGATCCCAGTAACTCCCAGTAACCCCCAGTGCTCCCAGTGTCCCCACCAACCCCCCGCCCTACCCCGCCGTAACCCCAGTGATCCCAGTAACCCCAGTGCTCCCAGTAACCCCAGTGCTCCCAGTAACTCCCAGTGATCCCAGTAACCCCAGTGCTCCCAGTAACCCCAGTGATCCCAGTAACCCCAGTGCTCCCAGTAACCCCAATGATCCCAGTAACGCCCAGTGATCCCAGTAACCCCAGTGCTCCCAGTAACTCCCAGTGATCCCAGTAACCCCCAGTGTCCCCAGTAACCCCCAGTGCTCCCAGTAACCCCAGTAACCCCCAGTGCTCCCAGTAACCCCAGTTCCCCCTCACCGCTCCCGTCGCTGGGGGCCGCTCCCGGCGCGGCGCCGAGGCAGGCGCGGCACACGGAGTGCAGGCAGGGCAGCAGCCGCGGCTCGCGCTGGGGGCTCAGGCGCTCCCGGCAGGCGCCGCAGAGCTCCAGCAGCCCCAGCGGCTCCGGCAGCTCCGCGCCCTTGGCCCCGGGGCCGGTCCCGAGCGCCGCCGGCTGCAGCACCGACATGGCGGCGGCGTCCCCCTCACACTCTGCACGGCCTCCTGCTCCCGCCCCCGCCCCGCGGCGCGGCCAATCACCGCCCGCTGAGACAGATTGACAGGGCGAGGAACCAATGGGAGGGCAGGAGGGCGGGGATTGGCGGAGATTGACAGCGCGCGGGAGCAATAGGAGAGGAGAAGGCGGGAAAGAAAGGGCGGGAAGACGCCCCCGGCATGTGAACGCGAATGGGCCAATCAGCGCGCAGAGCGGCTAGAGCTGAACCAATCAGCGGCCGAAGAGCCCCGGGAGAAGGCGGGGACTTCTTGGACAGACCTACCAATCGGCATCGGCGCTCTGCGGGGAGGCGGGGGCGAGACTGAGATTGACAGCTGGGCAAACCAATGGGGAACAGAGCCGGGGCGGGAGTTACTGGGATCACTGGGAGTTACTGGGGTCACTGGGAGTTACTGGGGTCACTGGGAGTTACTGGGATTACTGGGAATTACTGGGATCACTGGGAATTACTGGGATCACTGGGAGTTACTGGGGTCACTGGGAGTTACTGGGGTCACTGGGGTCACTGGGGGTTACTGGGAGGGCCCTGGGCAGCACTGGCACCAACGGCGGAGGCTGGTGGCCCCGGGACAGTGTCCCCCCTGTCCCCCCGGTGTCCCCCCGTCCCCAGTGCCCCCCCGGTGTCCTGGCTGTCCCCAGTGTCCCCCCTGTCCCCTGGCTGTGTCCTGGTGGCCCTGGGTGTCCCCGTGTGGATCTCGGCGGGGTTTGTGATGGACACAGCACGTGGCCTTGTGGCTGCTGCCACCACGGCGTGGTGGCCCTGGGGACACAGCACGGGTGACACAGCACAGGGACACCACAGGTGACAGACCACAGGGGACACACCTCAGGTGACGTCTGTTTTAGTGTAAAAAACGGCACCGCAAGGGTCCCTGAACCCCCGGGTTCTTTGTCACCGTCTGGGGGACAGGAGCCACAGGCGGGGAGGGGACAGGGAGGGACCCTGTGGTGTCCCTGCAGGGGACATCCGCGCCCGGGGCGTCACAGAGCCTCGGAACGGTTGGGGAGGGACCTTCCCCGAAACCCAGGGATTTCTCCCCAAAAGCCACCTCCCTCTCCCCTTTCCCACTGCTCCTCGTGGCCTGGCGCTGCAGGGCCTCGTCCCACGTCCCTCCGCAGCTCCTGGGTCACCCCTTGGTGTCCCTGGGTCCTTCTCCAGGTGGGACACCTCAAGTCTGTCCGGCCCTCCGAGCATCTTCATGGCCACTCACGGTCCATCCGTCCAATCCCTGTGCCCAGAGCAGTTCCAAAACATTCCAGGGGTGCCATCGGGTCAATGACGTCATCACCCTCACAGTCCATCCATCCAATCCCTGTCCCCAGATCATTTCCAAAACATTCCAGGGGTGCCATCGGGTCAATGACGTCATCACCCCCACGGTCCATCCATCCAATCACCGTGCCCAGCTCAGTTCCAGAACATTCCAGGGGTCCTATCAGGTCAATGACGTCATCACCCTCACAGTCCATCCATCCAATCCCTGTCCCCAGATCATTTCCAGAACATTCCGGGGGTGCCATCGGGTCAATGACGTCATCACCCTCACTGTCCATCTGTCCAATCCCTGTGTCCACATCAGTTCCAGAACATTCCAGGGGTCCCATCGGGTCAATGATGTCATCACCCTCATGGTCCAGCCCTTCGAGCATCTCCATGGCCACTCATGGTCCATCCATCCAATCCCTGTGCCCAGAGCAGTTCCAAAACATTCCAGGGGTGCCATCAGGTCAATGACATCATCACCCTCATGGTCCAGCCCTCCGAGCATCTCCATGGCCACTCATGGTCCATCCATCCAATCCCTGTGCCCAGAGCAGTTCCAGAACATTCCATGGGTCCCATCAGGTCAATGACATCATCACCCTCCCCCCAGGGCCACAGGGATTCCCAGGCTCCGTTTTTCCCGGAGTTGGCCACCGCCGGCCTCCTCCTGCCGGCACCTCCTGGGCACGGCTCCCGGCGGGATTTGCCCCGTGCTCCCGCTGCTGCTAGGAGCCCCGGCCCTTCCCCACGTCCCCGTTCCCATCAGGGCGCCCTGCTCCCCTCCTGCTGTCACCAGGAACGTCCCCACAGCCTCCTGAATCCCACGGAGAACATCCCCGACGCTTCCTCCAGGCTTCACCCCGGCTGCTCCACTGCACCCGTGGGCACCGAGGAGCCCCCGGGCTCACCCTCAAGGCCCTTCCAGGGGCAGGGACCCCCCCTTCAGGCCGTGTGAGTGGGGCCAGCGCCCGCCACGTCCGGCCCCGGCCACGTGCCCAGTCCAGGCTCCGGTGGCGGTCCCGGCGGCGGCCCCAGTGGCAGCCCCGGCGGTGGCCCTGGTGGCAGCCCAGGCGGTGGCCCCAGCGGCAGCCCGGGCTGTGGCCCCGGTGCTGGCCCCGGCGGCGGCCCCGGCGGCGGCACAGGGTGGGAGGTGGCGGCGTGGCGCTCCAGGAGGGTGCGGTGGGAGAAGCCCTTGGTGCAGAGGCGGCACTGGAAGCGCTCGGGGCGGTGCGTGCGCATGTGCACGTTGAGGGAGCTCTTCTGGGTGAAGCGCTTGCAGCAGACGCCGCACTGGAAGGCGCGCACGCCCGTGTGGGTCACCATGTGCTTGAGCAGGTAGTCCCGCAGGGAGAAGGAGCGCCAGCAGATGGAGCACTGGTGGGGCTTCTCGCCTGCGGAGATGAAAACGGGGGGAACTGGAGTCACGGTGGGTCAGCGTGGGCTGGTACCGGTCAGTGTGGGTCAGCGTGGGCTGGTACGGGTCAGTGTGGGCTAGTACCAGTCAGTGTGGGTCAGTGTGGGTTGGTACTGGTCAGCATGGGTTGGTACTGGTCAGTGTGGGTCAGCGGGGGTTGGTACTGGTCAGTGTGGGTTGGTACTGGTCATTGTGGGTCAGTGTGGGTTGGTACTGGTCATTGTGGGTCAGTGTGGGTTGGTACTGGTCAGTGTGGGTCAGCGTGGGTTGGTACTGGTCAGTGTGGGTCAGTGTGGGTTGGTACTGGTCAGTGTGGGTCAGCGTGGATTGGTACCAGTCAGTGTGGGTCAGTGTGGGTCAGTACCGGTCAGCAGGGGTCAGTGTGGGTCAATATGGGTCAAGATGGATCGATAGGGGTCAACATACATCGATACAGGTCAGTGTGGATTGATGAGGGTCAGCGTGGGTCAAAAGGGGTCAACACGGATCAATACAGGTCAGCATGGGCCAAAATGGATCAAGGTGGGCCAACATGGGCCAAAACGGATCAATGTGGGCCAACATGGGCCAAAACGGATCAATGTGGGCCAAAACGAATCAATGTGGGCCAACATGGGCCAAAACGGATCAATGTGGGCCAACATGGGCCAAAACGGATCAATGTGGGCCAAAACGAATCAATGTGGGCCAACATGGGCCAAAACGGATCAATGTGGGTCAACGTGGGTCAACACAGATCAATGTGGGTCAATGTGGGTCAACATGGGCCAAAACGGATCAATGTGGGTCAACGTGGGTCAAAACGGATCAACGTGGGTCAACATGGGGCAAAATGGATCAATGTGGGTCAACATGGGCCAAAACGGATCAACGTGGGTCAACATGGGGCAAAATGGATCAATGTGGGTCAACATGGGCCAAAACGGATCAATGTGGGTTAACATGGGCCAAAACGGATCAATGTGGGTTAACATGGGCCAAAACGGATCAATGTGGGTCAACGTGGGTCAACACAGATCTATGTGGGTCAACAAGGGCCAAAACGGATCAATGTGGGTCAACATGGGCCAAAGCGGATCAGTGTGGGTCAATGTGGGTCAACACAGATAAATCTGGGTCAACATGGGCCAAAATGGATTAATGTGGGTCAACATGGGGCAAAATGGATCAATGTGAGTCAATGTGGCCCAAAATGGATCAGTACAGCTCAACACAGATCAATACAGGGGAACATGGGCCAAAACGGATTAATGTGGGTCAACATGGGCCAAAATGGATCAATGTGAGTCAATGTGGCCCAAAATGGATCAGTACAGCTCAACACAGATCAATACAGGGGAACATGGGCCAAAACGGATTAATGTGGGTCAACATGGGCCAAAATGGATCAATGTGAGTCAATGTGGCCCAAAATGGATCAATGTGAGTCAACGCGGGCCAAAATGGCTCAACGTGGGTCAAAATGGATCAATACAGGTCAACATGAGCCAACATGGGCCAATATGGATCAACATGGCTAAACATGGATCATTACAGGTAAACATGAGCCAAAATGGATCAATGTGGGTCAACGTGAGCCAAATTAGGTCAATGTGGGTCAACACAGATCAATGCAGGTCAACATGGACCAAAATGGGTCAACATGTGTCAACATGGGCCAAAACGGATCAATGTGGGTCAATGTGAACCAACACAATTCAACATGGGTAAGCATGGATCAATACAGGTCCATGTGTGTCACCAGGGGTCAGCATGGATTGGAACAGGTCAACGAGGGTCAGTGTGGATCAACACGCGTCAACATAGGTCAACACAGGCCAACATGGGTCAACGTGTGCCAAGATGGACCAGCAACAGGGATCAATATGGTCGAACATTGATCAAGATGGGTCACCATGGATCAATACTGGCCAACATGGATCAACAGAGATCAATATGGGCCAGAACAGGACAACATGGGTCAACAAGGATGAACCCAAGTCAACGCAGGCCAACCGAGTCAAGATGGGTCAACATGGATTGATACAGATCAACATGGACCCACGTGTGTCCATGTGGATCGACCAATACAAGTCACCACGGATTGATCCACGGTCACCACGGATCACCGCAGGCCAACATGGACCAGCATCAGTTGGCCAGGGTCAACGCGGGTCAACGTAGAGCGATACGAGTCAATGGATCAGCATGGGTCAAAAGGGAACAACACGTGTTGGGGAGGGTCAACATGGGTCAACCAACCAAGATGGGTCAATGTGGGTCAGCACAGGTCAACGTGGGTCAGCACAGGTCAATGTGGGTCACTGCAGGCCAACGTGGGTCAGCACAGGCTAACATGGGTCAGCACAGGCCAGCACAGGCCAACGTGGTCAGTGGGCTCAGGTGACAGGACAACAAGGGACTGACCCAGGCCAGCACGGATGGACACAGGGCACCCTGAGGGTCACCACGAGACCCATGTGTCACCATGGGATCCAGGTGTGTCACCATGCGACCCACGTGTCACCACGAGACCCAGTGTGTCACCACAGTACCCACGTGTGTCCCAGCACCCCCAGGTGTGTCCCAGCGCCCCCAGGTGTGTCCCAGCGCCCCCAGGTGTGTCCCAGCGCCCCCAGGTGTGTCCCAGCGCCCCCAGGTGTGTCCCAGCGCCCCCAGGTGTGTCCCAGCGCCCCCAGGTGTGTCCCAGCGCCCCCAGGTGTGTCCCAGCGCCCCCAGGTGTGTCCCAGCGCCCCCAGGTGTGTCCCAGCGCCCCCAGGTGTGTCCCAGCGCCCCCAGGTGTGTCCCAGCGCCCCCAGGTGTGTCCCAGCGCCCCCAGGTGTGTCCCAGCGCCCCCAGGTGTGTCCCAGCGCCCCCAGGTGTGTCCCAGCGCCCCCAGGTGTGTCCCAGCGCCCCCAGGTGTGTCCCAGCGCCCCCAGGTGTGTCCCAGCGCCCCCAGGTGTGTCCCAGCGCCCCCAGGTGTGTCCCAGCGCCCCCAGGTGTGTCCCAGCGCCCCCAGGTGTGTCCCAGCGCCCCCAGGTGTGTCCCAGCGCCCCCAGGTGTGTCCCAGCGCCCCCAGGTGTGTCCCAGCGCCCCCAGGTGTGTCCCAGCACCCCCAGGTGTGTCCCCGGGGTCCCCAGATGTATCCCCAGGGCCCCCAGGTGTGCGGGCGGCGCGGCGGGGCCGCGGGCCTGCGAGATGATCTGCGTGCACTCGTCGATGACCGTCTTGATCTGCAGCACGGAGGCGGCCGTGAGGATGTGCAGCGCCTCGGACTGGGCCACCACCAGGCTGCCGCTGTAGAGGAACTCGACCAGCTGGCGCACGGCGGCCGAGGGCACCACGGGCGGCACCTCGATGGCCGAGTGGCCCAGCAGCAGCTTGTCGTGGAAGAAGGGGCTGCCGGCGGCCAGCACGCAGCGGTGGGCGCGCAGCGAGGCCTCGCGGATGCGCACGGTGACGTCGCAGAAGTGGCCGGCCACGCGCTGCCCGTTGAGCGTCTCCAGCAGCGAGCGGCTGAAGTTGTGCAGGTGGATGTAGTGCACGGCCTCCGGCATGGCGGCGGGGACAGCGGGGGGACGGGGGGGATGGG
>NW_024500362.1:142115-147244 GCF_017590055.1 Onychostruthus taczanowskii
ACGGTGACCTGTGGTGACCAGATAGGGGGACACACTGGGGGATAGGGGGACACTGGGGGACAGCAGGGGACAGGGGGACACGGGGGGACACTGGGATGGTGGGGATGGAGGGGACACTGGGGATAGAGGGGACAGGGGGACACTGGGATGGTGTTGACACTGGGGACACTGGGATGGTGGGGATAGAGGGGACAGGGGACACTGGAGATAGAGAGGTCACAGGGGACAGAGGGACACGGGGACAATGGGGACAGCAGGGACACCGGGGTGGCGGGAGCCCCGCGGCGCTGGGGACACACACGGGGACACCGGCGGGGACAGCGGCGAGGCTGGCGGGCCCTGGGGACAGAGAGACGGGGCTGGGGACATCCTGCGGGATGTCACCGGGGCTGGGGACACTGATGGGGACAGCGGCGGGGGCTGGGGACAGCCCGTGTGACGTCACCGCGCGCCGATGACATCACCCCGAGGGACGGCGGGCCGGATGTCCCCGAGCTGTCACGACAGGCGGAGCCCCCCGAGCCGGTTCCCGCCCCCCCCGGGACCCCTCGGGACCTCCCGGCCCGACCCTTCCCCTCCCCCCCCACCAAAAACACCCCCGGGACCCCCGGCCCCTCCCCCACACCTCGCTCCGGCTCCGGCCGCCGCCGCTCTCTGACGTCACTTCCGCTAGACCGGACCGGAAGCGGAGCATAGAGAGGAGCCCAGCGCGCCCCTCTGCCGCCATAGAGACGCGGGAGCGGCCGCGCAGCGAGGGGCGCTCCCTGGCGGGCCGGGGGTGCTGCAGGGTCGCGGCTCCTTACGGATCCCCGTGGGGACCCCGATGTCCCCAATGTCCCCAGTGTCTCCAGAGGGACCCTCCCCAATGTCCCCAATGTCCCCACAGGGACCCCAAAGTCCCCACAGGATCCTCACGGGGACCCTAGTGTCCCCAATGTCCTCACAGGGACCCTCACGGGGACCCCCACAGAGCTGGGCCCCCTACACACCCTCTTAGGGACCCCATGGTGGTCTGCGTCCATCCATGGTGACCCACATGCACTCCTCTTGGCCCATGATGTTCCATGTCCATCCATGTTGACCCACGTTGACTCCTCTTGGCCCATGATGTTCCACGTCCATCCATGTTGACACACGTTGACTCCTCTTGGCCCATGATGTTCCATGTCCATCCATGTTGATCCACGTTGACTCATTGACTCCTGTCAGTCCATGGCTATCCATGTTGATTCCTCTTGGCCATGATGGCCCACGTCCATCCATGGTGACCCATGTTGACCATGGTGATCCATGTTGATTCCTTGTGGTCCATGATGATCCATGTTGGCCCATGTTGACTCCTCTTGGTCCATGATGGTCCATGTCCATCCATGTGGATCCACATTGATTCATGGACTCCTGCTGATCCATGTCGGCCCATGTTGACTCCTCTTGGTCCATGATGGTTCACGTCCACACATGCTGACCCACGTAGATTCCTGTAGACTCCTGTCAATCCATGGTGACCCACGCTGACTCCTCTTGGTCTGGCTCCATCCATGTTGGTCCACATTAACTCATTAACCCCTGTCGGTCCATGTTGGCCCATGTTGACTCGTTGACCCTTGTCAGTCCATGTTGACCCACGTTGGCCCTGTCACTCTGCTCTGCCCCGTTTTGGCTGACCCTTGTCCACCTGTGCCAATCCACGTCACCCTGTATTGACCCACCTTGACTCGTTGACTCCTGTCAATCCATGGTGATCCATGTTGATTCCTCCTGGCCCATGATGGTCCGTGTCCATCCATGGTGACCCACGTTGACTCGTTGACTCCTGCCGATCCATGATGATTCATGTTGACCCCACATTGACTCCTTGGCCAGTTTTGATCAGTGTCCATCCATGTTGACCCACATCGATTTGTTGACACCTGTCAATCCATGTTGACCCACATTGACTCCTCTTGGTCCATGATGGCCCACGTCCATCCGTGGTGACCCACGCTGACTGGTTGACTCCTGTCCATCCATGGTGACCCATGCTGACTCTTCTTGACCACTGATCCCTGCTGACCCACATTGATCCATCTGTTCATCCACATTGAACCGGGCTGACCCATGGTGACCACCTTGACCCATGCTGACCCACATTGATCCATGATGACTCATGATGACCCACGGTGACCTGTGGTGACCAGTGTCACTTTGTGTCTCTCCATGGTGACCCGTGGTGACCCATAGTGACCCGTGGTGACCCGTGGTGACCGGTGTCACTCTGTGTCTCTCCATGGTGACCAGTGGTGACCCGTAGTGATCCGTGAGACCGGTGTCACTCTGTGTTTCTCCATGGTGACCCATGGTGACCTATGGTGACCCGTGGTGACCGGTGTCACTCTGTGTCTCTCCGTGGTGACCCATGGTGACCCATGGTGACCCATGGTGACCCGTGGTGACCGGTGTCACTCTGTGTCTCTCCATGGTGACCCGTGGTGACCTATGGTGACCCGTGGTGACCCGTGGTGACCGGTGTCACTCTGTGTCTCTCCATGGTGACCCGTGGTGACCTATGGTGACCCATGGTGACCCGTGGTGACCCGTGGTGACCCGTGGTGACCGGTGTCACTCTGTGTCTCTCCATGGTGACCCGTGGTGACCCGTGGTGACCCGCAGTGACCTGCGGTGACCCGTGGTGACCGGTGTCACTGTGTCTCTCCAGGCTGACCCCACCGTACAGGTGACCCGCGGTGACCCCTCATATGATCCCATGATCCCCTGCTGTCCCCTCTGTCCCACCCAACCCCAGCCCACACCAGGGGTCACTGACTCCTGTGACATCACCAACAGCCTTCCCCGCCGTGACGTCACACCCAGCACTGTGACGTCACACCCACCACCATGATGTCACACCCACCAGCGTGATGTCACTGCTGGTGCCATGCCCTGCCCCCATCGCAGCTGGCACTGTGACCTCACAGGTGACATCACAGGTGACATCACAGGTGACATCCCTGCGGTTCCCACCACCCCAACATTCCTCCCTTGGGTGGCTCCCGAATTCCGGGATGTCCTGGGACACCTGTGTCCCCTCGGGTGGGGGTGACACCGAAGTTCTGGGGTGCCATGGGACACCTGTGTCCCCTCGGGTGGGGGTGACACCGAAGTTCTGGGGTGCCATGGGACACCTGTGTCCCCTCGGGTGGGGGTGACACCTGAATTCTGCTGTGCCCTGGCACACCTGTGTCCCCTCAGGCAGGAGTGACACCCAAATTCCACTGTGCCCCAGGACACCTGTGTCCTCTGGGCGAGAACAGAGGTGACACCCAAATTCCGGGGTGTCCTGGGACACCTGTGTCCCCTGGGGTGGGGGTGACACCCGAATTCTGCTCTGTCCCCCGGGCGAGGACAGGAGTGCCACCCAAATTCCAGGATGCCCTGTGTCACCTGTATCCCCTTGGAAGGGGGTGACACCCAAATTTGGTGGTGTCCTGGGATACCTGTGTCCCCTCAGGCAGGGATGACACCAGAATTTTGGGGTGCTCTGTGTCACCTGTGTCCCCTGGGGTGGAGCTGCCACCGAATTCTGCTCTGTCCCCTGGGCGAGGACAGGGGTGCCACCCAAATTCCGGGGTGCCCGTGTCACCTGTGTCCCCTCGGGCAGGGGTGCCACCCGGATTGCGGGGTGCCCCGGGGCGGTGCCCCGAAACCCGCGTCCCCTCGGGCGAGGGCGGCGGCGACACCGGAGCCGCTGGAGCCGAACGGAGCCCGGGGGGGAGGGATGGGCTGGCCCTGTCCCCTCCCCGAGGGGACAGCCCGGGGGAGGGACGCGGTGCCACTCGCGGTGCCACTCGCTGTGCCACTCGCGGTGCCACTCGCGGTGCCACTGGCGGTGCCACACGGCCGCGGTGGCACTGGCAGCGCCCCGGCCCAGCGGGCTCGGCAGCGACACGCGGTGCCACTCGCGGTGCCACTCGCGGTGCCACACGGCCCCGCGGGCTCGGCAGCGACACTGAGGGACAGGTGAGGGACAGCTGAGGGACACGGGGGGTCCGGAACAGCCCCGGGTGGGCAGGGGGCACAAAAATCCCCGCCAGGGTGGGTGGGGGGCACAAAGATCACATCCAGGGTGGGCAGGGGGCACAGAACACCCCCCTAGGGTGGGCAGGGGGCACAAAAATCCCCCCCGGGTGGGAGCCCGGGGACCCCCGGTTTTCCCCCCCGATTTTCCCCCCCAAAAAAGGGACCAGGAGCTGTTCTGGGGGGGGCGGGGGGTCGCAGCCCGGGGCTGATGCGGATTTTGGGGAGGGGTCTCTGCTGCTCCAGAGCCCCCCCACCGGTTTGAGGCATGATGGACACGGGGGACAACGGGGGACAGCGCAGGGACCCCCGGCTGGCACAGGTGAGGGGGGACCCCAGGGGACCCCAGGTGGGGGGACGGACCCCCAGCTGAGGGGAGGGACCCCCAGGTGAGGCGGGGGGTGGGCTTGGGGGGCTCAGGTGACGTTGGGGACCCCCCAAACCCCTGGAGAAGCCTCGAGCCCACCCGGGGGGGGGGGTCCTGGGGGGGGTCCCGGCATTTGGGGGTTCCCATCCCCCCTCCCCCTTTGGCTGGGGACCCCCGGCGCCCCCTCGGCGGCCCCCGGCTGGAATTGGGACACGGGGAGGGGACAGCGACAGCGACACAGCGACAGGGACACGGCGGCGGGGACAGCGACACGCAGCCCTGGGCGCCCCTCCCCCCCGTGGGAACGGACACATCCCACCATCCCCCCCATCTCCCCCCGTTTGTCCCCTCCAAGCGCCCTGAGGGGGTCCCCGGATTCCTGGGGAGCCCCCGAACAAGGGGGATCCCCCACATTTTGGGACCCCACCCCCCGGATTTTGGGACCGCTGGGGTTTTGGGACCCCCCCAAAAGTACCGGACCCCCCCGGATTCCCGGGAACCTTCTGGACCCCTCGAACTCTGGGGATCCCCCAGATTTTGGGACCCCCCCAAATACCTGGGACCCCTCAGACTTCTGGGACCCCCCCCAAACTTTGGGGTTCCCCGGGCATTTGGGACCCTCTGGACACCCCGAATTCCCGGGACCCCCAGGACACTCGGGGTCCCCCAGACCTCCAGGACCCCCCTGGAAATTGGGGACCCCCCCCCG
>NW_024500362.1:147311-155247 GCF_017590055.1 Onychostruthus taczanowskii
CCCCAGATTTTGGCACCCTCAGATTTTGGGAGCCCCCTGGATTTAACCCACCCCCTCCCCAGATTTTGGAATCACCCTAGATTTGGGAACGCCCGCATTTTGGGACCCCCTTGGATTTTGGGACCCCCAGATTTTGGGACCCCCTGGATTTTGGAATCCCCCCCGGATTTTGGGACTTCGCCAGATTTTGGGACACCCCAGATTTTGGGACACACCAGATTTTGGTACTCCCTGGGTTTTGGGACTTCCCCAGATTTTGGGACGCCCTCAGATTTTGGGACCCCCTGGGTTTTGGGACCCCTCCCTGGATTTTGGGACTTCCCTGGATTTTGGCACGCCCCCAGATTTGGTGTCCCACCCCCCGATTTCGGGAACCCCCTGGATTTTGCGACCCCCAAATTTTGGGACCCCCCAGATTTGGGGACCCCATGGGTTTTAGGACCCCTCCCCGGATTTTGGGACCCCCAGATTGTGGGACCCTCAGATTTTGGGACCCGCCCAGATTTTGGGACCCCCCCTCACCTCCCCCTCCCCCCAGGCCGAGTGCCGGCGGGACCTGGAGGCGGAGCTTTGGGACCCCCCAGATTTGGGGACCCCATGGGTTTTAGGACCCCTCCCCGGATTTTGGGACGCCCAGATTTTGGGACCCTCAGATTTTGGGACCCCCAGATTTTGGGACCCTCAGATTTTGGGACCTTCCCAGATTTTGGGACCCCCCTCACCTCCCCCTCCCCCCAGGCCGAGTGCCGGCGGGACCTGGAGGCGGAGCTTCAGGACCTCAGCAGCCAGGTGGGCGGGGCTTGCTGGGAGGGGCGGGGTCAGCACCTGTCAGTCACAGCATGGCCACGCCACTCACTGAGGAGGGGTGGGGCATGTGCTGTCACTCACCCAAGTGGGCAGGGCCTGGAGCCATCCCTCACTGTGGGGGCGGAGCTTGGAGCTGTCCATCATCTGAGGGCGGGACCTGAGGCTGTCAATCACACCACTGCCCAATCAGGTGGCGGCGCTGGGGCGGAGCCTGGCGGCTGAACGTGGGCGGAGCCTGATAGAGGGCGGGACTCTGCGGGCGCTGGAGATCGCGGTGGGCGGAGCCCAGGCCCGGGTGGGCGGAGCCTGTCGGGCCCTGGACAGGGCCAAAGAGCGCCTGCGCCTGCAGCAGGTGGGCGGAGCCAGGGCTGAGGGGGCGGAGCCTCTGAGGGGTGGGGGAAGGGGGTGTGGTCTGTGAGGGAGGTGGGGCATACGGGGCGGAGTTTTGGGATGGGTGGAGCCACGTGGGGAGGGGCCTGAGGGGGTGGATCCCTTGGAATGGGCGGGGTCATCGTGGGTGTGGCTATGATTGGCTAAAGGAGGCGTGGTTTGGCTAAAAGGGGTGTGGTCTGGGGTTGTGTAGCTGTGAATGAGTTGAGGGCCAGCTTGTGGGCGTGACCTGTTCCTGACCCCGCCCCTCTGCAGGAGGCGGGGCAGGTGCTGTGGGCGGAGCTGGAGGCCGCTCGCGCTGCCAAGGTGGGGGCGGAGCTCCGGGCTCAGGAGGCGGAGTCTCAGTGCCAGGCCCGAGGGGCGGAGCTGGAGCGGCTGCGACAGGTGGGTGGGGCTACGGCGAGGGGCAGGGCTATAGACAATGGGTGGGGCTAAGGATCAGTGGGCGGGGCTATTGCAGATGGGGCGGGGCTATTGTCAATGGGGCGCTGCTAAGGAACAATGGGCGGGGCTATTGTGGCTGGGGCAGGAATAAGGATTAATGGGTGGGGCTATTGCAGATGGGGCGGGGCAATTTTCGATGGGGCGGTGCTAAGGATCAATGGGATGGGCTATTGCAGATGGGGCGTGGCTAAGGAGAGTGGGTGGGGCTATATCAACTTGTGGGCGGGGCTAAGGGTAATGGGGTGGGGCTATTGCTGCTGGGGGTGTGGCTGTGAAATAACGGGCAGGCCTAAAGCAGTTGGTGGGCGTGCCTCTGGCTGTGGGCGTGGCTCGGTGGGCGTGTCCATTCTGGCCCCGCCCACAGGCTGTGCAAGCTGCCCAGCATTCCCGGCGCCGGGCGGAGCAGGAGCGCGACCAGGTGGCGGCCAAGGTTGGCCCCGCCCCCCCGCCCAGGTGAGCTCGGCCACGCCCCCTGCCAGGCCAGGAGTCCTAGGATGTCCCTTATAGCCCCTATATGTCCCTATAGCCCCCCACGTGTCCCTATAGCCCCGTATGTCCCAGCTGTCACCTACAGGTCCCCTATATGTCCCCACATGTCTCTGCAGTCCCTACATGTCCCCTACAGCCCCAGGTGTCCCCTTTATGTCCCTGTAGCCCCTGGATGTCCTCTGTATGTCCCCTATGTGTCCCCATATATTCCCGTATGTCCCCCTCTATGTCTTCGTGTGTCCCCATATGTCCCCATATGTCCCCATATGTCCCCATGTCCCCTATGCGTCCCTGAGTGTCCCCTCTATGTTGCCATGTCCCCACTATGTCCCCATATGTCCCCTTCTGTCCCCTGTATGTCCCCATGTCCCCATATATCCCCCATGTGTCTCCATATGTCCCCTATAGCCCCCCTATAGCCCCATATGTCCCCATGTCCCCATATGTCTCCATATCTCCCTATATTCCCTCTCTGTCCCCTCTGTGTCCCCTCTCTGTTCCCTCTTTGTCCTCTCTCTGTCCCCTCTCCATCCCCTCTCTGTCCCCTATGTCCCCCATGTCCCTCTGTGTCCCCATGTCCCCTCTGTGTCCCCGTGTCCCCGCAGCGCCCCCTGCGGTGCCCCATATATCCCCCATGTGTCTCCATATGTCCCCTATAGCCCCCCTATAGCCCCATATGTCCCCATGTCCCCATATGTCTCCATATCTCCCTATATTCCCTCTCTGTCCCCTCTGTGTCCCCTCTCTGTTCCCTCTTTGTCCTCTCTCTGTCCCCTCTCCATCCCCTCTCTGTCCCCTATGTCCCCCATGTCCCTCTGTGTCCCCATGTCCCCTCTCTGTCCCCCATGTCCCTCTGTGTCCCCATGTCCCCTCTGTGTCCCCTCTCTGTTCCCTCTTTGTCCTCTCTCTGTCCCCTCTCCATCCCCTCTCTGTCCCCTATGTCCCCCATGTCCCTCTGTGTCCCCATGTCCCCTCTCTGTCCCCCATGTCCCTCTGTGTCCCCATGTCCCCTCTGTGTCCCCTCTCTGTTCCCTCTTTGTCCTCTCTCTGTCCCCTCTCCATCCCCTCTCTGTCCCCTATGTCCCCCATGTCCCTCTGTGTCCCCATGTCCCCTCTGTGTCCCCGTGTCCCCGCAGCGCCCCCTGCGGTGACCCCGCGGCGCTGCAGGCGGCGCTGGAGGAGCTGCGGGAGCACAACCGGGACCTGCGGGAGCGGCTGGGACAGCGCCTGCGACAGGTGGGGACATGGGGACACCTGGGGGGACATGGGGACACTCCTGCGGGAGTGGCTGGGACAGCGGCTGCGACAGGTGGGGACACCTGGGAGGACACGGGGACATGGGGACACGCTATAGCCCCATATGTCCCCATGTCCCCATATGTCTCCATATCTCCCTATATTCCCTCTCTGTCCCCTCTGTGTCCCCTCTCTGTTCCCTCTTTGTCCTCTCTCTGTCCCCTCTCCATCCCCTTTCTGTCCCCTATGTCCCCCATGTCCCTCTGTGTCCCCCCATGTCCCCTCTCTGTCCCCCATGTCCCTCTGTGTCCCCATGTCCCCTCTGTGTCCCCGTGTCCCCGCAGCGCCCCCTGCGGTGACCCCGCGGCGCTGCAGGCGGCGCTGGAGGAGCTGCGGGAGCACAACCGGGACCTGCGGGAGCGGCTGGGACAGCGGCTGCGACAGGTGGGGACATGGGGACACCTGGGGGGACATGGGGACACCTGGGGGGACATGGGGACACTCCTGCGGGAGTGGCTGGGACAGCGGCTGCGACAGGTGGGGACACCTGGGAGAACACGGGCGCAAGTGTGGATGCACCTGTGTGTGCCCTGGGCACAGGCGTGGGTGCTGTGGGTGCCCTGGGTGCCCTGGGCACAGCTGTGGGCACAGCTCGCACCCCAACTCACCTGTCCCCAGGTGGAGGAGCTGCAGCAGGCGCTGGTGGTTTATGGGCACGGGTGTGGGTGCCCTGGCCAGAGGTGTGGGTGCCCTGCGTGCCCTGGGCACAGCTGTGGGTGCCCTGGGCGCCCTGGGCACAGCTCGCACCCTGACTCACCTGTCCGCAGGTGGAGGAGCTGCGGCGGGCACTGGTGGTGACACAGGGGACACGGAGGGGCAGGGGACAGGGGGGACACGGGGGAAACGGGGGACAGGGCGGACGGGGTGGGGACAGGGGACACCGGAGGGCACGGGGGCGACAGAGGGACGGGGAACATGGGGGACAAGGGGGGAACGGGTGGCGTGGGTGGCCGTGGGTCACTCTGTGGGTGACCCAGGTGGCACAGGGTGACAGTGTGCCCCGGCTGTCCCCGCAGGGCGCGGCTGGCGCTGTCCCGCTCCGCCCGTGTCACCGCGCGTCGCCTGCGGCTGTTGGCGGCCGAGGCCGAGGAGCAGCGGCAGCGGGGGGAGCGACACCGGCTGCAGGTGGGACTGGCACCGGTGTCACCTCTGTCACCTGTGTGTCACGTGTGTGTCACCTCTGTCACCTACTGTCAGCTGTGCGTCACCTACTGCCACCTGCGTGTCACCGCTGTCACCTACTGTCACCTACTGTCACCTACTGCCACCTGCGTGTCACCGCTGTCACCTACTGCCACCTACTGTCACCTACTGCCACCTGCGTGTCACCACTGTCACCTACTGTCACCTCTTGTCACCTCCGTCACTGCTGTCACCTGCTGTTGCCCGCTGTCACCTGCTGTCCCCCACAGCCTCTGTGTCCCCACGGGTCCTCCCTGTGCCCCCACGTCCCAATGTCCCCGATGTCCCAAATCTCCCAACATCCCTGAAGTCCCCGAAGTCCCCAATCCCCCCAATATCGCCGATGTCCCCAGTGTCCCCCGATGTCCCTAATGTCCCCAGTGTCCCCCGTGTCCCCAGTCCTCCCAATGTCCCAAATATCCCCGAAGTCCCCAAGGTCCCTGCTGTCCCCAATATCCCCAACGTCCTCTCAGTGTCCCCAATGTCCCCAATCCCCCCGCTGTCCCCGCTGTCCCCAGGTCCCCATTGCTGTCCCTACTGTCCCCCTGTCCCCATGTCCCCATGTCCCCACCGCTGTCCCCATGTCCCCACCACTGTCCCTGCTGTCCCCACCGCGGGCACGGCGCGGGCGCGGGCCCAGGGCCGCCAGCTGCGCCAGGAGCTGCAGGACGTCGGGGACGGCGCCGCGGCCACCGCGCGGCACGTGGCCGTGCTCAGGGCGCGCCTCAGGTGGGGACGGGACCCTATAGAGCCCCTACGGATCCTATAGAGCCCCTATGGATCCTATAGAGCCTCTATAGACCCTATAGACACCCCATAGACCCTATAGAGCCCCTATGGACCCTATAGAACCCCATGGACCGTAGAGATACCCTATGGACCCTATAGAACCCCATGGACCGTAGAGATACCCTATAGACCCTATAGAACCCCTATGGAGCCTATAGAACCCCTAAGGAACCCCATAGAATCCCTACAGACACCTTATAGACCCTATAGAGCCCCTATGGACCCTATAGAACCCCTATAGAACCCCATAGAATCCCTATGGACCCTATAGACACCCTATAGACCCTATAGAGCCCCATAGAATCCCTATAGACCCTATAGACACCCCATGGACCCTACAGAGCCCCTATGGACCCTATAGAACCCCTATAGAACTCTACAGAACCCCATAGAATCCCTATAGAACCCTACAGAACCTATAGAACCCTATAAACCCTATAGAACCCTATAGACCCTTTATAGACCCCATAGAACCCCTACAGACCCTATAGAACCCCTACAGACAAAATAGACCCCATAGAATCCCTATAGAACCACCATGGACCCTATAGACCCTATAGAACCCTACAGAACCCAATCGACCCCTATAGACCCTATAGACCCTATAGAACCACTATGGACCCCATAGAACCCTATAAATCCCATAGAACCCCCATGGATCCCACACAACCCCCACAGACCCCACAGACCCCTGGGCCCCTATGGGAAGGGGGGGGGTCCATGGGGTGTGTGGGGTTAACGGGGTATCGGGGTCCCCATGGGATATCGGGGTCCCTGCGGGGTCTGTGGGGTCCCTATGGGGTCTGTGGGGTCCATATGGGGTTTACGGGGTCTCTATGGGATATGGGGGTCCCTATGGAGTCTGTGGGTTCCCTATGGCGTCTATGGGTCCCAGTGGGATTTATGGGCTATTGGGGTCTCTATGGGATATTGGGGTCCCTGTGGGTTCTCTGTGGGGTTTATGGGATATTGGGGGTCTCTATGGGGTCTGCGGGGTCCCTATGGGGTTTATGGGGTCTCCATGGGATATGGGGTCCCTCCGGGGCCTGCGGGGGTGTCAGTGGGGTCTGACCCCCGCCGCCCCCCAGGTGTGACCCCATGAACCTGTCCCGCACCGTGCGGCGGATGCTGCGGGACGGGGACAGCGACAGCGACAGCGACAGCGGGGACAGCGACAGCCCCGCCCCCCCGGACCCCGCCCCCAGCGCTGGGAACACCCCCTGACCCCAAAACCCGCCCGGGACCCCCCCCACACCCTGTGGGGATTTGGGGCGGGGGTCCCCAAAGCCATTAAAGCGCCTCGAGAGGGTCCCGCTGCCGAGGGGGACACGGGGGGACCCCAAAGCCCGGGGGGCCGCGCCCCGAAAAGGGATTTGGGGTCGGGGGGGGGGTTTGGGGTCACCCCCAGCCCCTTTTGGGGGGCCCGTGCTGGGTTTGGGGGGGGTCAAATATCCGGGGAATGCTCAGAGACCCCAAAACGGGGGGGACCCCAAAACCAACTGGGGGGGTAAACCCTAAAACCCCCCAGAGCAGCCCAAAATCACCCGGGGCACCCTAAAATCACCCGCGACACCCCAAAATCCGCTGGGACACCCCAAAACTGTCTGGACCATCACTGGGGGGGGGCCTGAAACCCCCCAAGAACCCCCCAGAGTCTCTCCAAGCCCCCCTCAATCTGCTCGGGGCAGTGGAAAAAACCCCTTTTGATCCCAATTTGGGGGGTGAAATCCCCCAAAACCCCCCGTGAGACCCCAATATCACCCGGAGACACCCTAAAATCCCCCCCGAACACCCCAAAATCACCCGTGGCACCCTAAAATCACCCGGGAGACCCCAAAATCCGCTGGGACACCCCAAAACTGTCTGGACCATCACTGGGGGGGGCCTGAAACCCCCCAAGAACCCCCCAGAGTCTCTCCAAGCCCCCCTCAATCTGCTCGGGGCAGTGGAAAAAACCCCTTTTGATCCCAATTTGGGGGGTGAAATCCCCCAAAACCCCCGAGACTCCCCAAAATCCGCTTGGACGCCCAAAAAACGTCTAAACCCGGATTGGGGGGGCTGAAACCCCCCAAGAACCCTCCAGGGTCTCTCCAAACCCGCCTCAATCTGCTCGGGGAGTGGAAAAAAACCCTTTTGATCCCAATTTGGGGGGTGAAATCCCCCAAAACCCCCCAAATTCCCCCAAAATTCCCAAAATTCCCCCAAAAGCCGTCGGGAGGGGGCGAGGAACGCCCGCGACGAGGGGCGGGGCTTGCATAGCTAATGAGGCGGGGGCGCGGCTCATCCGACCAATCACATCGCGGGATGCAAATGAGGCGCTGCCTGAAGGGGGCGAGCGCCGTTCTCGCGGACTGCTGGAGTTCTCGCGAGACTTCCGAGGAGGCCGCGGCGGCGGCGGGATGGGAGCGCCGAGGTGGGGCCGGGAAAGGGGAAAAAACGGGGGGAAAACGGGGAAAAGCGGGGAAAAAGCGGCGGAACGGGACGGGAGGGGACGCGGGGGGGCGGGTCCGGCCGTTGTGGGGGGATGTCAGGCCGTGGG
>NW_024500362.1:155960-162276 GCF_017590055.1 Onychostruthus taczanowskii
CCCCTCACTCAGGAATGGGCTGTCCCAGGTGTCACCCCCCTCACTCAGGAATGGGCTGTCCCAGGTGTCACCCCCCTCACTCAGGAATGGGCTGTCCCAGGTGTCATCCCCTCACTCAGGAATGGGAATGGGCTGCCCCAGGTGTCCCCCCCCCCCATCAATGGGCTGTCCCAGGTGTCCCCCCCCTCACTCAGGAATGGGCTGTCCCAGGTGTCGCCCCCCCCCATCAATGGGCTGTCCCAGGTGTCACTCCCCTCACTCAGGAATGGGCTGTCCCATGTGTCACCCCCCTCATCAATGGGCTCTCCCAGGTGTGTCTGCCCCCCCCGTTTGAGGGATGGTTCGGCCCTGTCCCCTGTAAGGGGCCCGGCTGGACCGTTCCATTCCCAGGTGCGCGGGGGGAGGAAGGTTCAGCCCTGCAGAAATTGAGGGTGTGGGCGGGGACTGCGGCTCAGCTGTGTCACGTGTGTGTCACCTGTGTGTCACCTGTATGTGTCACCTGTGTGTGTCACGTGTGTGTGTCACCTGTGTGTCACCTCTGTCACCTGTGTGTGTCACGTGTGTGTGTCACCTGTGTGTCACCTCTGTCACCTGTATGTGTCACCTGTGTGTGTCACGTGTGTGTGTCACCTGGGGGGGGGGGGTTTGGGGTCACCCCCAGCCCCTTTTGGGGGGCCCGTGCTGGGTTTGGGGGGGTTCAAATATCCGGGGAATGCTCAGAGACCCCAAAACGGGGGGGACCCCAAAACCAACTGGGGGGGTAAACCCTAAAACCCCCCAGAGCAGCCCAAAATCACCCGGGGCACCCTAAAATCACCCGGGAGACCCCAAAATCACCCGGGGCACCCTAAAATCACTCGGCGCACCCTAAAATCACTCGGGGCACCCCAAAATCACCCGGGGAACCCTAAAATCACCCGGGAGACCCCAATATCACCCGGGGCACCTCAAAATCACCCGTGAGACCCCAATATCACCCGGAGACACCCTAAAATCACCCCCGAACACCCCAAAATCACCCGTGGCACCCTAAAATCACCCGGGAGACCCCAAAATCCGCTGGGACACCCCAAAACTGTCTGGACCATCACTGGGGGGGGCCTGAAACCCCCCAAGAACCCCCCAGAGTCTCTCCAAGCCCCCCTCAATCTGCTCGGGGCAGTGGAAAAAACCCCTTTGATCCCAGTTTTTGGGTGAAATCCCCCAAAACCCCCGAGACTCCCCAAAATCCGCTTGGACGCCCAAAAAACGTCTAAACCCGGATTGGGGGGGCTGAAACCCCCCAAGAACCCTCCAGGGTCTCTCCAAACCCGCCTCAATCTGCTCGGGGAGTGGAAAAAAACCCTTTTGATCCCAATTTGGGGGGTGAAATCCCCCAAAACCCCCCAAATTCCCCCAAAATTCCCAAAATTCCCCCAAAAGCCGTCGGGAGGGGGCGAGGAACGCCCGCGACGAGGGGCGGGGCTTGCATAGCTAATGAGGCGGGGGCGCGGCTCATCCGACCAATCACATCGCGGGATGCAAATGAGGCGCTGCCTGAAGGGGGCGAGCGCCGTTCTCGCGGACTGCTGGAGTTCTCGCGAGACTTCCGAGGAGGCCGCGGCGGCGGCGGGATGGGAGCGCCGAGGTGGGGCCGGGAAAGGGGAAAAAACGGGGGGAAAACGGGGAAAAGCGGGGAAAAGTGTGTGTCACCTGTGTGTGTCACCTGTGTGACCTGTGTCCCCATCCCGTGTCCCCCCATGTCCCTGCTCTCTTGTGTCCCCTCATGCCATGTGTGTCCCCCATGTCCCCGTGTCCCTGTGACCCCCTGTGTCCCTCATGTGTCCCCCTCGTGTCCCCCCGTGTCCCCTCATGCCCTATGTGCCCGTGTCCCTGTTGTTCCCCATGTCTGCCCATGTCCCTGTGTCCCTGTCCCCCGCTCCTGTCCCCAATGTCCCCATGCCCCTTGTCCCTGTCCCCATGTCCCTGATGTCCCCATGCCCCTTGTCCCTGTCCCCATGTCCCTGATGTCCCCGTGCCCTGTGTCCCTGTGTCCCTGTCCCTCTGTATCCCCATGTCCTTGTGTCCCCCATGTTCCTGTCCTTGTCCCCATGTCCCCAGTGTCCCAGACCCCAAAGTCCCCAATATCCCTGATGTCCCCGATGTCCCCATACAGTGTCCCCAGTGTCGCTGTCCCCAATGTCCCCAGTGTCGCTGTCCCCAATGTCCCCTCAGTGTCCCCATTGCTGTCCCCAGTGTCCCCAGTGTCCCAATACAATGTCCCCTCAGTGTCCCCATTGATGTCCCCAGGCTGCTACAGTGGGATGACCCCCACTGGGCACAGTCCCCAATGTCCCCTCAATGTCCCCAGTGTCCCCATACGATGTCCCCACTGTCCCCTCAGTGTCCCCAATGTCCCCTCAGTGTCCCCATTGCTGTCCCCAGGCTGCCATGGCAGGACGACCCCCGGTGGGCACAGTCCCCAGTGTCCCCATGCAATGTCCCTGTTGGTATCCCCAGTGTCCCCACTGATGTCCCCAATGTCTCAATGTCCCCGTTAATGTCCCCATTGCTGTCCCCAGGCTGGTGCAGCGGGATGACAGTCCCCGATGTCCCCTCAGTGTCCCCATGCAATGTCCCCATGCAATGTCCCCATGCAATGTCCCCAGTGTCCCCTTTGATGTCCCCAGTGTCCCCTCAGTGACCCCAATGTCCCCAGTGATGTCCCCAGTGTCCCCTCAGTGACCCCAATGTCCCCATTGATGTCCCCAGTGTCCCCTCAGTGATCCCAGTGTCCCCATCGATGTCCCTGTGTCCCCTCAGTGACCCCAGTGTCCCCATCGATGTCCCTGTGTCCCCTCAGTGACCCCAGTGTCCCCATCGATGTCCCTGTGTCCCCTCAGTGACCCCAGTGTCCCCATCGATGTCCCTGTGTCCCCTCAGTGACCCCAGTGTCCCCATCGATGTCCCTGTGTCCCCTCAGTGACCCCAGTGTCCCCATCGATGTCCCTGTGTCCCCTCAGTGACCCCAGTGTCCCCATCGATGTCCCTGTGTCCCCTCAGTGACCCCAGTGTCCCCATCGATGTCCCTGTGTCCCCTCAGTGACCCCAGTGTCCCCATCGATGTCCCTGTGTCCCCTCAGTGACCCCAGTGTCCCCATCGATGTCCCTGTGTCCCCTCAGTGACCCCAGTGTCCCCATCGATGTCCCTGTGTCCCCTCAGTGACCCCAGTGTCCCCATCGATGTCCCTGTGTCCCCTCAGTGACCCCAGTGTCCCCATCGATGTCCCTGTGTCCCCTCAGTGACCCCAGTGTCCCCATCGATGTCCCTGTGTCCCCTCAGTGACCCCAGTGTCCCCATCGATGTCCCTGTGTCCCCTCAGTGACCCCAGTGTCCCCATCGATGTCCCTGTGTCCCCTCAGTGACCCCAGTGTCCCCATCGATGTCCCTGTGTCCCCTCAGTGACCCCAGTGTCCCCATCGATGTCCCTGTGTCCCCTCAGTGACCCCAGTGTCCCCATCGATGTCCCTGTGTCCCCTCAGTGACCCCAGTGTCCCCATCGATGTCCCTGTGTCCCCTCAGTGACCCCAGTGTCCCCATCGATGTCCCTGTGTCCCCTCAGTGACCCCAGTGTCCCCATCGATGTCCCTGTGTCCCCTCAGTGACCCCAGTGTCCCCATCGATGTCCCTGTGTCCCCTCAGTGACCCCAGTGTCCCCATCGATGTCCCTGTGTCCCCTCAGTGACCCCAGTGTCCCCATCGATGTCCCTGTGTCCCCTCAGTGACCCCAGTGTCCCCATCGATGTCCCTGTGTCCCCTCAGTGACCCCAGTGTCCCCATCGATGTCCCTGTGTCCCCTCAGTGACCCCAGTGTCCCCATCGATGTCCCTGTGTCCCCTCAGTGACCCCAGTGTCCCCATCGATGTCCCTGTGTCCCCTCAGTGACCCCAGTGTCCCCATCGATGTCCCTGTGTCCCCTCAGTGACCCCAGTGTCCCCATCGATGTCCCTGTGTCCCCTCAGTGACCCCAGTGTCCCCATCGATGTCCCTGTGTCCCCTCAGTGACCCCAGTGTCCCCATCGATGTCCCTGTGTCCCCTCAGTGACCCCAGTGTCCCCATCGATGTCCCTGTGTCCCCTCAGTGACCCCAGTGTCCCCATCGATGTCCCTGTGTCCCCTCAGTGACCCCAGTGTCCCCATCGATGTCCCTGTGTCCCCTCAGTGACCCCAGTGTCCCCATCGATGTCCCTGTGTCCCCTCAGTGACCCCAGTGTCCCCATCGATGTCCCTGTGTCCCCTCAGTGACCCCAGTGTCCCCATCGATGTCCCTGTGTCCCCTCAGTGACCCCAGTGTCCCCATCGATGTCCCTGTGTCCCCTCAGTGACCCCAGTGTCCCCATCGATGTCCCTGTGTCCCCTCAGTGACCCCAGTGTCCCCATCGATGTCCCTGTGTCCCCTCAGTGACCCCAGTGTCCCCATCGATGTCCCTGTGTCCCCTCAGTGACCCCAGTGTCCCCATCGATGTCCCTGTGTCCCCTCAGTGACCCCAGTGTCCCCATCGATGTCCCTGTGTCCCCTCAGTGACCCCAGTGTCCCCATCGATGTCCCTGTGTCCCCTCAGTGACCCCAGTGTCCCCATCGATGTCCCTGTGTCCCCTCAGTGACCCCAGTGTCCCCATCGATGTCCCTGTGTCCCCTCAGTGACCCCAGTGTCCCCATCGATGTCCCTGTGTCCCCTCAGTGACCCCAGTGTCCCCATCGATGTCCCTGTGTCCCCTCAGTGACCCCAGTGTCCCCATCGATGTCCCTGTGTCCCCTCAGTGACCCCAGTGTCCCCATCGATGTCCCTGTGTCCCCTCAGTGACCCCAGTGTCCCCATCGATGTCCCTGTGTCCCCTCAGTGACCCCAGTGTCCCCATCGATGTCCCTGTGTCCCCTCAGTGACCCCAGTGTCCCCATCGATGTCCCTGTGTCCCCTCAGTGACCCCAGTGTCCCCATCGATGTCCCTGTGTCCCCTCAGTGACCCCAGTGTCCCCATCGATGTCCCTGTGTCCCCTCAGTGACCCCAGTGTCCCCATCGATGTCCCTGTGTCCCCTCAGTGACCCCAGTGTCCCCATCGATGTCCCTGTGTCCCCTCAGTGACCCCAGTGTCCCCATCGATGTCCCTGTGTCCCCTCAGTGACCCCAGTGTCCCCATCGATGTCCCTGTGTCCCCTCAGTGACCCCAGTGTCCCCATCGATGTCCCTGTGTCCCCTCAGTGACCCCAGTGTCCCCATCGATGTCCCTGTGTCCCCTCAGTGACCCCAGTGTCCCCATCGATGTCCCTGTGTCCCCTCAGTGACCCCAGTGTCCCCATCGATGTCCCTGTGTCCCCTCAGTGACCCCAGTGTCCCCATCGATGTCCCTGTGTCCCCTCAGTGACCCCAGTGTCCCCATCGATGTCCCTGTGTCCCCTCAGTGACCCCAGTGTCCCCATCGATGTCCCTGTGTCCCCTCAGTGACCCCAGTGTCCCCATCGATGTCCCTGTGTCCCCTCAGTGACCCCAGTGTCCCCATCGATGTCCCTGTGTCCCCTCAGTGACCCCAGTGTCCCCATCGATGTCCCTGTGTCCCCTCAGTGACCCCAGTGTCCCCATCGATGTCCCTGTGTCCCCTCAGTGACCCCAGTGTCCCCATCGATGTCCCTGTGTCCCCTCAGTGACCCCAGTGTCCCCATCGATGTCCCTGTGTCCCCTCAGTGACCCCAGTGTCCCCATCGATGTCCCTGTGTCCCCTCAGTGACCCCAGTGTCCCCATCGATGTCCCTGTGTCCCCTCAGTGACCCCAGTGTCCCCATCGATGTCCCTGTGTCCCCTCAGTGACCCCAGTGTCCCCATCGATGTCCCTGTGTCCCCTCAGTGACCCCAGTGTCCCCATCGATGTCCCTGTGTCCCCTCAGTGACCCCAGTGTCCCCATCGATGTCCCTGTGTCCCCTCAGTGACCCCAGTGTCCCCATCGATGTCCCTGTGTCCCCTCAGTGACCCCAGTGTCCCCATCGATGTCCCTGTGTCCCCTCAGTGACCCCAGTGTCCCCATCGATGTCCCTGTGTCCCCTCAGTGACCCCAGTGTCCCCATCGATGTCCCTGTGTCCCCTCAGTGACCCCAGTGTCCCCANNNCCCCCCAGGTTTTGGGGTCCCCCCCGGTTTTGGGGTCACCCCAGGTGTTTGGCTCTCCCCGGGTGTTTCAGGACCCCCCTCAGGTTTTTGGGCTCCCACAGGTTTTGGGGTCCCCCCCAGATTTTGGCCCCCCCCCCCCCGGGTTTCCCGGACCCCCTCCACTCTTGGCCCCTC
>NW_024500362.1:162483-162960 GCF_017590055.1 Onychostruthus taczanowskii
CCCCCCCCAGGTATTCCAGGACCCCCTCAAGTTTTGGGCTCTCCCTGGTGTTGGGGTCCCCCCGGTTTTGGGGTCTCCCCGGTTTTGGGGTTCCCCCTGTTTTGGGGTCTCCACGGTTTTGGGTCTCCCCAGGTGTTGAGCTCCCTCCAGGTATTGGGGTACCCTCAAGTATTCCAGGGTCTCCCCCAGGTATTGGGGTCCCCCCAGGTATTGGGGTCCCCCCAGGTTTTGGGGTCCCCCCAGGTGTTCCAGGACCACTCCCAAATATTTCAGGGCCCCCCCCCATATTTTGGGCTCCCCCCCCGTTATTCCAGGACCTCCCAAATTTTGGGTGATGTTGGGGTCCCCCCAGGCTTTGGGGTCTCCCCGGTTTTGGGGTCTCCCCGTTTTTGGGGTGCCCTGACCCCCGTTTCCCCCCCAGTGGCTATCACCGCCTGAAGGAGGGCGCCGTGCCCACCGTGTTCGCCCCCTGCCCCT
>NW_024500363.1:0-1072 GCF_017590055.1 Onychostruthus taczanowskii
TTTTCCCCAATTTTCCCCCCTTTTTCCTCCCAATTTTCCCCAAATTTTATCAATTTTTTCCTCAATTTTTCTGCCATTTTTCCCAATTTTTCCCCAATTTCCCCCTAATTTTTTCCCAATTATTTCCCTATTTTTTCTGGTTTTTTTTTTTCCAATTTTGTTCACATTTCCCTCCCAATTTTTCTCCCTTTTTCTCCTGTTTTCCCCCAATTTTCCTCCAATTTTTCCCAAATTTCCCCCCATTTTTTTGCCAAATTTTCCCCCAATTTTTCCCCCAATTTTTCCCATTTTTCCTCCAATTTTTTTCCAATTTTTTCTCCAATTTCCCCCCAATTTTTCCCCAAATTTCCCCCAATTTTTCCCTCATTTTCCCCCATTTTTTAGCTCTGTTTTTCCCATTTTCTCCCCAATTTTCCCCCATGTTTTCCCAATTTTCCCCATTTTTTTCCCCAATTTTTCCCATTTTTCCTCCAATTTTTTCCCAATTTTTTCTCCAATTTTCCCCCAATTTTTCCTCCAATTTTCCCCCATTTCACCACCATTTTTCCCCAAAATTTCCCCCATTTTTTGCCAATTTTTCCCCAATTTTCCCCCATGTTATTCCCAATTATTCCCCATTTTATTTCCAATTTTTTCCCAATGTTTCCTCATTTTATTCCAAACTTTCCCCAAATTTTTCCTGTATTTCCCCCAATTTTCCCATAATTTTCCCCCATTTATTCCCCTTTTTCCCCCAATTTTTCCCCAATTTTTCTCAGTTTTTATCCAATTTTCCCCATTTTTCCCCAATATTTTCCCCACTTTCCCCCATTTTTTCCCAATTATTCCCCGTTTTATCTCCAATTTTTCCCCAAGCTCCCCCCTTTTTTCCCCAAACTTTCCCCAAATTTTTCCACAAATTTTTCCAATTTCCCCCATTTCCCACCCAATTTTCCAACAATTTTCCTGCAAATTTTCCCCATTTTTCCCCATTTTTACCCCAATTTTTAATCCCATTTTACCCCAATTTTCCCCAATTACTTCCCAATTATTCCCCATTTTTTACTAATTTTTTCCCCAATTTTTTCCCATT
>NW_024500364.1:0-1072 GCF_017590055.1 Onychostruthus taczanowskii
AAGCCGTGGTGCCCACAACACAGTGTCCCCTGGCCCATCAGACATATGGCTCCATCAGATGGACATTTCCAAACCGCACATCGTGTCACATCCCTCAGCAATGGAATGCATATGCTGAGGGGATAACACTGAGACCACGTGCCTGCAGCTCCACATATCCCCCATCCCACGTCACCAGTGTGGCTGCCAGGAAAAATCAGTCATGTTCCCAGGGTGTAAAACTCTTAAATGCTGGCATCTGAGAAAAAAACAGTCAAGGAATAACAGAAGAGAGAACAGCCTTGCAGCGATTGCTGCGAGCTGCGCAGGGCAGAGCCACGCACAAAAGCGTGCTTGCACAAACACACACACCCACTCTCATGCTGGCATTCAGATCCTGTGGGATCGAGCTACGTGCACAAGGCATGTGTGCCCACACGTGCGCATGCACACCCTCAACAGGGCTGTCTGATCCCTGGGATCCAGCTGCAGGCAGCATGTCTGTGTGGGCTCAGGGTGTCCAGACGCAGCTTTGCACCCACCACAGTCCCACCTGGGTCCAGGCGCACAGGGCTCTGCAGGTGGACACCATGTCCTGGGGCCAGTCATGGTGCTCAAGGGAAACCTTCAGATCCTTTTCCTTGAGCCCAGCCAGAACAAACTAGGCAATAAAAGGGGATTTCCTTGCTCAGAGCCTGTGCCACTAGGACAAACCTGTGCCTTGGCCTTCTCCCAAGCCTGCACTCCTGTTGTGCCTCATGTCCAGCCCTCCCTTGCTGTCATCTCTGACTGCAACTGCTCCAACTTCCTGGCTTCTTCATGCACCCCACAGACACACGGGGGAAAATCCCAGCCCCATGATGCTGCTGGGGTGGGTGGTTCTGCAGCTCCTGGCTCAGGGCAAATCCTCCCTTGGGAAAAACAAGGCCTGACTTCAAAAATCCCACTCTCTGGGATCCCCAGGGACATTCTGCAGATGGTCTCTGGGCAACTGGAGGCTGAGACAGCCACCATCACCCATGGCCCCTGCCCCATCTCAGCTCTGGGCTGAAGAAGCTTTCCTGGGTTGAGAGGCACAGTCCTTTCACCACCA
>NW_024500365.1:0-1072 GCF_017590055.1 Onychostruthus taczanowskii
ATTTTCCCGAATTTTCCCAAAATCCCCGTTTTTCACAGGAAAAGGAATCCACAACATCGTTTGTGGTTTTGAAATGTCAAAAAAAATCCCAAAAACTCCCAAAAATTAAAAATATTTTCCACGTTCTCCACCCCCAAACTGCCCAAAAATGACCCCAAAATTTTGGAATTTTCCGGGATTTTCCCAAAATTCCGGTTTTTCACAGGAAAAGGAATCTGCCGACAGGATCAGTGTAATTTATGTTCTTTAAACATCCCAAAAAATCCCAAAAATTCGGAATATTTTCACATTCTCAACCCCCAAACTGCCCAAAAATGACCCCAAACTGCCCCAAAATTTTGGAATTTTCCCGAATTTTCCCAAAATTCCCGTTTTTCACAGGAAAAGGAGTCCCCAGACGGGAACAACGTGGCGTGCATCCTGACCCTGCCCCCGTACCAGCGCCGCGGATACGGAAAATTCCTGATCGCCTTCAGTCAGTGCCCAAAAAATTCGGGGATTTTGGGGGGTCCCGAAAATTTTGGGGATTTTGGGAGGTCGTGAAAAAAGTTTGGGAATTTTGGGGGGGTCTGAAAATGGGGAAAATTGGGGGGAAATTGGGAAAGAATGAGGGGAAATGGCCCAAAATGGGGAATTTTTGGAAATCTTGGGGGGTTTCCAAAAAAATTTGGGGATTTTGGGGGGTTTTAAAAAAAGTTTGGGAATTTTGGGAGGTCCCAAAAATGGGGAAAATCGGGGGAAAAATGAGGGAAATTGGGAAAAAATGAGGGGAAATGGCCCAAGATGGGGAATTTTGGAAGGGGGTTCCCAAAAAAATTTGGGAATTTTGGGGGCTTTTAAAAAAAGTTTGGGGATTTTGGGAGGTCCTGGAAAAGTTTGGGAATTTTGGGAGGCCCCGAAAATGGGGAAAATCGGGGGAAATTGGGAAAAAATGGGGGGAAATGGCCCAAAATGGGGAATTTTTGGAAATCTTGGGAGGGTTCCAAAAAAATTTTGGGATTTTGGGAGGTCCCGAAAAATTTTGGGGATTTTGGGGGTTCCTGGGAAAGTTTGGGAATTTTGGGGGGTCTTG
>NW_024500366.1:0-1076 GCF_017590055.1 Onychostruthus taczanowskii
ATCTGACTGTAATCTGGAATATGCATCGTTCTAAAACCCACAGTACTGAGGAAAGCTTGTGTTTCCTTCTCGCTGGCTGGTGGGGACATAGCTGCTATGTTTTTGGCCATATCCACTGGAATGTGATGATATCCATCTTGCTATTTTACTCCTAAAACCTGATGTTCCTGGGTAGGTCCCTTGACTTTGTTTTATGGCAAAATTGACCTTCAGGAGGATATGGATTATATTCCTTTTTCCAAAAAACCCTCTCTGTTGTGTTGTGCCACACAATAATGTCATCAACATGTTGCAAGTGTTCTGGAGCCCCACCCTCTCGAAGTTTAGTCTAAATCAATCCATGGCAAATAGTGGGGCTGTGCTTCCACTCCTGGGGCCATCAGTTTCAGGTGCAGGGAACACCCCTCCAGGTAAAAGCAAACTGTGGCCTGCAGTCTCTTGGCAAAGAAATGGAGAAAAACAGATTAGCAATGTGTACATGGTGGCACCATCTTTCTGCCTTGGACCCCAGATCATCCTTAAGTTCCAACATATCCATCACAGCAGCTCTCAGTGCTGGTGTGACTTTGTTTAGGATACAACAGTCCGCTGTCAGTCTCCATTGGACTTATGCACTGGCCATCTGGGGCTATTAAAGGGTGCGTGAATCTTGCTGACTACTCCTTGGCTCTCCAGTTCATGAATCATCTTATGGATGAGGGTCATGGAGTCCCAGTTGGTGCAGTATTGTTGATGATGAACTGTTGTGGTAGTGATCAGTACCTGTTGCTCTTTGACCCTCAGCAGGCCCACAGCAGAAGGGTCCTCTGAGAGACCAGGCAAGGTGTTCAGCTGTCTAATTTCCTCTGTCTCCACAGCAGCTATCCCAAAAGTCCAACAATGACCTCTTGGGTTCTTCGAATACCCTCTCCTGAGTTAATCTATGCCAAGGACACATAGGGCCTCTGGGCCAATCAGAATGGGGTGTTTCTGCCTTTTGTTCTCACTCAGGCTCACTGTAACTTCCTGCACTGTCATTTGTTGGGATCCCCCAGTCACCACAGACACAGAGATAGATTCTGTCCCTATAGATCTTG
>NW_024500367.1:0-1071 GCF_017590055.1 Onychostruthus taczanowskii
AATACCCCAAAATCTGCCCTGAAAATATCCCAAAATCTGTCCTGAAATACCCTGAAATCTGCCCTGAAACACCCCAAAAGCAGCCCGAAAATATCCCTGAAAATACCCCAAATCTGCCCTGAAAATACCCCAAATCTGGCCTGAAAATACCCCAAAAACTGCCCTGAAACAGCCCAAAATCTGCCCCGAAAATACCCCAAGAACTGCTCTGAAACACCCCAAAATCTGCCCCGAAAATACCCCAAAACTGCCCCAAAATCTGTCCTGAAAATACCCCAAAAACTAACCAGAGAACACCCCGAAACTGCCCCGAAAATACCCCAAAATCTGCCCCGAAAATACCCCGAAATCTGTTCTGAAAATACCCCGAAATCTGTCCTGAAAATACCCCAAATCTGCCCTGAAAATACCCCGAAATCTGTCCTGGAAATACCCCGAAATCTGTCCTGGAAATACCCCAAAACTGCCCGAAAACTGCCCTGAAACACCCCGAAAACAGCCCGAAGTCTGCCCCGAAAATACCCTGAAAATACCCCAGAAACTGCCCCAAAATCTACCCTGAAATACCCCGAAATCTGCCCTGAAAATACCCCAAAAACAGCCCAAAAACTGCCCCAAAATACCCTGAAAATACCCTGAAAATACCCCAAATCTGCCCTGAAACACCCCAAATCTGCCCCAAAAACAGCCCGAAATCTGCCCCGAAAATATCCCAGAAACACCCCGAAACTGCCCCGAAAATATCCTGAAAATATCCCAAAAATACCCTGAAAATACCCCAAAGACTGCCCGAAATCTGCCCTGAAACACCCCAAAAACAGCCCGAAAACTGCCCCAAAAACAGCCCAAAAACAGCCCGAAATCTGCCCCGAAAATATCCCAGAAACACCCCGAAACTGCCCCGAAAATATCCTGAAAATATCCCAAAAATACCCTGAAAATACCCCAAAGACTGCCCGAAATCTGCCCTGAAACACCCCAAATCTGCCCCAAAAACAGCCCGAAATCTGCCCCGAAAATATCCCAGAAACACCCCGAAACTGCCCCGAAAATATCCTGAAAATATCCCAA
>NW_024500368.1:0-1070 GCF_017590055.1 Onychostruthus taczanowskii
TTTAAAGTGATTTTTAGTGGATTTTTATTGAATTTTAAATTGATTTTTAGTGGATTTTTAAAGAGGTTTTAGTGGATTTGAAAGAGATTTTAAAAGAGATTTTTAGTGGATTTTTACGAATTTTTAGTGGATTTTTAAAGTGATTTTTAGTGGATTTTAAAGAGATTTTTAGTGGATTTTTAGTGGATTTTTAAAGTGATTTTTATGGATTTTTACGAATTTTTAAAGTGACTTTTAGTGGATTTTTACGAATTTTTAAGTGATTTTTAGTGAATTTTTAAAGAGATTTTTGTGGATTTTTAGCCATTTTTAGGTGAATTTGGAGTGAATTTTTAAAGTGATTTTTAGTGGATTTTTAAAGTGATTTTTAGTGAATTTTTAAAGTGATATTTGTGGATTTTTAGTGAATTTTTAGTGGAATTTTTGTGGATTTTTAGTGAATTTTAGTGAATTTTTAAAGTGATTTTTAGTGGATTTTTAGCGAATTTTTAAAGTGATTTTTAGTGGATTTTAGCAAATTTTTAAAGTTATTTTTGTGGATTTTTAGTGATTTTTTTTGTGGATTTTTAAAGAGATTTTTAGTGGATTTTTAGTGGATTTTTACGAATGTTTAAAGTGATTTTTGGTGGATTTTTAGTGGATTTTAAAGTGATTTTTAGTGGATTTTTGCGAATGTTTAAAGTGATTTTTAGTGGGTTTTTAGTGGATTTTAAAGTGATTTTTGGTGGATTTTTGGTGGATTTTTAAAGGGATTGTTAGTGGATTTTAAAGTGATTTTTAGTGGATTTTAGCAAATTTTTAAAGTTATTTTTGTGGATTTTTAGTGATTTTTTTTGTGGATTTTTAAAGAGATTTTTAGTGGATTTTTAGTGAATTTTTAGGTGAATTTGGAGTGAATTTTTAAAGAGATTTTTAGTGAATTTTCAAGTCAATTTTTAGTGAATTTTGGGGGAATTTTTGGTGCATTTTTAGTGAATTTTTTGCGAATTTTGGGGGAATTTTTTGTCCATTTTTAGCGAATTTTTTGTAGACTTTGGGGAAAATTTTGGTGCACTTTTAGTGAATTTTGG
>NW_024500369.1:0-1069 GCF_017590055.1 Onychostruthus taczanowskii
GGCCGCCTCCAGCAGCTCGTGCCTATTAATTATTCATTAATTAATGAACTAATTAACCCAAATCATTAAATTAGAAACCTCAAAATCCCCAAATTCACCCAAAATTCCCCCAGGCCTCCTCCAGCAGCTCGTGCCTGGTAATTAACTCATTAATTAATTAATTAATGAACGCACAGACCCCTCCCTTCATTAATCCCTAATTAATTAACCCCAAATCCCTTAATTCTTAATTAATTAACCCCAAATCCCCCAAATTCACCCCAAAATCCCCCCCAGGCCCCCTCCAGCCTGTTAATTATTCATTAATTAATGAGCTCATTAAGCCACAGACCCCTCCCCGAATTCATTCATTAACTCAGAGACCCCTCCTCTAATTAACCCCTAATTAATTAACCCAAAATCCCCCAAAAATTCACTCCTAAATCACCCCGGGACCCCTCCCCTAATTAATTAACACAGAGACCCCTCCCCTAATTAATTAACCCAGAGACCCCTCCCTTAATTAATCAGGACCCCCAAAATCCCCTCAAATTACCCAGAGACCCCTCCCCTAATTAATTAACAGAGACCCTTCCCCAAATTAATTAACCCGGGACCCCTCGCCCTAATTAATAAACCCAGAGACCCCTCCCCTAATTAATCCAGAGACCCCTCCCCTAATTAATCCAGACCCCTCCCCTAATTAATTAACCAAAGACCTCTCCCCAAATTACCCAGAGACCCCCTCCCCTAATTAATTAACCCAGTGACCCCTCCTCTAATTAATTAATTCAGAGACCCCTCCCCAAATTAACCAGGGACCCCAAAATCCCCCCAAATTACCCAGAGACCCCTCCCCAAATTAATTAACCCAGAGACCCCTCCCCAAATTAATTAACCCAGAGACCCCTCCCCAAATTAACCCCAGTCACAGAGACCCCTCCCCAAATTAACCCAGAGACCCCTCCTCAAATTCACCCCAATCACAGAGACCCCTACCCAAATTAACCCCAGGACCCCTCCCCAAATTCACCCCAGTCAAATTCATCTGGGACCCCTCCCTAAATTAATTAACCCAGAGACCCCTCCC
>NW_024500370.1:0-1069 GCF_017590055.1 Onychostruthus taczanowskii
GGACACTGGCATCATACTGGGATTATACTGGGATGATACTGGGAGTGAGTAGGAGGCTTCTGGGGGCAGTTGAGACCATGTTAGCAGCAAATGGGATCTACTGGGAGTGACTGGGATTATGCTGAGCGTGACTGGGAGTAGCTGTGAGTAACAGGGATAACGCTTGGAGGAACTGGGAGTGACTGGCTGCATGCTGGGGAGGACTGGAAACATCTGGGCTTCTACTGGGATCGTGCTGGAGGTGACTGGGATCGCACTGCCAGTGAGTGCCACCACACTGAGGCTGACTGGGAGTGGTGGGGAGCAAAGGGGATCATACTCAAGGAACTGGAACGGTGTTGGAGAGAACTGGGGTACACTGGGAGATACTGGGAGTGACTGGAAGGAAAGTGAGGGTGAAAGAGAGCAACAGGTACCATGTAGACAAAAACTGCCTTATTCTGGCAGGAACTGGGAGCAACTGTGGCCATTTTTGGATTCTCCTGGGAGCGACTGGACTAAGCCTGGGAGTATCTGGGAGTGACTGGGAACACACCCTGCACATCATCCCCCATACTGGGCCTGACTGGGAGCAACTGGGAGCACGCTGGGAGCAAATGGCATCATACTGGGACTGACCGGGTTGATCTAGGACGCAACTGGTACCATACTGGAGACAGCAGGGTCCGTACTGGTAGAGATTGGAAGCCACTAGGATGATACTGGGACCATACTGGGAGTGAGAAGGACTATGCTAGGGATAGCTGGGAGAAATGGGAACCCACTGGATGAAAGTGGGAGGAACTGGGAGCAACTGGGATCATCCAGGCATTGAGGGGAAGTGGCCAGGATTATATGGGGAGCAACTTGGCTAATACTGGGAGAAACTGGGATCCTGCAGAGAGCCAGGGGAAGTGTACAAGTTCATACTGGGAGGTACTGGGCGGATACTGGGAGCAACTGGGATCCTGCAGAGAGTCAGGGGAAGTGGCCAGGCTGTTACTGGGAGTGAATTGTCTCATACTGGGAGTGCCGAGGAAACGGGAAGCACACAGGGGGACCAACTGGGCTCATACTGGGACTGACTGGG
>NW_024500371.1:0-1069 GCF_017590055.1 Onychostruthus taczanowskii
CCCCCCCGGGCATCCCCTCCCCCTCCCCGCCCCGGGGGTAGCGTGGCCGAGCGGTCCAAGGCGCTGGATTAAGGCTCCAGTCCCTTCGGGGGCGTGGGTTCGAATCCCACCGCTGCCAGCGGAATTTTGGGCACAGCTGGGGTGGGGCACCACATCTGGATGCCCCCCCCCGCCCATTTTTGGGGTTTATCCCGGGGAAAAACTGGGGCTCGGCATCACCACAAAGGGAGGATTTCACCCCAATCCCGCCCCGGGGTGGGTTTTTGGGGAAGGGGAGCCCCCTTCCATGGGGGTCCCACATTCCCCCCACCCCCGAGCCATCAAATCATGACCCTGCTGCTTTCCTAAAATCCCAATTCCGCTTTATTTCACCTCATTTTGGAGCAGGGGGGAATTGGGGGAGGAAAGGTGGGTTTGGGAAACGCTGAACCCCAAAAAAACCAGGACCCAGATGGATCCAGAGCCCCCGGGGGAGCTGAGACCCCCCCCCAGCTCCAGGACCCCCGCCGCGGACGCTGGAGCGGTTTTGGTGGTGGGAAGCTAAAAAAACACTTTTTATCCTCGAAAAGTGGAGTTGGATGTACAGGAGAATCTTCATCCCAGGGATTCCGCCGGCCCCTGGGGTGGGCACCCAAAATTTGTCCATCAGCCCCTGGGGTGGGCACCCAAAATTTGTCCATCAGCCCCTGGGGGTCAGCACCCAAAATTTGTCCATCAGTCCCTGGGGTGGCACCCAAAATTTGTCCATCAATCCCTGGGGTGGGCACCCAAAATTTGTCCATCAGTCCCTGGGGTGGGCACCCAAAATTTGTCCATCAGTCCCTGAGGGTCAGCACCCAAAATTTGTCCATCAGTCCCTGAGGGTCAGCACCCAAATCCCCCCAATCCCTGGGGGTCCCCACCCGAACCCCTCCAATCCTGGGGGTCCACTCCCAAATCCCCGGGGGTCCACACCCAAATCTCCCAATCCTGGAGATCCACACCCCAATCCCCCACTCCCGGGGGTCCCCACCAGAACCCCTCCAATCCTGGGGATCCCTACCCCATCCCCCCCACTCCCGGGGCTCCC
>NW_024500372.1:0-1068 GCF_017590055.1 Onychostruthus taczanowskii
GGGGGATTTTAGGGGAGATTTGGGGGAGATTTGGGAGGATTATGGGGCATTTTGGGGGATTTGGGGGGAATTGGGAGGGGGCTGGAGATTTTGGGGGGAATTAGGGGGGATTTGAGGGCGATTTGGGGGAGATTTTAGGGGATTTCAGGGGATTTGGGGGAATTTTGGGGTTTCGCATCATGGTGGGGAGGGGGTTTGGGGCCTTGTCCCTGTCCCCAACGTGTCCCCAAGGGTCCCCAGGCTGTCCCCAAGGTGTCTCCAAGCTGTTCCCAAGGTGTCCCCCATGTCCCCAGGATGTCCCCAAGGTCCCAAGGTGTCCCCAAGCTGTCCCAGGTTGCCCCCAAGATGTCCCCAAGGTCCCAGGGGTGTCCCAGGCTGTCCCCAACATGTCCCCAACATGTCCCCGGTGTCCCCAAGGTCCCAGGATGTCCCCAAGGTGTTCCCAGGCTATCCCCAGGCTGTCCCCAAGGTCCCAGGGGTGTCCCAGGCTGTCCCCAAAGTGTCCCCAAGGTGTCCCTGGTGTCCCCAAGGTCCCAGGAGTGTCCCCAAGGTGTCCCCAAGGTGTCCCCAATGTCCCCAAGGTGTTCCCAGGGTGTCCCCAAGGTGTCCCAGGTGTCCCCAAGGTATCCCCAGGGTGTCCCCAAGGTGTTCCCAGGATGTCCCAAATGTTCCCAACGTGTCCCCAAGGTGTCCCCAGTGTCCCCAATGTCCCCAAGGTGTCCCCAAGGTGTCCCCAGGATGTCCCCAATGTCCCCAAGGTGTCCCCAAGGTGTCTCCAGGATGTCCCCAAGGTCCTAGGGGTGTCCCAAGGTGTCCCCAGTGTCCCCAAGGTCCCAGGGGCGTCCCCAAGGTCCCAGGGGTGTCCCAGGCTGTCCCCAAGGTGTCCCCAATGTGTCCCCAAGGTGTCCCCAAGGTGTCCCCAAGGTGTCCCCAGTGTCCCCACCTTGCCATCCTTGTCCACTCCGGCCGCCTGCCCGGTGGCCACGCGGAGCCGGTCGGGGTGCACGGCCAGGCTGGGGGGACAGGGGGGACAAAGGGGGGGACAAAGGGGGGACAAAGGGGGGGACA
>NW_024500373.1:0-122824 GCF_017590055.1 Onychostruthus taczanowskii
CATGGACAGTGTGAGAAGGGCAACTCTACAGAACAGAGCGGGATTCAGGGCGTGGTCCTGTGTTCCTCTTTCTTCTTCATGTCTTCCATTTTGTGTGGTAATGTTGGCACTTGGAGATTGGTTCGTAGTGAAAGTGCACTTGTCTATAAGGATGAATAGTATTGGGAAATAAAGGTAAATATGTCACACGTAATTTTTACTATAAAAGACACAACCGCCCTGTGGGCGGGGGAGAGTGCACTCGACTGTCCTGCTGAGCGGACCTCGGCTGGGCAAAAAGAAAACTTTGTAGATAAGAGATAATAAACAGAACTGAAGACCGAAAATCTAAGAGTCCAGGCTCATCCTTCGCAATCGCGGCCGCCCAGAACCACCTTTCCCCGTGTCGGGGCAGAGACACATAACAGCGGACCCCGACATTACCAAGTACATGTTACACATGATGGAGTCCTGCTTTCCCGGGAATGGCTGGACACCTGCCTGCCCATAGGAAGCAGTAAGTAAATTCCTTGCTTTGTTTTCCTTCTGTGTCCAGCTTTTGCTTTACCTATTACTGTCTTTACATCAGCCCAGGAGTTTTGTAACTTTTACTCTTCCAGTTCTTTCTCCCTTGCCCCTGGTAGTGGAGTGAGTGCATGAGTTGGGTTAAACCACAATACCTTTCCATCCACTCGCATGTGCCCACAATGCCAGGTCCCTCTCTGCTTACCATGCCTGCCATGCTTCTGGAAGCTGGTGCTCCTGGCCAGCTGTTGTACTGGTGCTCCTCAAAAACACTGGCAATGGAACCTGCTCCCATAGACACAGGAAGGAGCTATAGTTGTCTCTCCAGAAGAAGGTAAAAGGCACAACCTTCTTTCTACTCCAGGAAGACCAAGATCCTGGCCTTAGTGGGATGTGCTGTCCCGTCAGTTGTTCTCTTCAGTGAGACAGAGGTGCAGAAGAGAGACAGGGAAGAGAAAGTGGAAAAGAGAGAGGGAGGGAGGGAGAGAGGAAGGGAGGAAGGAGAGAGAGGAAGGAAGGAAGGAAGGAAGGAAGGAAGGAAGGAAGGAAGGAAGGAAGGAAGGAAGGAAGGAAGGAAGGAAGGAGAGGAGAGAGGAGATAGGGAGGGAGAGAGGAAGTAAGGAAGGCAGGAAGAATCACTCCATCAGCCTGACACTTCCTGACTTTGAGGTTCAGCCAAGGGGCCAGCTAAGGAGTGTCTTCCTTGAAGCCCATTTCTTCATGCAAGTGTAGCTTTACAAGCAGCATCAAGGCCACTGTTTTCTTTTGACAGAGCCAATCTGTTCTGAGTGCGGCGATCAGTCACAGAACTCTGGTTATCCCTACAAAATGTTGTTTGGATTCAGAGAAGCTGCTCTGAAGCCCCAGTGCCCTGTATACCCTGGGAGGAACACCATCCTTTCAGTCACATAGCCTGTCATGAGCCATCCTGCCAGCCTGTTTGCCCAGAAGCCCCTCTGACCAAGGGACCACAGAGTCGTTCCTGTCCCCTTGGCCATAGAGAAAGGCGGTGCATGGAGCAGCATGTGGATTCCATCTGTGCAAAGGCACCATCGGCCTTTATTCGGCTCATTCTCCTACATAAATGCACTGCTCCCTTTTCACTCAGAACCTCTTCCACTGTCATGGCTGTAGCAGTATTTCCTGCAGGAGGAGGTACCACCAACAGGGCCCTGGAGCTTCATGGATCTTTGAACTATGGAGGGTCATGGGATCTGGGACAGGCCCCAGGTGAAGAGAGATAAAGCAGCACCCAGTGACTGTGTCAGGGAAATAACAATTTATTTCCTGTTTTTTGAATAAATATTTGCTGGAGCTTTGATTGTGCCACTGCTGGAGCAGCCTCTTGCAGGGCTGGGAGAGTTCTGGGGGCTGGGGGCCCTCCTCTTCCGGGGATGCCGGGACCCACCATGTGAGAAGCTCCTGCCTTGGATGGAAGAAGAGGGTCTGCATTTGCTGCCCTGGGCAGAAGCTCCCTCTTCCACCCTCAGCTCCTCCTGGGCCTGCACCTGCTCTGTGGACAAGGACATGGATGAGGGACAGTCAGTATCCCTGCAGAAGGCAGTTTGTGAGGTGCTGGCTTGGTCCTCCATATCAGAACCTTCAGGGCTGCTTGTAGGGTAGGCAGGATTTTGCTCCCAGGAGCTAGTGGAGCTGGCTGCAGGGTTGTAATCCTTCTCCCCAGCACTGTGGGCTTGCAGTAGCCTCTGGACCTCTGTGCTGCATCCATGCACAATGACATTAATAAGGCCATAGACCAGCGGTGCTGTATATCCCTCAAGATCAGGCTGCAGCATCTGGAACAATAACTTCCCATCCAGACCACAGAGGCATAGGGCCTGCAGGATGTGTCCCTCTGCATTCTTTGCCAGCCACCACTGGGACCCATATATTGCTTCCAGTCTTTGACACAGCCAGGGCAGCATGGGGTCTAGGAGATGCTTTTGACCTTGGAAAAGTTCTGCCCACGCCTCAGGCAGGAGGCCCCCCACAGCCCCTGACCTCATAGGCCCCTGCTCAGCTGAGGACAATGTTCCCTGTGGAGAAGATGGCAGGGATGGCACAGGGCAGTGGGGGCTGTTTTCAGCCAAGTGGCTGGGAGCTCTTCCTGCCTGGCTACGGATCTCTGACAACTCTCCAGAGGGTGTGACAAGACACTGTAGATAGTCATCTTCTTCACGCACAGAAAACTTGACAATCAAAATTGTTCTGCTGCAGACTGGGCACACTGGTTTCCTGTCTGTCCAATGCATGATGCATCCCAGGCAGAACTGGTGGCCACAGGGCATCGCATAAGCAGCATCCTCATGAGCATCATGGCAAATGGGGCAGTTCCACTCTCTCTCTGTGGACCTATCTGTACTCCATGGAGAGTCCTGGCATCTGGGGGCCCCCCTTTCTGTGGGGTGCCGGGGTGCCCTATGTGAGTGTTCCCAGCCCTGACAAGGCGCAATGGGACTGTGGCTGCTGCCCTGGGCAGAGAAACTCGTCACGACCACCTCCCCCTGCTGTTTCTGGGGCTGCACCTGCTCTGTACCAATCTGCACAGATGGCTGGAGCATGTGGAGGGCACAGAGGGCAGCTTCTGACGTGCTGGGTTGGTCCTCCATGTCAGAGCCTGCAGGGCTGCTGGCAGGGCTTGGATGCCAGGTAGGAGTCCCTCCCTGGGAGCTGGTGGAGCAGGAACTGGCCTCAGAGCTGTTGTCCTCCTTGCCAGCAGCATGGGAGCGCAGCAGCCTCTGGGCCTCCTCACTGCATTGGCCCACAATGAAATTGACAGTGGCAGCAACCAGCTGTTCTGTGTATTCCTCCAGGAGAGGCTGCAGCATCTGGACCATGACCTCTTCATCTGGACCACAGAGGCACAGGGCGTACAGGATGCTGTTCTCTGCTCTCACTGCCAGCCACCACTGGGACCCATATATTGCCTCCAGCCTCTGGCGCAGCCAGGGCAGCATAGGGTCAAGAACATGTTCTTCTTTCTGGAAAAGTTCTGCCCAGACCTTAGGCAGCAGGCTACCCACAGCCTCTGTCCCTGCAGACCCCTGCTGAGCTGGGGAGGGTGTTCCTCGCACAGGAACTGCTCCAGGACGCTGACAGCTGTTTCCATCCAGGAGGCCAAGAGATCTTTCTGCCTGGCTGCTGGTCTCTGGTGATTCTCCCTGGGGTGTGATGACACACTCTAGGTATTTTTGTTCCTGCAGAGAAAACCTGACAGACTCTATCAATCTTCTGCAGAGTGGGCACTCTGGTTTCTTCTCTGCCCAACGCAGGATGCAGCCCATGCAGAACTCATGGCCACAGGGTATCACATAAGCAACACCCTCTTGCTCATCATGGCAAATGGGGCAGCTCCACTCTGTCCCCATGCCTCTGTCTCTTCTCCATGGCAATTCAGGGAGTCCTGAGAAGCTGCTCCCCATTGCTGGCACTACCAAAGAATCTCACACACTGCAACAAAATGGAGAAACCTTGTCGCTTGCTGTACCTGTGCTCAATCCTCCAGACCTTGTGGACACACATGGCAGGAAATCAGACCTGAGTCAGCCTGAGTCAGGTCTCCCTCTGCCTGAATGAAAGTCCAAAGGGATGTGAGGTCACAGTCTTACCCTAGAGACATCACAGTTCACTGCCAGGTGACTATATGCGACATAACAATGGGATGTCCAGCTCATTGGGATGGGACACTAGAACCAACACAGCACATTGAAGGCCAACTTCTGTGTGTGTCCTGATTGGTACCTCAGCATGCTCCAAAACCAAGTGATACCAATCTATGTTTCACTCATTTTTACAATAACACATAGGTATTTTATCGCCACCCTGATTAAAGGAAGTGTAATTTGTCTTCTAATATCTCTAAGGTTGCATATTTCTTTTGGTTCCACATGAGCAAACAAACAAAACTGCTTTAAAATGTACGGCATTCCCTTCAGAAGGTGATTATTTTGATATATCTTCCAGCTGACAGGTGATCCTGATAGCAGTAGAGTGTATGCACGCAACTACTTAGACATGTAATTAATCCATTTAAAATACAAAGATTCTTGAAACTTTTTCAATTAAGTCTTTGCACAGTAGTAGGAGAATTCAGTGAAGTACCACAAATCTCTTTGGAGAGTTTTTCAAGCAATGGTCAACTATGTTTTCAAACAGGATTCAAAATGCATTTTGTGATACCCAGAAAAAAACTTCTACAACAAACTTGATATCACTGTCTACATTTTGAAAACAAGCTAATGAAAGACTTATAGTTGATTGTGTGCCCTGTGTGACAACACTGTCAAAAAGGCTGCCTGGCCCCATCAGGGCAGAGGGAAAACAGGTGATGGCTTTGGGATGGGCACCCAAAGCTG
Source organism: Onychostruthus taczanowskii (assembly GCF_017590055.1). Classification (NCBI taxonomy): domain Eukaryota; kingdom Metazoa; phylum Chordata; class Aves; order Passeriformes; family Passeridae; genus Onychostruthus; species Onychostruthus taczanowskii. The sequence continues at coordinate 4,860 of NW_024500373.1, forward strand.
CCGACACTATCCCCCAATGCACCATCCAGCACCAGGAGAAGCCCTGCTTAATTGTTTCAGTATTTTATCCAATTAATCTTCATTTTTCTCCTTGCTACTTGCAGCTTCTGTACATAGTCCTCTCATTCCTTTGATGTTTCTACCTCTTCCTTTCTCTGCACTATTACCTCCCTGATTGCCAGCTCAGCTATTTACAGATGTCTTTTTTCACCCACCTGGTACCTGATGTGCCAACACCAAAATAATTCTCATTATTTTGCCCCTAACCACCTTCTCTTTGGGGCACTGTCACAGCTGGCAAAGCTTCGGTCTTTCACATGTGTTTTTTGGGCAGGAGGTGGGTAAGGGCTGACAAAGTGACTTCCTAAGGCCTACAGAGCAATGCCCTGCAAGCCAGACCTGTTCTCTTTCAGGCAAAGCTTCTTTGAAAGGACTTCAGAATTCCATTGTGGAAATGAAGCACTGTTGACAGGGCACTAGACTGTGAAAGGATTTGAAAGGGGATAGGAAGCTCAGCTTGCACATGACACACAAGAAGCTTTCTCCCCACCAGAATTTTGGCATCACAACAGCAGTGCTCCATGCTGCCCATCTCTTCCCAGGGTATCCCATTCCCCAGGTGGACGCCCCTCCTGCTGGCACTGGGCTCGCTTTGGCTGTCATGATGGGCAGAGAAGGGAACAGGCACCCAGAGCGGGATCATTTCACAGTGTTTCAGAAAATGACAGCAGAGCAACCTTCCTCAGCAAAGTCATCTGAAATTACTTAAGAGTCATAATAGTCTGGAATGTCTCAGGGATGGGGGGGTCAAAGATATAACAAAACTCAAGAGGCTCCAACCTCCTCAGCATATCATTTCAGTCAATGTACTGGGTTCAGGCCAAATACCATTTTTAACCTTTCCCAGCCCTTCAGTGGTTCTCAACCCCAAAATCTTTCTTCTTGTCTTTTGTCAGCTCAACCAGTTATGGCTCTTTCTCTACAGCTGGAGAGAGCTTTCCAGCTGTCATCTCTGCTCTTCTGTCAGCGCATTTTCTTCCTGCTTCCAGGGGCCACCAACAGTTCCACATGCCTTTCTTCTGCACAATCATGCTCTACACATCACCTACCATTACTACACATGCTTGCCTTGGGGGAGTGATATTGTGCTTTGCTCTGAGGAGATGGGAGGAGGTCTAAAAATTTGCCTAAGATCAATTTAGTGAGGAATCTTCCCAACCCACTGTGGTAACCAGAGACAAAATACAAACATTTTAAAATATTGCTTGCAACAAACTTACATAAAACATATCAACATGAATGTCTTAAAACTTAGCACAATAAAAACATGTAAACACGGGCTGCAGTGAGGAACAGCAATTCTGCAGTCGTGTCACCACTTCATCTTTCCTTGGAACACCTCTCAAAGAAGAAAACTGAGTCCCACTTGGACCTACTTGTTCTGGTTTGAAAGCAAAACCAGTGAGAGATTCCAAGTCAGAAATACAATTTATTAGGAAAAGGGAAAAGGGAAACCAAAACCACATGCCATAATACGAAAGAAAAACCATGGACAAAGTCAGAATGCAACCTGACGCCCTGTTGGTCAGGGTGTTGGTAGCCGTCCAGTTGGACTGGTTGCTGCAGTCCTCCAGGACTGGGAAATGTGGTTCTGTTGGAACAGTGATCCTCTAGAAAGGGTGTAGTCTTCCTCTAAAGATCCAGTGGAAAAGACGGCCAGTCTTCTGGGAATCCAGTGGAAAGATTGCTCGTTGTGTCCCATATCCCCGATTATATCCAGGTGGGTTTGCTCAGCTCCTCCCTCCTGGGTGGAGCATCTCACAATGGGCTGTTCTCCTTCTGTGAGTCATGTGCTGGGTCCATTAAACAGAAATGGCTCCTGGAGGGAGTTTCCTCTGAGTCATGGGGAAAGGCATTGATGGGCCCATTAACAGGAGGTACGGAAAAAACAATGCCCCTCCTGGTTTCAACAGCTCTTGAGGATGGGAGTAGAATATATCTTTATATTGTAACCTAGGACACTACTTCATACAGAGGAACTATCTACTTGGTATTTTCTGTGTTCTCTGCCATAGAAAGTTTGGTGATTCTTTAATCAAGCCAACAGTAAAAGTCTGTAACAAGAAATTTAGAAGACATCAAGAAAGCAACAATCATTAATAAACCGCATTTGGCAAAAGTTATCTTATTTCAATTATCCACTGCTGTGACAATACTGATGAGGATTCTTAGCACCATGTAGGCAAACTTAAGTTAGAGTAGCCAACCATCCTTTTGAGACCTTTTCACTTTTAGGTAACATGGGTTTTTTGTCAGATCTACACATTGACTAACAATCTATTGTGCAAATTTGGACTGAAGTCCAGAAACCAACATTTCTTTTCCAAGCGTGAGGTAGCATTTGTTCTATGTGTGTGATGTTAGCGTGGTCCTCAGGGAAAGGGACATGGCTCTCTTTTCTTTCTTGGTCTCTTACCCCTCTGGCACTCAAAGCCATATTTGCTATTGTAGTCATTAGGTACAAGGTCCTGCTAGGATGGTTGACTAATTCAGGAACAAACAGCCATGCTGCCATACCAGGGACATTGCTCTGGAAATGGGCAGAAGGAGAAACCATTTAATGTTTTTCACTTGAGAAATGTTCCATTGCAGCTTTATCTGCAGTGGAGTTATATTTACTGTAGGGTCCAAAACAACTCTATGTGTCAAGAGCTAATTTTAATCACATAATTTAGGAGTGTCCAGCTGTAAATCTCACAGCCATGGGATCAAAAGTCCTTTCCACTTCTGATTAGGTGGCTCTCCATTCCAGGCCTGGACATCCACCTGGTCTCCTGACTGCTGAGGATATACTTGAACATTCCGGCTTATTACGGAGACCAAAACAACAAACTTGTACAAAGACAAAAGCATTTTCTCCTAAGGGTTACAGATGCTCTGGCAGCAGCATTTTGGCCTGCAGCCTCTGGTGGCAGACAAGGCTCACTAGCCAGGGCTGCGTGAAGGAGGCAGGGCAGGAGCAGTTTGCAAAGCTTCTTTAAGAATCCAGGGAAGCTGAGTCTCCATTTATTCCCCATTTATTTCCCAGAGAGCAACTTGTGATATTTGTATTCAGCACCGTCTATCAACAACCATAACTTTTTGGAGGTGGTGCCAAGAAATTGTTTTCTCAGTCTTGATCCTTAAATGTTGAAATAACTTTCAATAACACAGAAGAAGGTCAACGGGCATCAGCTGTTTCTCAAGCATTGCTTGGGGGTTCTCCCCCCTGCAAGGGCTCCAAACTTTTCACACTACTAGTTGTTCCCTGGGCACAAGACCAGGGCTTTTCACCTTTTCACCAGTTGCATCATTCTCCAGTAGACTTATTTAATTCCCCCAAATCCAAATTCACAAAACATTCTCCACTTCACTTTCTTCGGCATCATTGCTAATTTTCGCATGTAGTTCAACCCCTTCTGTTGCAGAATGAGGTGTCACTGCCGGACACTGACTCCTGATAAGCTAATTCCTTCTTTATCAGTGGGCAGGGCTTGGGATGAGAAGGAGGGAAGAAGATTGGCTTTGCAGAGTCGAACCGCTCCTCCAGGGAGCAGAGGGAGGTGACATCATCTTTCGGGTGTCCTGCCTCTGTATTTTATAGGGGCGGGAAGAGTTTAGGGTGAGGGGCAGGCTTGGACTTTGAGGTATTAAATCCTCCCAAGGGCTGACCTTCCAGTCAGGGAGGCCTGGCTGTTCCTGGAGTCTGGAAAACGCTGCTTCCCGGCCTTCCCCAGCAGTGTTGAATTGCAGCTCTAAAGCTCTTTGGCTCAGGAGGAGCATGTTTCAATTGGTTTCTCATGTTTTGGGGGCTGGCTTCACCCCGGCATGCAATTCCTGCTCTGGCCTGAGGCCGGCTATTGTTTCAGGCTCTGAGGCAATTGGCAGCTGATGCAGCTCCTTTTCCAGCTGATGGGCACCATACAGCTCTGAGTCAAACCTCATGCATATGGATACCAGGCATGGTCCTCTCCTGGGACTTTAAAATTTTCTTCTACCAAAGTTCATGTTTTCTTCACAAGTAACTGTGGATGGTGTGAGTTTCTCTCTGTCCCGATTTCTCTTTAGCGATTGACAAGATTTTATATGAGCTTTTAGCAGGTGTGTCAGTGGAGAGCAGTCTAGATCAGTTTCTGCATGGTATTGGAGTATACCTATATTACAGACGGGACTGCCTTGGTCTGTCTGGCCTCGGCTGCTGACCAAATAGCAGCACCTGTGGTATTTTCGTCCCAGAGACGCTATTCAGTACCTGTGCTTGCAGCTGAGCACGTGGAGGCAAGTCCAGGCATGCCCCGAGCTCCAGTGCTTGCGGGTTGGAGCTTGCTTTGAGGGGGTCACTCCTCAGGCCTTCCTGAGCTGGAGGTTCCTTTAATGTGAGGTGAAGAAAGGAGTGGGTCCTGATGGAGAGTTTTTGATCCAGAGTTTTTATTAGGTGGTACAGTCTCTGAATCTTGCAATAACTCCAATGGACTCTCTAACAGAACTCTTCCACCAGAACCCCAACTACGTGGTCTCCTCGTCCTTTTACCTGGGCAGAGGGGCAGGGGAGGGGACCCAGGGAGCACCAACCAGGTACAGGGGGAGGGGGTCTCAGGTGAGAGTGGCACGTGGGTGAGCCATTGGCCCCCCAGGGGGTGGAGAGCATCCTTTGAACCTGCCAATTGCCCGATGCTCTCCTTGGAATTTCTGGGTTGATAGACAGTGCCCAGCAGTGGTCAAGGGTGGGGAAAGGAAGGGTGATTGACAACCCACCTGGGGAAGGAAATTTCAGAGAGAACCCAGGGGAAATTGAGGCAAATCATGACATCACACTGCAACAGCGTGGGATTCCATTAATTTCCTGCAGAAAATAGCAGCTTTGACTGATAATTTATTTCTCCTTTACGATGTCACGAGCATTTTCTGCTGTATAAAATGCCCAGGTCACCTCAAGAGTACCCTGCTTGTTGTGCCAATCAAAATGTAAGCCTTAAAAAACGTTGCTCTATGAGACACTTAAAATGGATTTATACTTGTTCATGTACTCTGAGTTAGAAAGTGGGAGAAATACTGACGATATGTTCTCTAGAGGTTGGAACAAGAAAAAAAACATTCACTGGCAACTTTTGAAAATCAGATAATTTTAAAGGCAAAAAATATTACACATAACATAAAATATTCTATAAAGCATTAACTTAGCCCTATCAACTTAAGAAAATGTGTTAATTTAGATAGATTTAGATTACTAAACCTGTTAGATTTTAAGTTATTCAAAAATCTGAGAGGAGGGAAAAGGGAGAATAAAGAGAAAGAGAGAATGACAGAAAAGAAGTAACATAGGTATCACTCCTGGTTCCAGTGGTGTTCAGAGGTGATAGAAATTCCAAAAGGAGGTTGGGTCAAGACACATGGTGGCCACATATCCCGAGGTAAATAGCCTTTGGCTTTCCTGGGGACTTCCCTCACAGGGGGCTCCCACTCACCTGGCCATTTAGAAGCTGGGTTAGGGGCTCCAGACACAGCTGTGGAGCTCTGCCTATGGTGTGCCAGGGATCATCAGCCACTGCTGGGCGGGGATACAGGCCTGGGGCTGTGGGGCGTGCAGATTGGGGAATTGCCCCACCAGAGCAAGGCTTGATCTGCCCCTTTGCCCACACATAAGCCCCTGAAATGTGTTGAGCCAGCAATCTCCTCTAGTCTCTCACAGCAAGGTACCCAGGTTCCTGTGCTTCTTGGATGACAAGACTCCAAAGATTTGTGACTGGATATTAAGAAATATGGACATTTATTCCTTCCAAAAGAAGCAGCATGAGGGTTGCGTAAGACCTTCCCTCCATTCTATATCCTCTTCTTGAGGCAGTCCTTGTAAAGCCTCTCCTCTCTCCCCTTCTCCATCACAGTGGAGGGGGACAATGGAAAAAACAATTGATGAGAGGCTAAAAATATTAGAGCTACAATGTAGCGCGGAAAAGAAAAATCAGTGCGCAACAACAAGAAGAAAATTGTGCAAAAGGGGTCATGGCTTAACCAACAAAGGTGAAGTGCCACATGGGGCCCCTGGAACAAAGACAGGATGGTGAGGGCTTACAGAATGGTTCTGATGGAAGATGGGGGCTGCTGGTGCTGCCTGGAGCAGCTCTGCACCTGCAGTGGCAGTTTCCTGATCCCTCTCTGCAGCAGTGATGGTGGCAGTGGCGATGGTCATGGGTGTCTCTCTGTGCCTGCTGAGCTCTTGTTGGCACTGTGACTGCCATCAGTCTGCCACGCTGGGCATGTGTGTGGGAATGGGATCTGCTGCTTCACTCCCTCTTCCTACTACCCTGCTGGGCTCCACTTGGCTTGGCTGGACTCCCTTTTGGCTTGGCTGAACTCACTTGGGATCAGTATCAACACTCTGGGTTGCCTTGTTCTGCTGGAGGAGAAAAACAGTCCCACAGGCCACCCTGGCCCTGATGGTTCCAGCTGTGTGTCAGAGCTGCCACTTTGTGCCACCCATCTCAGCCACATGTCCAAACAAATACTGTGGAAGGACAAAAGTGGGGGAAAAATCGGGGGAGGAGCTTTGGTCCCAAGGCCTCTCTGCTAGAGTGAGTCAGATAGAACAATCGTCCTGGCATTTTCTTTCATGGCGTTTCCCTGCTGAAATCACAGTCATGACTATGATGTAAAATATTTTGAAGAAATAGTGCTGAATGATCCATGACTTTGTCTCTGTACCTAGGAGAAACCTGTAAATGTAATTAAAGCAGTGCTTCTCCATGTTTCCTGCTTTCTAGAACAAAGGAAGATACAGCTGGAACAAGCCTTCTGGTTTTTGCTCAGCAGCAACAGTGGCCAAAGATCACTAATGTGGTTCCTCAAATCCTGCTCTCTTCACTGTGCTCAGCCTCTCCGTGTGGGCTCTAGGGGCTCAGTGTGTTTCTACTCTTAGATGCCTTGAGCAACAGGTTATGGACTAGGAGGACTTTTTGTGTTGATTTGTAACAGAACAGAACTTTGCAGGCTTTTTTTGGCATTAGGTGTAGAGAAAGTCAGGTTCTATGCATGAATTCACAATCCAGCCTAGGGTGGCCGCTATTGTGATGTCAGCGGCTGCATCCCGGTGTTGTCAAGGCAAAGTTGCTGTGCCGAGGCCCGGAGGGCTCAGTGTGCAGAGCAGCTCTGTGGCACGCTCACTGCGGCAGAACCTGCTGATCGACGAGGTCTCTGCCAGCAGGACTCGGAGTATTTTTGTTTATCCCCACAGGCGTTGTCTGTTGCAGACTTGAGCAGCGCTGCTCAAGCCATGGAGAGAGTGTGTGCTGCAGTTTGCGCGGCTTTTTCCGTGGCTTATTCTGGGTACTTTCTCACCCACCTGGCACGTAAGTAGACGTTTTGGTTCAGTGCAGCATATGGAAACCAAAATGCCACAAAGAGGCCTTTAGTTGGGTAAAGCCCCTGTCAACAGCTCCAGCTAAGAAGGGGGTGTCTCTGGCCAGAGGGGAGTGGGCAGCGTTTTTAATGTGGCCTGCACGGGTTCAGCTCCTCCCATGGCACAGCCTGTGGCAATGGAGTCTGGAGTCTCTTTAGTATACTTGCTCAAGCAAGACAACTTCCAAGATAAGAAGAGTGGGAGAGCTTGTCAGGAGTCCTTGTAAAAGCTGTGCGCTGCTCTCCAGGACTGAGGGAAAGTCCCTCCGTTCAAGTCTTCTTGTCTGCATGCCCTCATCCCAGCATGTGCCTGTGGAACTTGACACTTCCTCCACAGTAAAAGAGCCATTTGTTCTGTGATGAAATCACAGAATCACCTTGGAAAAGAAAGGCCTCTGAGACAGACATTTCAGAGGAGTTCTTGTATGCTCCCGAACCCAGGAGCTGTTCCCATGCTGTGTCACGATAAAACTGCCACCATGGCTAAGGGGCACTTGGGTGAAGCTTTTCTGGGGAAAGGTTTTCAGTAAGCTCATGGCAATTGCAGCATGCAACCTCTTGAGAAAATTCCAAAAGAGACAGCATAAGGGTTGTTTGTTCCTTCAAAGGCCTTCCCTTCTTTCTATGTCCTCTTCCTGAGGCAGTCCTTGTAAAGCCTCTCCTCTCTCCCCTTCTCCATCACAGTGGAGGGGGACAATGGAAAAAACAATTGATGAGAGGCTAAAAATATTAGAGCTACAATGTAGCGCGGAAAAGAAAAATCAGTGCGCAACAACAAGAAGAAAATTGTGCAAAAGGGGTCATGGCTTAACCAACAAAGGTGAAGTGCCACATGGGGCCCCTGGAACAAAGACAGGATGGTGAGGGCTTACAGAATGGTTCTGATGGAAGATGGGGGCTGCTGGTGCTGCCTGGAGCAGCTCTGCACCTGCAGTGGCAGTTTCCTGATCCCTCTCTGCAGCAGTGATGGTGGCAGTGGCGATGGTCATGGGTGTCTCTCTGTGCCTGCCATCAGAGCTCTTGTTGGCACTGTGACTGCCATCAGTCTGCCACGCTGGGATGATTCCCATGCGTGTGGGAATGGGATCTGCCGCTTCACTCCCTCTTCCTACCACCCTGCTGGGCTCCACTTGGCTTGGCTGGACTCACTTTTGGCTTGGCCGAACTCACTTGGGATCAGTGTCGCCATTCTGGGTTGCCTTGTTCTGCTGGAGGAGAAAAACAGTCCCACATGCCACCCTGGCCCTGATGGTTTCAGCTGTGTGTCAGAGCTGCCACTTTGTGCCACCCATCTCAGCCACGTGTCCAAACAAATACTGTGGAAGGACAAAAGTGGGGGAGAAAATGGTGGTGGTGCTTTGGTCCCAAGGCCTCTCTGCTAGAGTGAGTCAGATAGAACAAATCCTCCTTGCATTTTCTGTCATGGCATTTCCCTGCTGAAATCACAGTCATGACTATGATGTGAAATGTTTTGAATAAATAGTACTGAAAGATCCATGACCTTGACACTGTATGTTGGGTGAAAGCTCTAAATGTATTTAAAGTAGTGCTTCTCCTTGTTTGCTGCTTTCAAGAACAAAGGGAGGTCCAGCTGGAACAAGCCTTCTGGTTTTTGCTCAGCAGCAACAGTGGCCAAAGATCACTAATGTGGTTCCTCACATCCTGGTCCCTTCTCAGTGCTCAGCTTCTCCGTGTGGGCTCTAGGGGTTCAGTGTGTCTCTACTCTTAGATGCCCTGAGCTACAGGTTACGGATTAGGAGAGCTTTTTGTAGCAGAAGAGAACTTTGCAGGCCTTTTTTGTTATTAGGTGTAGGGAAGGTCTGGTTCTGTGCATGAATTCACAATCCAGCCTAGGGTGGCCGCTATTGTGATGTCAGCGGCTGCATCCCGGTGTTGTCAAGGCAAAGTTGCTGTGCCGAGGCCCGGAGGGCTCAGTGTGCAGAGCAGCTCTGTGGCACGCTCACTGCGGCAGAACCTGCTGATCGACGAGGTCTCTGCCAGCAGGACTCGGAGTATTTTTGTTTATCCCCACAGGCGTTGTCTGTTGCAGACTTGAGCAGCGCTGCTCAAGCCATGGAGAGAGTGTGTGCTGCAGTTTGCGCGGCTTTTTCTGTGGCTTATTCTGGGTACTTTCTCACCCACCTGGCACGTAAGTAGACGTTTTTGTTCCGTGCAGCATATGGAAACCAAAATGCCACAAAGAGGCCTTTAGTTGGGTAAAGCCCCTGTCAACAGCTCCAGCTAAGAAGGGGGTGTCTCTGGCCAGAGGGGAGTGGGCAGCGTTTTTAATGTGGCCTGCACGGGTTCAGCTCCTCCCATGGCACAGCCTGTGGCAATGGAGTCTGGAGTCTCTTTAGTATACTTGCTCAAGCAAGACAACTTCCAAGATAAGAAGAGTGGGAGAGCTTGTCAGGAGTCCTTGTAAAAGCTGTGCGCTGCTCTCCAGGACTGAGGGAAAGTCCCTCCGTTCAAGTCTTCTTGTCTGCATGCCCTCATCCCAGCATGTGCCTGTGGAACTTGACACTTCCTCCACAGTAAAAGAGCCATTTGTTCTGTGATGAAATCACAGAATCACCTTGGAAAAGAAAGGCCTCTGAGACAGACATTTCAGAGGAGTTCTTGTATGCTCCCGAACCCAGGAGCTGTTCCCATGCTGTGTCACGATAAAACTGCCACCATGGCTAAGGGGCACTTGGGTGAAGCTTTTCTGGGGAAAGGTTTTCAGTAAGCTCATGGCAATTGCAGCATGCAACCTCTTGAGAAAACTGAAGCACAGGAAAGGGAGGAGCTGTACTCCTGCTGGCTGGGGTGGGGCAGAAGCAATGACAGTTTCAGAACCACGGGGACTTTCTCAGTCTCAAGTTTCTATGAAAGGTTTTCAGTAAGCTCATGGCAATTGCAGCAGGAAATCTCTTAAGAAATCTGAAGCACAGGAAAGGGAGGAGCTGTAGCTCCTGCTGGGTGGCGTGAGGCAGAAGCAATGACTGTTTCAGAACCACGGGGACGTTCTCAGTCTAAACTTTCTATGGGTTGAGTGGCCAAAGAGGACAAAAGGTAGACACCAGGCAGTATTTTGTGCTGTTGACTTGCTTGCTGTGTGACACAGGGGTTGCAGCTGCAGTGATGTAGTGAAAGCAGAATGCTCTGTCTTTGGGTTGACTTTTTGGTGGGCTTGCCCAGCACAGGCAGTTTTCCTACAACATCTGGTTGTTTTTCCCTTGTGTGTTGCAGGTCACATCACCCATGCCTGGAGAGAATCCGGTCTTTGGGTGAGTGGGAAAGGAGCCTCTGGCCTTGGTAGCATTGACAATTGTGGAGCAAGCTGTGAGCTGGGCCTGTAGCAGTCTAGAGCCAGCCTGGATGGATGAATGAAACTACAGTCCAGGCTCTTTGCAGCACCAGCAGCAGCTGCAGAAGGAGCCCAGGTTGTTTTCTCCAGTTCCTTTTCAGAGCATTTAAACAGATGGAAGTGGAGTTGCTTGGTGCTTTAAGCCATGATGGAATTTCTCCTGCACAAGAGAGTGCAGTCCCATCTACCTGGCCCATTTTACTTGAGTTGGAAGAACGTAGAACCCCTTTTCTCTGCAGATGTTTTCTCCTTAGTGCATCTGGGTCTAGACCTGAATATAAAGAAGGTCTCGTGTCCCTCACGCTGCTGTCTGTCTGCAGAGCCTAAAACCAACCTCGGAGGATTCTCTGGCTGCGTGTCTTCCTGCAGATGAGGTCAGAGAGGAAGAAGATGCTCCCCAAACTGCACCGGCTGCCACTGCAGGGCCTGAGTATCCAGCATCAGTAAGTGGCAGCTCTGGGTAGTCAGGTGGCTGGGGCAAAACATAGCTGCAAGTTTCTGATCAGACATCACCTCCCATGCCTGACTGAAGATGCTGGGGGCTGGAAAGATTCCAGCCCTTCCCCCAGTCAGTGAGGCCTGGAAAAGGGGAGCGGAACTTGGATTGTTTAGGCATCACCTTCCAACATTTCTGAAAGGGGCTGTGAATTTGTCTTAGCAAGAGACAAGAGGTAGCATTAGGATGTCTTTGGATGCTCCTGGGGTACAAGTGAGGCCCTTGGTGGCCAGTGGCTGTGCAGGCTCCCTGTCCCCCATGAGGAGAGCAGTACAAAGATGCAGCTCCCAAGCCTGCAGGATATGAGGAGGCACTGTCCCCAGGAGGGACCTGGCCCTCCCCACAAAGCAGCTGTCAGAAAAGGGCCCAGTGTCCTGGAGAGTGGGGCTGCCTTTGTGATCTGCTGCAGGGTGGGATCTCTTTTGAAGTGAGCATCTTTCCTTGGGATTTTTACAGAGATGCTGGTGAGCGAGGGAGATCCTGAGGCTAAATACACAGAACTGGAAACTATTGGCAAAGGGTGAGTGCAGCCACAGTTCCTCCTTCAAAGGGAGGGGCTGTGCGATTTGCTGGCGTCACATCTCCCCAGAGTGACATCAAGCAAGCTCCCAAGCTGTTCAGACACTGCGTTAAGATGATGCCTGTCGATGTCTCAGTGCTGGTCAGCATTTATGGCTGTGGTCCAAAGGCACACCAGAGACTCCTGGATGCTGGCAATGTCTTTGGCTGTGGCAAAGAGCAGCACCTGGCAGATCTCCTGTCCCTCAAGTGTGTTTGCACCTGTTTGCTGCTTTTCGTAGGAGAAATAATTTTTGAATGTCTCAAAAGTCTACATAATACGTGGGAATGAAAGGAGGAAAAACTTCATTGCCTCAAAGGTCCAGTTAACAGCTGACAGCTGTCAGGGAACAGCTCTCAGTAATATTTCTTTCCAGTATTTTGCTGCAAACAAGATTCAGTGGTCAGGATGACCACCACCTAGTCTAGAAGCCAAAAGCAAAAGTGAAAGAACAGTTCTCTTTTGTAGCTGTGGTGGCAAAAGACAAAGCTACAGGGGAATGCCCAGTGCCAATGCACTCTAGAGGAAAAGGCATCGTCTGCCTGATGGCAGAGCCCTCGTGGATCCTGTGGGGTTTAGGCCTTTGCTGCAAAGAATCCACCAAGCTGTTCCCTTTGAAAGCCAGCTCTGCTGACTGTAGCTGGGATTGATTTGCAACATTTTATCTGTGTAAGGTGTCCTGGTTTAGGGCGAATTTGGGAGGAAACCTCCAGAAAGGACCTCTCCCTAAAGCTAACCCACATGGCCTGTGCCCCCAGACGGCTTGGGAACAATTTCCTCAGACAGAAGTGGAAAGAAATTGTTTACTTAACAGGGAAATCACTCCCCAGCAGACAAAATGAACAATACTGGATGACAAAACTCATTTGCTGCTCTGAAGAGTTGACAAGTTCAGAAAGTCTCTCCTGGGAGTTGTACTCTGTTATCTATCTCTCCAGTGCTGGGAAAGACTGCACAGTAGGCCCTGGTGGGCTACAAAGTGTGAGCTCTTGGCATTTTGTTTTGTCCCAGTCTGGAACAGGTTTGAATGGTTCCAAGAAAAGGGAAAGAAAAACAGTAAATGGAAAACTCAGACTGCCTTAGCTAGCTAAACACCTAACTAACTAAAAAGCAAAAGGAGTGAGGTGTTCTGCCCCATCTGTGCCCAGACAACAACACCGGAGTTCCGTGTTCCAGCAGATTGCGGGGGAGAGTACAGCTGACAATGAAACTCTGTGCTCCCTCTTCTCCCGGCCCCTACTTTCTGATCCAGTCTTGGAGGCACAGAATACAACATCCAGCAAAAACAGAACAGGTGACTGGGGACACAAGCATCATAACGTCACCCTAGAACAGAAGCCAAATGTACAAGAAGTCACCAGAACAGTAGAGTCCTTCTTGTGTCTGGTGCACCAAAGAGAAGCAGCTGCCAATGGCTCTGGACCCAGAACACAGCTGTCTAAGGATCCTGTGTTTTGAGGACTTCTCCATTTGTGTGTGCAGCAAGGGAATCCTTTGCCAGCTCTGGCTGTGGCTGGGACAGTATTTTCCTTGCAAGTTGGAGAAGGGATCTGTGTCTAGAGGCTTTCCTCCAATGGCTGTTACTTGGCATCAAGGCTTCTCAGAAGGCCTGAGTGGTGGTACTTGAGTTAGGCAGACAGACTCCAAGGAGAGGTGTGAGAAGGCCCAGCCAGCAAGTTCCTGGAAAAATCCCACACATGCACAGCTAGAGAAAGAGAAAGGGGAGAAAAGACCCAGACAAGAATCTGTCATGTTCCATTTAGTGTTTTCCCCAGGACTTTTTTCCTGTTGGGCTGCAGTGTTTTGCACTTGCAGGGACTAAAGGACTTCTTCTTTCTCTACTGCTGTTTTGTTTCTAGGGGTTTCGGCACTGTGTGCATGGCAGTGGAGACTGCCACAGGAGAAGAGGTAAGCGTCAAGCAGCGCCACAGCTTCTGCAGCTCTCAAGTGCCCTCCCCTCTGCTGTGAGCTGTGGCTGAGCTTTGGGCCACCACTAGAGCTTTGCTGCAAAGGCAAATGGAGTGCAGAGCAGTGTCTGCCTGCCAAGTACAGTGGGGACAGATTTTGTCCTTGTCAGCTGCCCCAGGGGATGCAAGGAGGCCAAGCGGTGTCTTTCAGAGGAGGACACGCTGCCTGGGTCTAAGTGCCCAGGTGGTGTCTCAGAGCATGGCACTGCTCTTTGGGGCTGCAGGGTTCCTGAATTCTCATTTCTGGCTGTTAGCCAATACACTGGAATGGTGCTGGCACTTCTGTAGCCACCTGCAGTGCTGCCCTTGGGATATGTGCTTAGAGAGAGAGAGGTCTGCAAGGAGTCTCTCAAGGGCCTAAGCCCTACTCAGAGCCCGGTGTATATCCCTAGAGGATCAAGGCATGGGTTATTTCTTTTTACAGTCTGGCCGTAATTGCAAATGTCAGTGGTGTGAAGTAAAGTATTTCAGTGGAGCAAAATGAAAATTCCTGAAGTGAGGAAGTGCTAGAATCCTGTCGATGTCTCAGTGCTGGTCAGCATTTATGGCTGTGGTCCAAAGGCACAGCAGAGACACCTGGATGCTGGCAATGTCTTTTCTCTGGCAAAGAGCAGCAACTGTTTGCCACTTTTCATAAGAGAAATAATTTTTGCATGTCTCGGAAGAATACAGAATACGTGGGAATAAAAGGAGGAGAAACTTCATTGCCTCAAAGATCATCTTAGCAGCTGACAGCTGTCAGGGGACAGCTCTCAGTAACATTTCTTTCCAGTATTTTGCTGAAAGCAAGATTCAGTGGTCAGGATGACCACCACCTAGTCTAGAAGCCAAAAGTGGACATGAAAGAACAGTTCTCTTTTGTGATTGAGGTGGCAAAAGACAAAGCTACAGGGGAATTCCCAGTGCCAATGCACTCTAGAGGAAAAGGCATCGTCTGCCTGATGGCAGAGGCCTCGTGGATCCTGTGGGGTTTAGGTCTTTGCTGCAAAGGATCCACCAAGCTGTTCCCTTTTGAAAGCCAGCTCTGCTGACTGTAGATGGGATTGATTTGCAACATTTTCTCTGTGAGAAGCCAAATGTTGAGGAAGTCACCGGAATAGCAGGGTCCTTCCAGTGTCTGGTGCACGGAAGAGAAGCAGTGGCCAATGGCTCTGGACCCAGAACATAGCTGTCTAAGGATCCTGTGTTTTGAGGACTTCTCCATTTTTTGAGGACTTCTCTATTTGGACATTCCAAAAGGAAGCCTTTGCCTGCTCTGGCTGTGGCTGGACTCTACCTTCCTTGCAAGGTGGAGAAGGGATCTGTGTCTAGAGGCATTCCTCCAATGGCTGCTACATGGCATCAGGCTTCTCAGAAGGCTTGAGTGGTGGTGCTTGAGTTTGGCAGACAGACTCCAAGGAGAGGTGTGAGAAGGCCCAGCCAGCAAGTTCCTGGAAAAATCCCACACATGCACAGCTAGAGAAAGAGAAAAGGGAGAAAAGACCCAGACCAGAATCTGTCATGTTCCGTTTAGTGTTTTCCCCAGGGCTTTTTTCCTGTTGGGCTGCAGTGTTTTGCACTTGCAGGGACTAAAGGACTTCTTCTTTCTCTACTGCTGTTTTGTTTCTAGGGGTTTCGGCACTGTGTGCATGGCAGTGGAGACTGCCACAGGAGAAGAGGTAAGCGTCAAGCAGCGCCACAGCTTCTGCAGCTCTCAAGTGCCCTCCCCTCTGCTGTGAGCTGTGGCTGAGCTTTGGGCCACCACTAGAGCTTTGCTGCAAAGGCAAATGGAGTGCAGAGCAGTGTCTGCCTGCCAAGTACAGTGGGGACAGATTTTGTCCCTCTCAGCTGCCCCAGGGGATGCAAGGAGGCCAAGCGGTGTCTTTCAGAGGAGGACACGCTGCCTGGGTCTAAGTGCCCAGGTGGTGTCTCAGAGCATGGCACTGCTCTTTGGGGCTGCAGGGTTCCTGAATTCTGATTTCTGGCTGTTAGCCAATACATGGGAATGGTGCTGGCAGTTCTGTAGCCACCTGCAGTGCTGCCCTTGGCATCTGTGCTTAGAGACAGAGAGGTCTGCAAGGAGTCTCTCAAGGGCCTAAGCCCTGCTCAGAGCCTGGTGTACATCCCTATAAGATCAAGGCATGGGTTATTTCTTTTTACAGTCAGGCCGTAATTGCAAATGTCAGTGGTGTGAAGTACAGTACTGTAGTGGAGGTAAATGAGGTTTTCATCATCACAGCATTTTTTCCATGAAATATGTAGGGTTGTATTTCTTATGGGGAATAACCCTCAGGATGTTTTTAGGACAGCATTTTATCTGTCATGTCTGTAAGAGTTTGCTTTGTTGTTGTGCAATGGAGAATGCCAGTGGTTGCTGGAGTAATGATCAAGCCCCCTAGAAGTGCCCAAGGTTTCCCAGCAGTTTTGCTCCATTTTTACTGGCACAAAATGGCTTCCTGCTTGCAAGAGGTGTGTCCATGACAATGGGGATGATAAAGTAAGGCCCTGGGGGAAGACTGTGGGCACAGTGAGTGTTGTTGGAGCTTTGAGGTGGAGAGCACAGCCACTGCAGCAGGGCTCCTTCAGTCTGTGTTTGCAGGGCACTGGCCAGAGGAACAATTGCCCTTTTTCTTTCAGAAGCAAACACAGCCTCACTTAGAAAGGCACTGCTGTCCTCGTGGTGGAGCAGCAGGCTCTTGCCCTTGCCAGCAGCCTGTCCTGCCATGGCTCACCATCTCCCAGGAAGCCAGTGTCGCAGATGTGCCACTTCCCTGCCTGTGGGATGAAATCCACTTAGGCTCGTGTTTCTTTTTCCTCTCTCAGTGCCTGCAAGGCCTGGATTTCCTTCACTCCAAGCAAGTGATCCACCGAGATATCAAAAGCCACAACATTCTCCTGGGCTTGGATGGATCTGTCAAGTTGGGTGGGTGTTGCTGGCCAGGCTCAGCCGTGGTGGGCTGCGGTGTGGGGCTGCCTTTGGGTGGCTGCCGGTTCCCTGCAGTGGTGCCTGTGGCAGTGCAGGCTGCCCTGCTGCAAGCACAGAGCACAGCCACAGGGTGCAGGGAGGCGTTGCTGGGAAGAACGGGTGAGGAGTGGTTTTGCGTTGCGTGTGTCTCTTCCCAAGGAAGGCAGTTACAGTGTAATAACTTCAGGGGACTAAAAGCCACTGCCTGAAACCGGGGGCTTTTGCTAAGTGGCCAATTCCATATTTCCTCGGCTGCAGGCCCAAGGAATGGCAGCATGGCCCCTTTACAGCTGGGTTCCACACTGCCTTCTTGGACATTGGTACAGTGGGGATTTCTTTTGTTTGCTTTCCTAATTCATGCTGGTGTGATCAGAGTGGTTTTTTCTCCTCAGCTGATTTTGGTCTTGCTGCTCAGCTCACGGCTGAGCAGAGCAAACGGAGATCAGCTGTTGGGACTACTTACTGGATGGCGCCAGAAATTTTCAGCAGGAAGCCCTATGGCCCCAAAGTGGACATCTGGTCCTTTGGCATTGTGGGGATCGAGATGGTGGAAGGAGCGCCTCCGTACCTGATGAAAACCTCCTGCACGGTACGCTGCCACTGCTCTCAGACACTGCTGTCACCCTAACAACATCTGCTCCCATTCTTCTGCCTGGGAAGCTTGCTAACAGCTGAAAATGATGGGTTCCAGGCTGCACAGTCTCTCGTGCTTCTTGGCCAGGTCATCCCCTTGCCATTTTCATGCATGGACATCACCAAAAAATAAGAATGCCTTTTGCTTGATGGAAGCTTTGCCTAAGGAAGCAGTGAGCAGTGCTGAGCTGTATTTTATGGAATAACCCTTGGACATAGTATTGTTAGATGCAATTTTCCAAAACGCCTGTAGAGCTGGTGTCAGTGCCCAGAGAAGCAAAGTGTGCTTTTGCTGATGGAGCTGCTGCTACTTCCATCAGCCAGTGAAATCAGGGGTCAAGGCAAGAGCCTTTGCATACTGGACTGGCTATGGCTGCCTCTGGCTTTGGGTTGTTAACCAGGCTGCTCCAGGTTGTGGATATAGTGCTTCATCCTCCTCTTCCTCTGCACTGACTACACATGGGGCTGGCCAACATATCCCCTAAACAGCCCCAGGCATACTGCTCTCCACCCATGTATTCCTCTTTCTCTTCCCAAGTTCTTCTCCATTACCATCATAATCTTGTCTCTAATATATACCTCACACCTTCCTCCTGAACCCAAATTTTGATGATTTTATTTCCTTGTTTATATTTATGGTTTAGCAATGATAATTCCTAACTTGTGAACCATCCCATTAGGCCAATATTCCCCTCTGATTATACACCTGAAATTTCTAATTCCTGCAATTTTCACATCATCATCTTGTTGGTGGAGCCACAGGTCTTACTCAAATGACTGCAAACACATTACTCCCCTCTTACTCTATGCAACACCTTATTATTCCTGATGTTACAAGAGAAAATAACTCTATACATTATATAATCCCATATAAGCAGGCACAGAATTGCTTCCAGAACTTGGAAAACACAGTTCTTTACAGTAGGTTTTCGAAAAATTAAGTGAAACCATCAGTTTTGAATTGGAACAGTATCAAAGAAACATGACGATACTCCTTGAAACTTTATGGGAAGTGGTATGTTTGTGAACTGGTCTGTTCCATGATATGTGAAACACAAATGAAGAGATGAGACCTGGTTTAGATAATTTAGACCAAGAAAATAATTTAGACCTTTAAGGCGGTTTGATCAGAGCACACTGTGTAAGATCAAACAGCCAACCAGTGGGAGAATTAGGAACAGATCACGGGACAACCAAATTTCTACAGAATTGTGTTTATCTAAACCATAACATCAATTTCTTTGCAGGATTAGGAATGTCAGTATCAAAATGCAAAGACCAGGAGTCAGCAGTTAACCACGTACCTTTGATATCATCCAGGACACTCCGTCTCTTTTGTGCTGTGTTTTCCGTGTTGTTCAGGGAATCATTTGCTTTAAGATCCAGGTCAGGTTCCTGGTTTCTCTGGTTTGCTGAAGGAGGTCCACCAAAAGGACCTGACATCTGGCCATAACTCAGTGGACCTTGACCAAACCCACCTGAACTACTTCCGTCAACAGATCTGTCATGGGATTTACTCCCTGCCTCTCCAAAGGCATAATTTGTGTCATAAAGGGAGTCCAACTGTCTGAAATCTCTGCCCTCTCCCCTGGCTCCTCCTGGACCTGACAGGGACCCTCTGTCACCAGCTGAACCTTTGTTCCCTGGCCCTCTGACATCACTGGCAGTGCCCTTTCCAGTTTCACCTCTCAAAGATCTGCCAAGATGTGCATCCAGCCCATATTCACCACCTGGTCCACCAGCAGTTTCCACACCTCCTTTACCACGGACTGAATCCCATTCGTCCCCTCCCAACCTCCCAACTCCACCTGCACCAGCTGTGGCTACAGCTGACCCTCTGTTCTCACCACAGGGAGACCCTGCACCCCACAGTGCAGAGCCTTCCCTGGAAAAACCCTCTCCTCCTGCTCCGCCTGCATATCCCGGAGTTCTGCTCAGTGTGGCATCTGTGCCACAGCCAGATCCCATTGCTTTCTCACCTCCAAGAGGAAAATGAGCAGCTCCTGCCACAGCCCCAGCTAGGAGACCATCCTTTCCATAGGGACCCCCAACTCCCCCTGCACCACTAACACCAGCACCTGCTCCAGCTGGGAGACCATCCTTCCCATAGGGAGCTCCAGGTCCCCCTGTATTAATACCACCAAAACCAGTTCCAACTGGCAGACCATCCTTTCCATAGGGACCCCCAATACCCCCTGCACCACTAACACCAGCTCCAGCTAGGAGACCATCCTTTCCATAGGGACTCTCAGCTCCCCCTGAACCCACTTCCCTGAACGCACTATCCCTGAGAAGGACAGGACAGGAGATGGAACCTGCTCAAGAGCACAGGCGAGCCAACAGCCACCTGCCATCTCCCCTCCTTTTCTGTCCCCTTGCCAGGACGGCACTGGCCATGCCACCCTGGAGTCTATCCTAAGCCACTTTCCGACAGCCCTCAACCCTGCACATACTTTCTCATTTCATTAGCCGTCCTCCATTTTTGTTGTAATTCATGTTTTAGAGATCAAACCTATAATAAAATTCATAACATAACAGCCAGAGGATCAACTCTGTTGCCCCCACAAGGAACAGGGCTGTTCCCAGCCCTGCCAGAATGTTCCCCACAGGCTAGTCCCCCATGAAATCTTTATTTTTAACTTGTGTGTTTCGAGTTTGTAACATCAGCCAAGCCGACTTCCACCCTGATGCCTCTGATCATGGCCACGCAGCAGTTCATGGCCGACAGGAGATTCTAGCCCTGGAAGAGGCCTTTGTTGTTGTTTGTAGTTTGTAGTTTGTAGTTTCTAGTTCGTAGTTTCTAGTTTGTTTAGAGTGATAGCCAGAATAAATACATTAATAAATAAACCCTTCACTGTGTTGGAAGCTTCCCTTTGTTCTCACCCTGTGAATGAGTTCTAAATTTGCTTCTGCATGGTCAGGTGTTTCTTCTATGTGGGAAGACCCATGGATGGGGTTTGTGGCATGGTTTGGAAGTGAGCAAAGGTCTTCTTCCTTCATCACCTCCAGGCCACAACCTCTTGTGGAGATAGAGGCTGGCAGCTGTGGCTAGAGGACAGAGCAGGGCAGAATGGAGCAGAGCAGTGGTGTCACTGCTGGGGATGCTGCTGTGCCTGTGGTTGTGTTGCAGCTCTTGGCAAAGGTTGGGAGTGTCTGTGTTGCTGTGGGCAGAGGGGGAGGGAGCTGGGTTTCTCCACAGGCTCAGGCACAGGTGAGTGTGCAGTGGGAAGGCAAGTTCTGCCACGGGAACTGAGGCCAACATGAGGGAGTGAAAACTTGTGCAGTTTGGATCTGTGTGAGCCAATGTGGAGGCCTGTGAAGACTGCTAGGGGACTTCCTGGGGCTATGCCCTGGAATAATGTGCCCTAGACTTTAACCTCTCCCATGGAGTCCCTTTTTTCATTTCAATATACATTTGATACTGTTATTCTTATAAATCATTTACTTTGCGATGTTTGGTGGTAACTGACAGTATATTTGATGACCATTTAAATTTATATTTAGTTGCACAATATTTAACAGACTTCCTTTCCCTGTTTTCCTGTTCCACCCCCCACTTCCCTGAACGCACTATCCCTGAGAAGGACAGGACAGGAGATGGAACCTGCTCAAGAGCACAGGTGAGCCAACAGCCACCTGCCATCTCCCCTCCTTTTCTGTCTCCTTGTCAGGACGGCACTGGCCATGCCACCCTGGAGTGTATCCTAACCCACTTTCCGACAGCCCTCAACCCTGCCCCCACTTTCCTATTTTATTAGCCATTTTCCATTTTTGTTGTAATTCATATTTCAGAGATTACTCATGTAGGCGACCCTCGGAAACCAGTCGACCTATTTATTTTATTTGTTTAGACAGAAGAGTCGGCACTCTCCATACAGCCAGAGGAACAACTCTGTTGCCTCCACAGGAGAGCTCTTCCTGGCCCTGCCAGAAGGTCCCCCACAGGCTAGTCCTCCATGAAAGCTTTTCTTTTGACTTATGTGCTAGGTGAAGGGCACTGGGGAAGGTGCCACCACATGTCCTTTTGATTTTGTTCTCTTTTGTTTTGTGAGTAAGTGAGGGGGAATGAAGTCGCAGGGAGCCACCCAGGACTCAGGCCCTCAGAAATGAGGGAGAATGAAAGTCATATTTTCTTATTGTTTAGTTGTGCTCTGCAATATGAACCCGTCTGTTAATTTAAGTTTTCTAGTTCAGTTAAAGTCTATTAAGTATTGCATTGTTTTTAGTTAATACAAGTTTATTATTTTAAGTATCATTGTTATACCTTTCATTTTAAATAAAACAAAAAAGGGGGAGTAATGGGAACTTGTCCTGGAGGGAATGCAGCACGACCTGGCCACACATCAGGCAATCAACGACCAATACCAAGCACCTGACGTGTCGTCTCTGTCTCACAACGTCCAGTGTTGCTGGGAGCGGCCCATTTGGGCCCACTGCTTCCTCATACCAGCACTTTGTGAGTTTTCCCAGTGTGTTGGAAGTTTCTTTTCTTTCTTTCTTTACATCCATAGGAGGCAGCTCCCTTTGATCCATGGATGTGCCCAGGGAAACTCCAAGAGGTACATTTCAGATGGGCAAGGCTCCTTGGAAATGCCACAGCAGTGCAGCAGCAGGATGATGTGTATGCAGTAGGTATGTTACTTGGCTTTCCATGCTTTCATTCATCCTACCCTTTCACCCTACCACATTCATCCTACCCTAGGCCTCTGTCCCACCTTGTTCTGTGGTGAACATTTGAGGAGCTCTATGAATGGGTTTCCTGAGACTGGGGATGCAGCAAGGTTGAGGTGGTGTTTTCAGTCCTAAGCTATATCACTTGCTTGCTGATGTTAGCTCTGAAGTAAATGGAGAAAATTACAGGCTTTCAAATCTAGGCAATAACACTGGATATTGAAGACAATTATTCTTCAATAGGATTTCAATATAGCACTGCAGATTCTCAGTGTTTGGATCAATTTTCCAATGCTACTCTCACTCATAGTGCATGCAAGAGTTCATCCAAGGCTTTAGCACTCCCACCCTCTTTTCCTGGTCTGTTATGTCACAACTGACCCAATAACGTGTGTGATGTTCATTATAAATTATTTTCAGGCTGAACAAAGACACCAGACCACATGTCAGGGAACTATTACTTGGAAATGGGGTGAACAAAGAGTGCAAGAGACAAAGAGAGAGGGGGGCGGGGGGTGGGACTGATCCACTTCCTTTTATAGGTTTTCTGATGCACACCTCTTATGTAAAACAGATTTTTGCCACTGTTTTGGGCATGTGCAGTCAGCCCTTTGGTGCTTTCCAGGAAGGGAGTCCGGAGTGGGAGTTCACACAGCAGCACTAAGCACAAGTCTCAAGGCAGAAAAATAAGTTGGCTCAGCTCAGTGCTTTCCCATCTCCACAACACCCTCTCTTCCAGTCACAGCTTTTCTGTTGCAACAGCCAGATTTTTTGAGATAAAACCTTCTTATGCCTCATACTCCACAACAGGTGACCATGTAAATAATTATCTTGTTATGCACAACAACTAATGGTTTACTATTCTAGTAAAAAAAAAGCTTGAAAGCATGGAGCTTTATAATGTCTCAGGAGATTTTGGAAGAGGAATGTAGCTGTCATGTTTCTTGAAGAACTGCTGGCTTGGAGGGTGAAACATGCAGTAAAATAGCATGAGTCACCAATATGAGGAAAGCTACTTGGTTTACCTGAAATAATGGAATCATAGAATGCTTTAAGATTTCAGGGATACTAAAGACCATCTAGTTGCAACCCCTGTGCCATGGACAGGGCCACCTTCCACTGGACCTGGTTGTCCAAGTCCTGTCCAACCTGGCCTTGAACACTCCTAGGGAGGGGACAGATGCAGCTTCTTTAGGCAGGCCATGCCAGTGCTTCAGCACCCCCACAATCAAGAATTTCTTCCTAACATCTTATCTAACCCTGTCTTCTCTCAGTTTGAAGCCATTTCCCCTTCTCCTATCACTACATGTCTTTGTAGTGTCCCTGTCCAGCTCTCTTATAGCCCCTTTAGGTACTGGAAAGGGCTGTAAGGTCTCCCAGAGCCTTATCTTCTCCAGTCTGAACAAACCCAGTTCTCTCATCTGTTCCTCACAGCATAGGTGTTCCATCCCTATGATCATCTTGGTGGCCTTCTTGGCACTTGCTCTAACAGGTGCATGTCCTTCCTGTGCTGGGGGACAAAGAGCTGGACATAGTGTTCTAGGTGGTGTCTCACCAGAGCAGAGTGAAGACACATCCCCACTGACCTGCTGCCCACATTGCTGGTGATGCAGCCCAGGACACAGTCAGCTTTCTGGGCTGTAATCCCAGCTTTGTTGAAGCTGATGAGGTTCCCATGGGCCTCTTGTTGAGCTTGTCCACGTCCCTCTGGATGGCATCTCACTCCTCAAGCATGTCACCTGCTCAGCATAGTGTCACCCCCAAATTTGCTGAGGGTACACTAGATCCCTATCTTATGTCTTTGGTGAAGATGGCACTAGTTCCCATATATGGGCCCCTGAGAAACACCACATTTCACTGATGCCCATAGGGACACTAAGCTGTTGACCACCACCATCTGGATATGCCAGTCCAACCAATTCCACTTCCACTGAATAGTCCCATCAAGCCCACCTCTCTCACTTTTATAGCAAAGGATGTTGTGGGGAATAGTGCCACAGTCCTTAGAGAACTCCAGAAGATGACGTCTGTAGCCTTTCCCTTATCCACGAGTGTAATCGCTCCATCATTGAAGACTTCCCCCGGATGAATGTCTGCTGGTTGGCCAGCTGGACACCCCTCCCTCCTCCTGAGAGAATGTTTTTGCCACCCAGGTTCTTGTGGGCTGAGTCATGCTCAGAAGGCATCTCATAAGATGTTTGTGAGGTACACAGCACACACTTGGTCTGGGAGCCAGCACAGGCTCCTGCCAGGAACATGCAGCAGGACAGCAACTGAGATTGCTGCTTGCTGCAAGGAAGTGGCAAATCTGCAACTTTCCCACTGTGTTCCATCAGCCAGCCTTTTCTGTGGTCAGAATGAACTGTCCTAGACACTGTATAAACATGAGAAACAAAAAGGCAATGTGCTAAGTGTTACTACTTCTCCTTCCTCCTTCAACTGTCTGTAGTAACTTCTTTCTGCTCTCCAACAAACAGATCACCCAAAATACAAACTTAATATGTCCAAAAAAAAGGTTTTAAAGAACAACACTTCTATTTTTTTGCTGGGTTTTGGGGTTTTTTTGGTTGATTGGTTCGTTTTGGTTTGTTGTTTAGTTTTCTGAAACATACCTGCAAAATGTGTAATTAACATCCTTATGAACAGTTGCAGCAGGATTTCCTGTGTGTGAGAGGAGGCACTGCTGAAATGGTCCTGGAGTCCTGGGGGCTCTTGGCTGATTGTGGAGTATGGGGTGCAGACAAAGGAGGGAGAAACAGAACAGGGAGAAAGCAGCACTCAGAGACTTTGTCAGGGAAAGGACAATTTATTTTTTTTCTTGACTGAAGAGTTCCTGGACATGTGCTAGTGCTGCTGGTGAGGTGGCCTCTTCTTGCGTCTGGGAGAATCCTGGAGGCCAGGAGTTCTCATCTTCCGGGCATGCCGGGGCTCTCCAGAAGAGTGGTCCCTGCCCTGGTCAGGAGCAGAGGGGCTGCAGCCCTGACCAGATGGACCTGCTGCTGCCACCATCTGCTCCTGCTCTTCCTGGGGCTGGTCCTGCTCTGAGCAGGTTGTCATAGATGGGGGGTGGCTGGGACTCTGTTGGAGACCAGTTTCTTGTGTACCAGCTTCCTCCTCTACCTCAGAGCCTGTGGGTCCACTGGCAAGGATCACCTCCTGGGAGCTAGTATAGCTGGAGCTACTGGAGTTGGTGCTGGCATGATGGAAGCACAGCAGCCTCTGGGCTTCGTCCCTGCACTGGCCTGCAATGACATTGATGATGCCATAGACCAGTGATGCTGTGTGCCCATTGAGGAGAGGCTCCAGCAGCTCGACCAAGGTCTCTGCATTCAGACCACAGACACAGAGGCCATGCAGGATAGAGCCCTCTGCAGCCTCTGCTCGCCACCACTGGTCCTGATAGACTGCTGCCAACCTCCACCGTAGCCAGGGAAGCACAGGGTCCAGCAGTTGCTGTTGCCTTTGGAAAAGTTCTGCCCAGACCTCAGGTGGGAGGCCACCCATGAACTCTGTCTCTGCAGCCCCCTGCTCATCTGGAGGTAGCATCCTTTGTGGAGAAGGTGGAGGGGATACCCCAGGGTGATGGAAGCTATTTTGGGTCATGTGGAACAGAGCACTCCCTGCCTGGCTTCTGTCCTCTGCCAACTCTTCTGAGGCTGTGATGGCAAACTGTAGATAGTCCCGTTCGCTCCGCTCAGAAAACCTGACAATCTCCATAGGTCTGCTGCAGAGTGGGCACGTTGGATTTGTCTTTGCCCACCTCAGGATGCAGCCCAGGCAGAACTGGTCATTACAGGGCAGAGCAGAAGCCACATCACTCCGAGTGTTGTGGCAGATGGGGCAGCTCCAGTCTGTCCCCGTAGCCATGTCTTCTTGCTTCAGCAGGCTAGGGAGAACTGAGGGCCAGAAGGAGCTCCCACTTGCAGGCACACTCAGTAGAAGTCCAGGCTTGAGGTAAACTGGTTCAGCCAGGCTCTGCAGGCACACATATAACCAGTGAGGGATGTGATATCATAGTCCATCTCCTGGTGATGTTGTTCTGCACCACCCAGTGATGTCACAGTCAAAGGATGTCTGGCCCCTAAATATAAGCAGTGGGGGATGTTAGGTAATAATCCATCTCCTGGTGATGCCATCCTCCCACCCAGTGATGTTACAACAGGACATCCATCCCTGCATTTCCTTGTGTCTCTACACATACATCCAGGGCTACTGCAGCTCCATGTTACCCTCTCTCTTCTCACCCGTGTCTTTGGCTCACCATCACAGTTAAATGCCAGTCACCAAGGCCTTGGCTATGTCTCCAGTTTTTAGTATCAGTTCATCACGGCATTTCTATGGACATTCCTGTGAATTTTTTTGGTGAAGTTTGATTCCTTATTTTGAGTAGAATTTATTCTTGTGGATCTGATCCACACTCAGTTTCATTTTTCCCTTTTCCTATCAAGAATTTCAGCACTCTTACAAGGCCACATTAGTTTCTGGAATGAAGTAGTTAAAAGATGTACAAGGTAGAAGCAATAGAGTCCTTTTGAGAGGAGAGACCAGGTAAAACCCCACAAAAATAATGACGTGAAAGAACAGATATTCAACTGGACAGTCAGATCCACAACCTGGCTCCATTCACAGAGGTCTTTGACAAACCATTCTAAACTAATTTCCAGATTATAAAGATGGGTCTTTGGATGTATCTCTTCCTTTGTTCTCCACTTTCATTTGAAGCAGAGAAATAGAACACGAAGAACAAATTTAAAATTTACCTTTTCTGATACAGGAAACCCCACAACAAATAGGTCTCTTGCTCTGCTTCAGTGTTCTCCCTTTTTAGGCCGCAGATATTTTTTTTCAGCTCACAATTCAGCTGGACCAGGTGGATAGTATAAATTAGTGCTCAACAGGTGTTTTTCAGTAAATGCATGCTTGGGTTTATATCTGAAAATTAGTGCAAAGGGAGATGATTACTACAAAAGCTGTTCTCAAACTTAGATAGAGTTGGGTGGAAAGGCAGGTGACTAGGTGGATAAGTAGGTAGCTAGATAGTTGGACAGATGGATGGACAGACATAAAAGGTGCTTTTTGTTAAGTTTCAAATTATGTTACATATAAATTTAATACAATTTTATATTAACCCTAGGATGCCTGGCCATTAGAAATGTAAAGAAAGAAATACATATGTTAGTTGTATATGCAATTGACAGGATCCAGTGGCTAGATCTAAAAGGAAAGAGCAAAAAATTGGACAATAACATCTCAGTTGCCCTTCATCATGAAGGAAAATCAGCAGTATTTAATCACACAAGCACTATTTCAGGAAGGGCCCAAAACCTTTCATATGGAACACCAAGAAAGAGAATTAATGTGCTATGCAGCTAAGAGTGCCAACTGAAGTAATGATAAATTGACTCCCTGTCAGAGACTCTGAAATGGATTTTTGTCTTCCCAGACTTGTGAAACAAGATTCGTCACTTGAAAGAACAGCAATGGTAGCACTAAAGTCAATAGCATGTGACAGAGGTGTATTGAAGCAATGATTTAGCAAGTTCAGTGTATAAAATGGATTATTAGGCTCAAAATGGGGTCAAAAATTCTTGCATTTCATGTCTCTGTAGGAATGTAAGAGGAATGGGAAAAAAAATCCTTGTTTCAAGTAAGTGATAGGGGATTGTTTTCTTGGAGTTTTTGTGCACGCACCCCCACATGCACAGGGATATTGTCCAAGCTGAAAATAACTGCAAATGATTCTGTGAAGGCAGAACTTTCTTAGCAGTCTTGCTAAGACCGCTTTCATGGTTTTTTGAATTGCAATAACCAAAACAGAAGTATAAAAATTTTTCATCTGACCTTTGGTGACTGTAAACAATCGGTCTCTGATAAAATAAGGCAGTCACTGGTCATGCTAACAAAGCATCAGCAGTTTGGCTTTGAGCCTTGTAGTATCTGTTTCTTCACACAATTGGACTTGCTGCTGTTGGCAATCAACATGTTAGAAGCAGTTAACACAAATAGATTGAGATACCACTCACCACCTGCCCCACCAGACTAGCAGGAGATACATAATCTATCCTCCAGGCTTTCATATCCTCAGTGTATATATCTGTATTTTGCCAAAAATTGCTGGAAGATCAAATTTAAACCCCATTTTCTTGTTTATTTAGTAGTGTAAGGAAGGAAAAGAAAGTCACAAAATATTAGGGAGAAAGTATCTGTAAGCCATTAAAAAAAAAAAATCTGACACAGCTCTGTCTAGGATTGCTAGATTTGCTTTCCTTGTTCACTAGAAGCAAACTGTAATCCAACATCATGCTCTGCAGAATGTCAGTAGGATGTTCCCTGAGAAAACTGATTGCAACTAGTTCATCTGTAGTAAGAAGTTAAAACGAACATTTTTCTCTATTACTAGTTTTACTTGCTGGTAGTATCCTTCTCTCTTATATATATATATAAGTGGTACAGAGTATTACAGAACAAAAAATTAAAATGAATATGTCTTGTGTCTTCTCCAGCGCTATTCTAGGCATGTCTAGAGAAATATTACTTTGCTTTTTTTAATTAGTGACTCCTAATTTTCTGTGTCAAGTGCAATTTCACATGTAACACAAGCTCTCTCAGCATGCCCTTTTTCTTACATATGAATATACCAACAGACATCAACTCAGTGTTGCCAGGTGTGGATATTCATCATAGTACAAACACAAGAAAGTCAGTTAAATCCAATGCCTATCTGCTAAGACATTTAGATACAAAGAGAGCTACCAAGCTGCAGCCTACAGCAGAAAAGTCAATGGAGCAAGCATTCAAATGTTTGCTGTCAAACAAATGCTAAAGCAATGTGCAGAACTGTGATTGCATTCAGTAGACTGACAAGGACTTGTGCATGCATGCTTTATAACATGGTACAAAGGCAAGAGCTGCTCATCACACTGAATGAAGCACTTGATATTCCTCACTCCAGGATATGGCAGTACTGAATTATTTGCATTGGGGAAGACCCTTACGATTAAGTCCAACTGTAAACCAGATACCTTGTTATAAGTCCAAATCCAGTTATTTAAACTTTAGAGTTTCCAGGGTGAGGAAAGGTATTGCTATCCCAGGTGCAGCAGAAATGCATACGCTAAGAATGATTCCTGACCACAAAACAATGAAGGAAATATCTAGCAACAAGTGCAATCCAGCAGGGGGTCTAATCTGGGATGTTTCCTGTTTAACTTGGGGGCAATGGGCAAAGCAAAAGAGAGCCATCCTGGCACTGGCAGATAATGATAAACTAGGGAAGAAGAGGAGGAGGAGGCTGTCAATATGTACAAGAGCAGGGCTACCATCCACAGGTATCAGAACTGGGGGGAGAAATGAGCTAAAAGGAATCCTATCAAATTTATCAAGAACAAAAGAGATTATCACTTCTGCTTGGCACATGTCAGACCACAAATGGATCCTGCATCCAGGTCCTGATCCACAAGTCAAGATGGAAATTGGCAAAATAGGACAAATTCAGGGAAGGCCACCATGAGAGCGGGGCTGAGGCGTTGACTGTGATAGACAGGTGAGGCCATGGGTCCAGGACTGGTTCACTCTGGAGCAGGGACAGCTGTAAGGCATCTGAAAGCACCTTGAGGCTATAGGATGGATCAAGGGGCTGAGGCCACACTCTTCACAGAGGTGCCTGGCAGGAGAAAAGAGAAAGTGGCATCAGTTGAAGCTACAGAGCCTTGGGCTGGAGAGAAGGAAAAACTTAGCACAGTGTGGTGGAGTGAGGGCCCAGAGATGTTTTGCATCCTTTAACTGATAAAGCCCCAGGCAGCCAGGTCTGACCCGATGAATTACTGTGCTCTGAGCAGGAGGCTGAAGGGGAGATCTTGTGAGGTGATTTGCAGCCTGAACGATTCAGTTCTGAATTTGTGTTCATTTTCAAGGGAAAAATGTACATTGTAGATTCATTCATGTGGAAGCTTTTTAGGTTATGTCTTTGATGCTAAAGAGTATTTTGAGAATTGCCATAGAAGAGAAACATTTTTTGTTGAAAACTCTGGGAAATGGTTAGATGGAGTTGCTAATTTTATGTCTTCTGTGGAAAATAAAATTTATAAACATTTGGTTGGTACAAAGCATGTCCACACTTTATGACACCTGACAAGTTGTGAGTGTCCTTTGCTCTACCTGTGTCTGGTCCTTCTTTTATAGAAAACTCTTAAGTCTCATGTGCAGAGAGGGGCATGGGAGAGGTCATTCTATTACAGCACCAAATGCAGTTTCTCCTTTTGGTTTTGAACACAAAGGATAAGAAGGTTGGCTGCATCTCTTGCTGCTGCACAAGACCTACCTAGTGTGTAGGCACTTGAAATGCCATGTTTGTGTGTTTGTGTATGTGTTGAAGTTACTATTTTTTTATTTTGTCCTCTCAGTATCCTGATGCCTTCAATTAAGTTTCTACCTGGGAAATCCTCAGCTGGTGCAAACTTGCCACTAGTGCTCTCTGTGTTGCAACAGTTATTCATCTTCCTCTTGGGTGTCTTTCAGAAAGATGTATATTCTGATGAATCCCTTACAAAGCTCCAGCCTGGACTGCTCTGTTCCGTGCTGGGTAGAGAGGAGCATGTCCTTGTGCCAGTGCACACAGAGGTGACAGGACTTCTTCTTTAGTGCCCACTAAGTGAATTGCCTTGCCTGCACTTTAAACTTTTTCACTTTTGACAGCTTTTGAACAGTGTTTTGAGAAGTGTATATTCTCCATTATTGAAGGCTTTGGCAATTAGGGCCCAGATTTCATCCTTAGGAATAAAGGGATTAAGTGTGTGAGTCAAGTGTGGGGAACAGGTGTTTTGGTTTTGAGTCCTCATGAGTTATGTATGTGATGAGAAGGTTATTGTTGATCCTGGATGTGAAGTGATTAAAGATCTGCGGCTTATTCTGTGTTGAGTAGTTCAGGGACTACAAGGCCTTTGGTTCGACAGCTTCCTTCTTTTGATTAAAAATCTCCTTTCTTTAACTCTTGGCTCTTCCCAGACTTCCCTGGGTGTTTAGTTCCTGTATTGACCCAGCCTTTTTGCATATTTTTAATGGCTTCATCAGAAAATGTCTATTTCTATTAATGTACACAGGCATTGTCCTTTAAATATCTGAGTAAGAGCACACTAAAGGTGGGGAGTGTGATCTTTTGGAACTATCCATATCCTGTTACTGAGTGTGATGCCCTTTTGTCTTCTGTAAACTCACACATGCCAGTTTTCAAAAGCCTCCTTTTCCTTAATAGAAGGAAATGTTGCAGGCTCTAGACAAGCATTCATCTTCAAGGTACTGATGGCTAACCAGTTTGCAGAAGAGACTTATATTCTTTAACAGGTGATAATGAGAACATCTTTCTGTCTACAGATAAATTCCAGGTACTTAACTTCAGGCCTTTACTTTCTCAGTGGAACAGAAACCTTACTAGGTTGTCTAGCTTTGTGAGGTTTTTTAACCCTATCGATTTTTGCCGCATAATAATAGAAACATACCCATGCAGCAAATGGTTGTCTAAAAAATACATATGGAGCGGGAGAGAAGAGCTCCAAAAAGCAAGCAACATGTTTTAATTTAATAATTATTAAATGTAATTATTAATTGGTAATTAGTAATTGGATGAGATGGGGTGAGATTCACAGTCAGAAATGTGTGGCTCATTAAAGTAGTTTTGCACCACACAGACCCATGCAGTGGTTTGAGCGAAATCGCCCAAAAGTAATAACACATGTGTAAGTCTAGTGGTAACTAGGAAGGCACCTTGATTTCTCCTGCTGGGTTTTTTCTCGTTTCCTATAGCTAGTGTTATAAGCAAGGGCAAAGTTCAGACTGTGAGGACATGTCTTCTTACTTGCTGTATTCTGGTGTTTTTTTATTTTGTGTTTTGTTTGTAAGAGTTTGAGTTTCCATTTCCATTTCCATCTAATATCTGAATTCAAAAGGCTTGCCATGTTAACCATGTCAACAGTGTTGACCTTGTGTTACATGTCCTTCCAGGGTAGAGAAGAACAGTTATTATTGTGTCCCAAAAATTATTACAAGAAAGTAGGAAATTATCTTGGGGTTTGCTTCTTTTTTCTTTTTCTTTTTCATTCTTTTAAGAAGAATATTTTGGGTCAGTGCGAGTCTTCAGGACCTCAGCCTGTGAACATTGTGGTGGAAGACAGAGCTTCACTTGACAACACATGAGCTGTGGTAACAGTTCCCTTGAGCCAAAGGACCCTGGTAAGAAGAGAGTCTATTGTTGGAACCCAGGACATCTCTCTGGATGCCCTGGATGGCTCAAAGCCCTAGCAGGGGCTCAGAGACCCTGGTAGGAAGCCAAAGACACCTGGAAATTTGATCTCAACCCATGGAGCAAATTACCACCTTTGTATGAAGAATTACAAGTCACAAAAGTTTAAGTACCGTAGCAGTAGCAATCACAGGGTGAAGGAAAGAATTTTGGAGCACTGTACAGGGGGGTTTTGGACCTTGTACAGGGGGGTTCGGGATTCTGTACATGGGGGACAGGGGTTCCAAGATGGAGGGATTTGGGCATGCCCTGTCCTTCTTCTTTCTTCTCCCTAGCATCCATGTTCAGGATGATGATAGCATTCACAGATTGGTTTAGAGTAGAAAGTCACTGTCTAACATAGATGATAGGTATTGGAAAGTAACTGTAAACATAATATACGTAGTTTTTAGTATAAAAGATAGCACCAGCCCGAGAGGCGAGGAGAGTGCACTCGGCTGTCCTGCTGAACAAACCTCAGCTGGGCAAAGAAAATATATTGTAGATAAGAATTAATAAACAAGATTGAAGACTGAAAAACCTGAGAGTCCAAGCTCGTCCTTCGAATCGCGGCCATCCAGAACCACTTTTCCCATATCGAGGCAGAGAAAAATAACAGCGAACCCCGATAGTCTACATGTTTTTCGAGATGATTGAGGCATCTACTCTGAGCCTGACTTCTACAGAAAGGGGAGATCAGAGTAGTTGATCCAAGAGCTGATGGTAGAGTTAAAGGAGCTGTTTCTCACTTCAAAGGGTAGTTTCTCGATCCCAGGTAACAGTGTTAGTTAATAACTCATCTTACAATGCCCATCAGTTTCTACCATTTAAGTAAGGACTGAGGTCTCTTTGTCAGTACAGACAAGAAACAAGGCTGGAGTTCTTTTCATGAGATGTGAATGTCACTATTCAAAGTTCTTGTGGGTGCCATTTTCAGTGCTAGTGTTGCAGCTTTTATTGGGGTACTTCAAAACTTTAAAGTTTTGGAAACTTGGAAGAATTCCTATTCTTCAAACAGCAGGCCTCAAATTCCCAGGGGAGAACCTGCCTTTTGGGCCATGTTTTATAGTCTCTGATAAAATTGCTAGGTGTACTGCCAAGGGAGACATAAACTAGGCCCAGTGTTGACTCAATGTTCCCTTTGCTTTCTAGATTTCCATCCTGCTATACTTTTCCAGAAGGGCTGCTCTGCATGGGAGGAAGCTACCGAGGGAAAGCCTGTGAAGATGGACTACCTGGGATCCCTCTCTATATAGTTATAATTATAGATGTGTTTTATAGATGTGTTTTGTTGTTGTACTTACACAGTTAGAGGTATATGGATATTTAGATAGATATACTGATATTTGCATGTTTACATATAGGCAGTACAGTTGTAGCAATCTGCAATAAATTAATTTTTTAAACTGAAATTGATATTTGTATATTTATGTGTAGTCAGCAGACTCTCTGCCTATGTCTCTCTCCCGGACAGCGTGTGCATCCTGTCTTGTCCCTCAGAATTCAGATGAGTCTTCCAGGGTGAGGAGGAGAAGTAGAATCACTGCCATCACTCTCTATTGTCTTTGCAGACCCTGAGAGCTGTGGACACCATGCTGGAAGCAATGGTGCTCAGCTCTCCTGCCTCCAGAGTCAATGAGGTGCTGCATTACATCTTTTAGTTCTGGTCTAGGAAAAGAGTGGACGTCACAGGGCTGTTCCTCACCCTAGGCAGAGGAGGGTGAGTGGCCCCCAACTCAGTGTGCTGGGTAGTGTGCTCTCGGGGGGGGGGGGGGGGGGGGGGGTGTGCTTGATTCCCCTTGGGAAGCATCAGGGACTGGCACCAAGCTCTTTTAGAGTACAGTGGCTACAGAAGATGGCATCTGCCTTGCAGGAGGGTTGGCCTGGAGCCTTTGTCCCAGGCCTGTCAGGGACTCTTGGAGAAGGAGCCCACCAAGACTTTGCTCAAGCTCAGGGGAGGCCTTGAGGTACCATGCAAGTCTTTCTCAGGAGTGGAATCACACTGCTCCTGCTAGAGTGGCTGTTTGCTCCCAGGGCTTATCTGCAGCTTCCCTTTTTCGAGGTGCTGCTGGACTTCACCAACTCTGAAATCACTGCTGTGCAGAAGAGGGTCTGAGGGGGGATCAGGAATCTGAGTCATGGGCTGGCTGACATTTCCAAATGGGAGGTAAGGTGTGAGAATCCTTAAAATCAGAGGGTTTGGGGAAAGCTGCAAAAGGCAGGCCTCAGAGACAGCAGAAATGCAATTAGAGTTAAGCAGTAGCCATGAGATTGGTCAGCAGAAAAGTTATATAAGAAAAAAAAAAAAAGTAAGGACAAATGGAACAATGGTCTGTGTATAAACGCTTGTCTAGAATAACTTCTTAAGCTGCAGAAAAGTATATCTAGTGAGATATTAGGAAGCTCTAAGCTTAATAATGGAGCTCTGTGCATTGTACCTTAAGGCTTACAAGCAGGTACTGTATTTGAAATAAGCAAGCATTGTTTTAACCAAAGGGACGTGTGCTTATAGTGGTTGGATGGAACTACTGTCAATATGCTTTTGTTTTGTGTGATTGGTCAAAGAACTGACAAAGTAAGTTGTAACATTAGGATCTTGGTCTGCTGCCTGGGATGTGAGCTGCTGGCATCTTCCCATTGCCATAACCATGTAATGAGACTGATGCTGGAAAATAAACAGTGTGAGATGCGTTCCTCAGCAGTCCCGTCCTTTTCGTGATTTGTACATGAACCACCGGCTGGCAATAAATGGTGCTTCTGAGTGAGGAGGATTTTTAAACTAGAGGAATATAAAAAATAAAAAAGAAGACCATGGACAGTGCTATTGCTGGAGGCCCAGGCTCTTAAAAGGAGGCATGGATCATCTCCTTCATTGTCTGTAGCTGATATCCTTGTAAGTAACAAGTAGCAACTCTAGGGGCTCCTGGACAACGGTATGGGAAACCACCTATCTAAAACTGAATGGGATGTCTTTTATCATCTTGAGACAATTTTACAGGATAAAGGACGTTCACACATCTCAAAACATGAACTAAAAGACTTATTAATGTGGGTAAAAGCAAATACGGAAAATATAGACTTGAAGTCTGCTTTTACCTTTGATTTCTGGGACCAGATAAACTGGAAAATTTACAATCTAGTCTCTCTCAAAAAGGAAGAGACTTTGGTCAAACTAATGCCTGTCTCCAGAGCTTTAATGGAGAGTTTTAAACAGAGTGATCATAATAGAGACTTTCTCAAACACCAAAACAGAACACCTGGTTCTGAGACTTTAATTCCGATTGCTGCTGGATCTTCATTCTCCTCTGGGGGGATCTTGGGTTTTGTTCGGGGTTCCTGCCCTTCTCCTGGCATGTCCAGGGTTTCCCCAGGCAGTGTGAACAGCATCCCGAACCCCGGGAAAGGGGAATCAGATCAGCTTCTAGATTCGGTCGTGTCCTCTGTTTCTTCCGGGATTCCCTGCGTCACTGATGCTGCGACCGGGCGTCCTCCCATTCCTCCGCGAAATCATCCACCTCTGGATTTCCCGTGAAAGCGTTCGGGATTTTCATTGTATTCCGAGAATTTGGGGGGTCAGGGGTCCTGTTCTGGGGAGGTTGGGAGTCGAACAGGTCCGGGAGATGAGAATTTGGGTAAGCTTTGCAAAACAGGGGCTTTTGTGCCCTGCTCCTGTTCCGAACAAGTTGCAGCCGGGTCTTGTTCTGAAGTTCCGCAAGCGGGGTATGCCGAGGGGGACTCTGGCTCTGCTCCGCCTGGCCGAGGGGCTGCGGGGGTCACCCCTGCCACAGTTTCCCCTTCCCGGGAAGTCACCCCCTCGGACCGGGCTCAGGCGGGCAGATTGCTTTGCAGTTCTGAGAATTCTTTTCGTATAGATTGCTCGCCCAAGCCTCTTCCAGGATTTTCGCTGCTTTTAGCACTCCAGGCTCCGGTTACAGCTGGAGGGAGGGCTTTGACTTTGTCTCTGCCTGCAGAGGAGCTGGCAGGGGGGCGGACAGAGGCGGCGGGCGGCAGCCAGGGGCCGAGCGGGGCCGGGATGGCTCTGCCCAGGCAGATGGATGGGGTGGAGGCGGGAGAGCTCAGCAAAGTTTCTGTGCAGACACAGACAGATCGTTTAGAAGCCTTGAAGCCTGTCTCATTCGCTGCTGGGGTGGGGGAAACAGCATTCAGAGATTGCCGCTCGGAGCTGACAGTTTTCCAGCTGAGTCCCCGTGGGCGGGGCCTCGGGAAAGGGCCACAAATTCGGGATGTGCGGCTCGAGAGCAGCGCGATTTTTCAGATTTTTATGAATCTGAAAAAATCCAATTTGATAAATTGAGACGTGATTTAGCAGGCTCTGGCTTTCTTCCTGTAACCAATACAACACATTCCTCGGCCCCTACCTCCAGCAGTGGAGTGGTTGTTAGGAATATGGAGTTCTCCTGCTCCACCCTGCCTGGCGGGGCTCCCGGGAAGGCTTGTTGCTGCGGCAACACTTCTGCCAAGAGCTTGGAGCTTCTTGGCACGGTTCCTGGGACAACTGATTGCTGTAACAACGCTACCTGCTATGTATCAGACACAGGAGTGATGAGAGGGAAAACCAAAACACAGTCTAAATCAGAGGTGAACCTCCCATTTCAGCTACCTAATTGGTCTAATATTACTCAAAATTTAGAAAAAAATTTGGATTCAAATACACAACTCCTTGCCTTACCTGTAAGATATGGTCGTAAGGATGTAAAGCCACGATATGAAACTCTTTCTCACCATGATATAAAGGAACTCCGTCAAGCTTTGAAAGAAAGTGGGTTCTCTTCTCCTTATTTTAATAATGTGTTGAAAAGTGTATTTAATTCTTATGACTTAGTCCCTGCTGATTGTCAAAATGTGGCTTCCTTGATCTTAACCAATTCACAGTGTCTTTTATGGGAATTACAATGGAAAAAACTTCTTAATAAATTGGTTGACAAATATGAAAATTCTCCTTATGAGAATATAGATATTACCCATCTGGCAGGTGATCCGCCTTTCCATAGACAGGCAAATCATGTGGTGGAATTGCCTCGGCTTATACTCAGAGATATTAAAAATGCTGCTAGAAAAGCTTTACTTTCAGTTGAGCCAGCTGGTACCCATGTAAATGCTTACACTACTATCAGACAAGGTGATTTGGAACCCTTTGGTTCCTTCCTAGATAGATTGACCCAAGCAGTTGAAAAACAATGTCCAGATGAACAAGCTCATTCCTATATTATTCAAAACCTTGCTTTTGTAAATGCTAACGAAAAATGTAGAAAAATTATTGTAACTTTACCTGATAAGCCTCCAACTGTAACACAGATGCTAACAGCTTGCAGTAATCTCACATCTCCACAACATACTGCTAATGTACAAGTCAATGCTTTTGGAAAGCAGCTTGCAGAATCTCAAGAAAGGTTTGGAAAAACATTGGGAGATAATTTGGGAAAAGCTTTGCGAGAAAATTTGGAACAACAAATGGAAAAGCTTGAAAAAGCTGTAGAAGCACAAACTAAAATTTTTGAAAAATCTGTTGGTACTGTACAGTTGGACTCTGATAAAAAGGCTTGTTGCTTTGCTTGTGGCAAACCAGGACACATTAAAAAGGATTGTCCTACAAAAACAATCCAACCTAAACAACTTTCTATTTGCCCTCGATGTCAGAAAGGGAGGCATCTTGCTAAGCACTGTCAATCTCAATTTGACATTGATGGCAAACCTTTGTCGTTAAACTCAAAAAAGTGTGCAGATTACCGCCGTGCCTCGACACAAGCTGTACCTCCTTACAATGAATTACCCAGTCAAATGGTACTGGTACCTCAATCATTTATCACTCAGTCAGCCATTCCTCAAATGGTCCCAGCTCAATACCTTCAGGTACAAGGTTCGAATTGGTCTCCACAAAATTGATACACCTTTTAAATAATTTTTGTTATGCAAGCATTCCTACTGGAATTGTCAGCTTTTTTCAACAAAGACAAGATATTTTGATTATAGGCAAGGCCAGCAATAAAACTTTCAGACTTTCAGTCCTTCCAGCTGTTGTTTCACTAAATTGTAATGAAGAGCTAATAATTTCAGCATTTAATGTTCCTATGGTAATTCCACCAAAAACAGCTATAGCTATTGCATTTCTTTTACCTATGGATATACCCAAGAAAAACAACTTTCCAGAGAATTCAGTTATGTCTGTGCCATTTGGAACCTGAGGTCCTGAGGTCTTTTGGGTGCAATGTTTAGACTGCAACCAACCAAAATTGACTTTTAGCCTGACTCATTGTGGTCAAACAATTTACATTGCAGGCATGCTGGATACCGGTGCAGATGTCCCTGTAATTTCTCACATGTTTTGGCCCAGGGATTGGGATTTGGTAACTCCTGCAGGTTCCTTCACAGGGATTGGAGGTGCTACTGTGTGTTTGCAAAGTGCATCCATGATTAACATTACAGGTCCTGAAGGAAAGACAGCAACAGTGCATCCTTTAGTTTTTCAGGAGCCTCTCACCATCTGGGCAAGACATCCTGTCCCAATGGGGAGCAAAACTGGAAGTCGGCCTGTGATGGAAACCACGTCGAAACCTGCCACTTTAAAGCTGAACTGGAAAACTGATCATCTTACATGGATTGATCAATGGCCTTTAACAGAGAAAAAATTAAATATCCTTAAAAGATTGGTAAAGGAGCCATTACAGTAAGGTCACATCACGCCCACAAACAATCCCTGGAATTCACCAGTATTCATCATCCATAAGAAGACATCAGACTCCTGGAGGTTGCTTCATGACCTGAGGAGCGTCAGTGAAGTGACTGAGGACATGGGACCTCTTCAGCCTGGACTTCCTTCTTTATCAATTATCCCAAAACACTGGCCTCTTGTTGTCATTGATTTAAAGGACTGTTTTTTCCACATCCCACTTCATCCCAATGGTGCTCCAAGATTTGCCTTTTCAGTTCCCGCCATCAGTCGAAGAGAACCCATGCCGAGATGCCAGTGGAAATCACTGCCTCAAAGAATGAGAATTTTCCTATAATTTGCCAATATTTTGTTGCGCAGCTTTTATCTCAAAAAAATTTGTTGCTTCAACAGAAGCATCCAAGATCCATGATTCTGCACTACATGGGTGATGTGCTCATTGCAGTTCCAACGCAGCCAGAGATGGAGCAAACTCATGCTAGTGTTGTTACTGAAATCCAGAATGCTGGACTTGAAATTTCTATAACCAAAATTCAAGAAGTTCCACCCTGGAAGTATCTGGAATGGAAGAGGACTGAAAAAACAATTACACCACAGAAGATACAGCTCTGGACCAGTGTCAGCAACCTGACTGATTTACGACAGCTTCAAGGAGAAACCAATTGGGTCAGACCTGTTTTGGGAATTATCAACAATGAACTGGATCCACTTTTTAATTTATTGAGAGGAAGCTGTGATATCAGTTCTCCTAGAAATTAAACACCTGAAGTTCGTGCAGCCGTTCACAAGGTCATGGAAACTCTCCAAAGATGACAAGCTCATCGCTGTATTCCAGAAAAGCCTTTCTTTTTTGCAATTTTAGGAGAAAAAATGCAACTTTTTGGTCTCATTTTAAAATGGGACCCTTCTGAGAGAGATCCTTTGTTGATAATAGAATGGGTTTTTCTTCCCTACAGGTTTTCAAAGACTATTTCTAAGGTTTCCAAAGACTATTTTTACAGTTTTAGAGATGATAGCACCAATTGTAATTAAGGCCAGAACAAGATTATTAAGTTTAGCAGGTCAAGAATTTGCAGTTATCTGTTTACTGTTGAAAAAAAGATAATATTGATTGGGCAATGCAAAATTCTGATGATTTGCAATACGCATTGTTAGACTTCCAAGGTATTTTTTCCTTTCATTACCCAGCTCACAAATTATTGATGCAACTTTTTGGTCTCATTTTAAAATGGGACCCTTCTGAGAGAGATCCTTTGTTGATAATAGAATGGGTTTTTCTTCCCTACAGGTTTTCAAAGACTATTTCTAAGGTTTCCAAAGACTATTTTTACAGTTTTAGAGATGATAGCACCAATTGTAATTAAGGCCAGAACAAGATTATTAAGTTTAGCAGGTCAAGAATTTGCAGTTATCTGTTTACTGTTGAAAAAAAGATAATATTGATTGGGCAATGCAAAATTCTGATGATTTGCAATACGCATTGTTAGACTTCCAAGGTATTTTTTCCTTTCATTACCCAGCTCACAAATTATTGCAAGCAAAATTGAGTTTTAGAGAGAAACCTATGTTAAGTGAAGAGCCTTTAAAGCATTAACTGTCTTCACTGATGGATCTGGCAAAAGTCATAAATCAGTTGTAACTTGGTTGAACCAAATAAATACAACTTGGGAATCAGATATTCAAATAATAGAAGGATCTCCTCAGATTGTTGAGCTTGCTGCTGTGGTTCAGGCTTTTCAGCTTTTTCCACAGCCTTTTAATTTAATTACAGATTCTGCTTATGTTGCTGATGTGCTTAAAAGAATAGAAGGATCAGTTTTAAAGGATGTTAGTAATGACACTCTATATTGTTGGCTTTCATGTCTTTATACAACTTTGCAATATAGAACTAATCCATATTTTGTTTTTCACATCAGGGCTTATTCTTCGCTTCCTGGATTTTTAGTGGAAGGAAACACGAGAGCAGACAAACTGACAATGGTTATTTAAAACACTTTGCCAAATATTTTTGAACAAGCAAAACTGAGTCATGCCTTTTTTCACCAAAATGTGCAAAGCACTTGTGCCAATGTTTCAAATTTCCAAAAGTCAAGCTAAAGCTATTGTCAGTACTTGCCCTGACTGTCAGCTTGTGCAGCCTCCTGTTTCTACAGGAGTGGTCAACCCGTGAGGTTTGCAAAGCCTGCAGTTATGGCAAACAGATATCACTAAATACCCTTCCTTTGGTAAATTTGAAAATATTCATGTCTCAGTGGACACGTTCTCTGGTGCAGTTTTTTCTTCTCTTCCCACAGGTGAAACAGGTAGTCATGCCTGTCAACATTTTTTGCAAGCTTTTACTTCATTGGATGTGCCCCAAGAAGTAAAAACTGACAATGGTCCCGCATACATATCTCAAAAATTGGCCACATTTTTAAAAGAATGGGGTTCTCGTCACATCTTCAGTATTCCTCACTCTCCCACAAGTCAAGCAATTATTGAGAGGGCACATCAGACATTGAAACTCAGTCTTGATCAACAGAAGGGGGAAGTAGAGGTCACACCACAGATGAGATTGAACAAAGTTTTGTATGTTTTAATGTCTTAAACAGCTCTGTTGCAGAACCCAGTCTGCAACAAAATATTTAGGCATTTTTCAAATAACACACAGGCGAAACTGAAAGAAACCCCCCTGTTTTAATTAGGAACCCTGAGATATGACAAATTTAAGGTCCTTTTTGATTAATCACTTGGGGCAAAGGGGATGCTTCTGTCTCTCCAGGTGCAGAAATTAAGTGGGTCCCAACCAAAAACATCAAATCATATCGCACCCCAGAATGTGTTGACGAGTTCAAGATTGTAGAAGTACGCAGACGTGAGCTGAAGAGAGGGATCATGAGTCATGCCTGACATTCCTTTTTCATCGTTGGAACCTGCAAACTCTGATTTTATGCTGTTTTTAAATGTGTCAATTGTTGGTTTCATAGAGCTGATTTTTGGCAAAAGCATGGTTTTTGTTTTGTTATGTTGCAGATCCCCTCTACTGGATTTTCAAATGTGATTTTTTTTTTTAAAGGTCAAAAGCAAAGTTTTCAAATTTATATATATGAGAGGATCTTTTGCCAAAATTAGCTCACAAAAAGGATGGAGTGAAATTGATACGCTAGTGTTTGTTGATTTTAATTGCTTCTTGTAGTGCAGATTTGTCTGTGGAACAACCAAAACCAAATGTTTGGGTGACCTTAGCCAAGGCAGCAGGCCCAGATACCATATGTTTGTCTAATTCAGAACCAGAAAAGCCTTTCTCAACCTGTCTAGCTGATGTGCCAGTAAAGGATTTGCCTTTGATCAAAAAGCAATTTAATAGTAAGCTTGGTGAAATTGACAATGGGAGCAATCCTGTATTGAATTGGGACATTTGGGCCAAAGAACTTCCCAAAGCAGGATCTGAACCCCAAGAATTAGAAATCCTTGTTTCTTTAACAATGGATTTTTGCCTTAATGTTTACAGCTAATGATTGGTGAGAAGGTGATGCTCCAAAGTACAATGTTACTCCCCATTATTTTGCATATAGAAATTTAATTTTTTGGTGTAATTATTCAAACAGTTGGGGTGTGCTTTCCAAGGCTGACCAATATCCACGACAATTACCAAAAGAATATTGGTTCATTTGTGGAGATAAGGCTTGGCAGGGCATTCCATCACGCCTTGAAGGTGGCCCATGTAGCATTGGAATGCTCACTGTGATAGCACCTACTGCTAAAGCAGTCATTAAGAAGAAACATAGGGCAACGAGATCTGCTCATCATTATGATGAGAATTGTAAGAGTGATTTCATACCTTGGAATGCTGCGAAAAAGGTTTCAGCAGGTTTGTTTTTACCCCAGCTGGCTTCAGCAATGGCATTGAAGCAATTAGATCAGGGTGGATGTTGGCTGAGTAAACAAACTAATGCTACATCCACTGCAATCAGTGATATGCTGACTGATGTTAACAGTGTTAGACCTGCTACCCTTCAAAATAGAGCAGCAATTGATTCTCTTTTACTGGCACATGGACATGGTTGTGAGGAATTTGAAGGATTGTGTTGTATGAACCTGTCTGATCATTCTGAATCCATCCACAAAAGCATACAAAAGCTGAAAGATTTGACAGCTCAAATTAAAGAAGATGGTGGGTCCTGGTTAGATTATTTGTTCCAAGAATGGAGCTTTGCACCTTGACTAAGGGAACTTTATAAAATAGGTCTATAGGTGTTGGGTGTTTTAGTGGTGATACTAGTAGTGATACCTTGCTTACTTCGGTATGTGCGACAAATGACGGACAAGACTATCAAAGAAGTTTTTATCATATGAGAGAGAGAAGTAGGAAATGGATTCACAGAGAGTTCTTGAAATCTTACAGAGATGATGGATGAAGGTATAGACATGGAGGAAGGTTTTGAATTAAGACATTGGAACAGGCAAGACTCTTTTGAACAATGAATCATAGTTGTTATCAGACATGACTTTTGCCCTTTGAACTGACTGGACTTTCACAGCATTAAAATTGCTGTGTTGTAATATAGCAATGCTTAATGTGATCAAAAAAGATGCTTTAAGAAAATAATTATAGTAAAGCTACGAAACGCAAGGTAGTTAATAAACGACATGGTTATGAAGGTTTCTTTTTAGTTGAACCAAGAGGGGAAATGGTGGGAATCCTTAAAATCAGAGGGTTTGGGGAAAGCTGCAAAAGGCAGGCCTCAGAGACAGCAGAATTGCAATTAGAGCTAAGCAGTAGCCATGAGATTGGTCAGCAGAAAAATTATATAAGAAGTAGAAAAATAAGGACAAATAGAATAATGATCTGTGTATTAATGCTTGTCTAGAATAACTCCCTAAGCTACAGAAAAGTATATCTAGAGGGATATTAGGAAGTTCTAAGCTTAATAATGAAGGTCTGTGCATTGTATCTTAAGGCTTACAAGCAGGTACTGTATTTGAAATAAGCAAGCATTGTTTTAACCAAAGGGATGTGTGCTTATAGTGGTTGGATGGAACTACTGTCAATATGCTTTTGTTTTGTGTGATTGGTCAAACAACTGACAAAGTTGTTGGTCTGCTGCCTGGGATGTGAGCTGCTGGCATCTTCCCATTGCCATAACCATGTAATGAGACTGATGCTGGAAAATAAACAGTGTGAGATGCGTTCCTCAGCAGTCCCGTCCTTTTCGTGATTTGTACATGGACCCCCGGCTGGCAGTATAAGGCCCAGGCACCTTCTAGCCAGGCCATGCCACGCTCCCTGCTGCTCTCCCCATAAAGCTGCTATCCAGCTGGCTGCAAAGACCAAGAGGGCCTTTCACAGCCTGGTCTCACCTGCATCCAGCCCTGAATCCTGCTGTTAAGAAGCTTCCCTCTCTGACCATGCAGGAGCCACTCTGGCAGTCACATTTGCACCACCTAAGCTGGGACTGAAGCCCCTTCACAGCTACACCCCTCACACTCACATTCGGACCAGGATTCCTTACCAACTCAACCCCAGGTTTCCCATAGCAGAGTCTCAGACATCCAAGTCCTTCAAATAGCTTAA
Organism: Onychostruthus taczanowskii; assembly: GCF_017590055.1. Classification (NCBI taxonomy): domain Eukaryota; kingdom Metazoa; phylum Chordata; class Aves; order Passeriformes; family Passeridae; genus Onychostruthus; species Onychostruthus taczanowskii. The sequence continues at coordinate 49,425 of NW_024500373.1, forward strand.
TCGTGGTGCAGTAACTAAATAACAACAGCTCCAGTTGGTGCCTCTGAGAAGGGGCCCTGAACAAAGGAACCCCTGGGCTTTCATACCCTAGCAGCACCAAAGTCTGGGGGTCTCAGCTCCTGCTGTGTCTCAGTGTCCAGTGCCCAGGCTGATGCCACAGGTCCCTGTGCCCCTTCCTGTGCCAAGGGTTGGCAGTTCATGGCCTCTTGCCTCGGGCTCCCATCCAGAGCTCAGCCTGCAGCTCTCATGATGATCTCTGGCAGCTGAAAATTTGTAGGTGTTTATCACCTGTCTGTGATAAACAGATATTGGGAATTAAGTGGTTCAATATCTTTGAGGTCCTGGATTTTTAATTAAATCTCAAGGCTGGAGGCTGCATTTTTCCTTTTTTCTGTCTTTTTTTGTTTCAAGTTCACTCTTGAATCAGAAAATGTCATTAATTGAATGCAGTTTTTAAAGGGGGAGGTTCTCTTACAAAGTAAACACCGTGGACAAAAATCCAGTATCAGGCACTGTGCACATCAGCTGGGTATGCTGGTCAAGTATCACCTGTGCAGGTGGTCTCTAGTGAAGTCTAGATACAGGTTTTGCTCCCTGCTGACAGCTCTCAGGGGCTCTGAGAACCTGTACACCCTTGATGACCAGAGCTGTATAAAATATTGTAAGAGATTTAAAGAGCACAGTTGCCTTAAACACCAATCACAGAATCACAGAATTATTTCGGTTGAAAAAAACTCTGAGATCATTGAGTCCAACCTGTGACCAAACACCACCTTGTCAACCAGATCACAGCACTAAGAGCCAGGTCCAGTCTTTTCTTAAACACCTCCAGGGACAGTGACTCTACCATCTCCCTGGAAAGCCTATTCCAATGCCCAAAATCACCTTTTCTCTGAAGAATGTTTCCTAATGTCCAGCCTAAACCTCCCTGGTACAGCTTAAGGCTTTGTCCTCTTCTGTTGCTGGTTGCTGGGAGAAGCCCAGCTGGCCCCCATGTGGCTGTACCCGCCTTTCAGGGAGTTACAGAGGTTGATAAGGTCACCCCTGAGCCAGTCTAAACAACCCCAGTTCCCTCAGCTGCTCCTCACAGCACCTGTGTCCCAGACCATTCACCAGCCTTGTTGCCCTCCTCTGGACATGTGTGAGTGTCCCAATGTCCTTCCTAAACTGAGGGGCCCAGAACGACACAGCACTCAAGGTGTGGCCTCCCCAGTGCTCACCAGGGGAAGGATAACCTCCCTGGGCCTGCTGGCCACACTATTCCTGATCCAGGCCAGGATGCCATTGGCCTTCTTCGCCCCCTGGGCACACTGCTGGCTCATGTTCAATCACCTGTTGACCAGCACCCCCAGGTCCCTTTCTGCCTGGGCACTGTCCAGCCACTCTGCCCCAGCCTGAGGTGCTGCAGGGGGTTGTTGTGACTCAAGTCTAGGACCTGGGACTTGGACTTATTAAACCTCATATTGTTGGACTTGGGCCATCTATCCAGCCTATGCAGGTCCCTCTGCACAGCCCTCCTACCCTCTAAGAGATCAATACTTGCAGCCAATTTGGTGTCATTTCAAATTAGCTAATGGGGGACTCAATCCCCTCATCCAGACTATTAATGAAGGTATTCAGCAGGACTGGCCCCAGAAGTGATCCCTGGGGGGGCTCCACTAGTGATCAGCCCCCATCTGGATGCAGCACCATTCACCTCCATTCTCTGGGCCTGACCATCCAGCCAGTTCTGAACCCAGCAAAGAGTGCTCCTGTCCAAGTTGTGGGCTGCCAGCTTTTCCAGGAAAATGCTGCGGGAAATGGCGTCAAAGGGTTTGCTGAAGTCCAGGTAGACAAAGGCACTTGTTTTTGTTGCAGACTTAAGGCACCAGATGCTACTTTTCCACTGTAGATATATTAATATCTGTAGGGAAGGCATTGATCTGTACAGGTAAGGGAGTGTGAAGCCAAATTCTTCCTAGATGAGGATGAAGGGTTCCCTGAGTTAAGGGCTGCTTGGGCAGTGGTCAAGCCAGTAGGATTTTATAAAATTTGGATAGAGAGTATTCTCAGAGCAGAAAATGCAGGTCTCTCTCTCTCTTTTTTTTTCCCTTACAATTTAAAATTTAATTCAGTTTAATGAAATTCAAATTAATATAACTCTGAAGGAAAGGGTCACTATAGCCTGAACTGCAGGTGGTCCATTCTGCAGTTCAGAACAGTTTTCCCTTTAGGTACCGCAAGATATCCTTCAGCATATTAAAGAATTGCAGCAGCTTTTCACGTGGAAATGGACAGGGTTGTGTTGGTCTTGGAGTTATTGTCACTGCGGGGGCTGCCGTTAAGGTTGGTGCTGGTGCTGGAGTAGTTGCTGGTGCTGGCTTCCTTCCCATCTTGCTCCAGATCCAGTTGTAGTAGTACTGAGTGGAACTGGAGACTGCAGGCCGTTTAGGTCTGGCACAGCCTACTCCCCAGCTGGTCACACCAATTTGCCAGAAGAAGCCAGCATTCTTATCTTGGCAGACAAGAGGTCCCCCACTGTCACCCTGAAGAAAAGCAGAGAGGATTAAGGTGCTTTTGGGTGCCCCTGTAAGCAGTTAGAGCTGGCTCCTTTACTCTCCCAGCCCTGCCAGAACTGGATTCCTGGCAGAGCAAGGCTCTACTCAAGTGCTGGGACCTGCAGAACCTTGACACCCTTGGAAGTAGGATGGGGGCCTGTAAAGTGGGGCTCTCTGTCTCGCCTGTGCTTGGATGTTTCAGGGTTGGCATCTGGACCTCATTGAGCAAGGACCCATGGGTGGGAAAGGGGGCGGAAGCTCCAGCAGTGGTGCAGAGCTGTGGCTGGGAGAGCAACTGGCCAGGCAAAGCAGGCACTGGGCTGTGCTTGGTGGTGTGATGGGGCTACCCACACTGCTGGGGGACTCATAGCACGCTCCTACCTGGCAGGTGCCAACACCGCCCTGCCCAGCACACACTTGGAAGTCATGGATGTAGCCTTGCAGCCACTCGCTACTGTTGCAGAGCTGGTTATCCACGACTTGGACCTTGGCCTGCTGCAGGATATCTTTACCTGATGCTGTGAACAGAGAAAGGAATGAGTTCTCAGCAGCTCCTTGCCCATTCTCCTGGCCTGTGTGTTGAAGTCCTTCCCTAGGGCTTGGCTCTGCCTCTAGAGAGCTGTTGCAGTGCTCTGTCACTGCTGTCTGGCGTTGGGCAGCAGGTCAGGCCCATCCCTCCAGGGGCATACGTCCCACAGCCCAACTCTCATTTTGGCTCTGCTGTCAGGAAGCCCCAGCCATCCCTCCCTGGTGTGCCAGCCTTGCCCTCAGGGCACAGGTCCTTTATGGGAACTCACCTTTTACAATTCTGTCACCCCAGCCAGCAACGTAGCAGTTTTTCAGCTCTGACACTTTCACCGAAGGACCAGGCAGGCAGGCGAGCTGAATGGAGGACCTGCACCGGACTGGCCGGTCCAATTCCACCATGGCAACGTCGTGATGCTCAAGATTAGGACGATATTTTTCGTGCAAGACCAGCCGCTTAATCCGGCGCACTTCCACATCAGGGCCTGACTGAGCCTGTGACGTGGCCCCAAGCACAATGGCCCACTCGCTGAGGGGACTGGAAGGCAAATGGAGAAGGGGTGAGGGGGAGTAGTATCATGTGCTGTGACGGCCCAGCACTTCCCTGCCTTCCGCTTCCTGAGGCAGAGAGGAAAACAGGACTACAGAGGGCGAAAGTAGACTCAAGATATGTTAAGCTGGAGGCTGCTAGGGAGCAGTGGCATGAGCCCACTCTTCTGCCTGAGCAGTCTCTTAGCTGGGCCCTGCAGTTGGGCCTGGGCCCTGGCCTCCTGGCACTAGGCACACTGCAAGGAAATGGGATGGGAATAGCATGCACTGGTGTAGGGATATCCCCATACCCTCATCCTCCTTACTTGGTGATGTTGATAAAGCAGTGGGCAGCTGTGAGGAGCCACTGTGGGCTGACGAGGGTGCCTCCACAGATATGCACAGATACCGGTGGGTTCCAGTAGCAACGGACACTGGCAATTCCTGCCCAGGCCCCAATCCCTGGCATGACATCTGTGCCACCCACAACACGTGTTGAGCTGACGGTAGTACCCATGGGCCGGAGCCCACAGGTCTGTCTGTAAGCAGAAGTCATTACTGTCCTGTGAGAAGGTTTCCACAGGGCTTTGGTTGCAAAGCCAGCAGGGCCAGGGAACTGCCTGGGGCATGCATATGTTGGCCCATTTCTGCTTGAGCCCTGTGGACAAGTGGTGCCAGCAGCCTGGGTGCTGGTGATAAACTGAGGCTTGTGCCCAGGGTTTTGGAAACTGGCATAGCCACAGGTAGCAAGTGGGCATCCTCAGGGAACCCCCTAAGCCTTTGTCTGGGTCCCCTCAGGTCAAGCCTGAGGCTACTTACCCACAGGTGCCATGTGCAGGCCCGCACAGAGCCAGTAGGATGAGGATGGACAGCAAAATCATTGTGGTCAGAGACACAAGTCAGCTGCAAGGAGAGAGGGCTTGTCACCTCCAGTGCAGCTGCCAACGTACTGCCCACAGAATTTGCAGTGCTGCAGTGCCCTTGACCCTGGAGCTGATGTCACAGACGGACTGGTTCTATGTTCTGGGCATGGTGCTGGCCTCTGGAGGCAGGGGGGAAGGGCAACGTAGAGCCATAGAACCACAGAAGGGTCTGGATTGGAAAGTACCTTAAGGATCGACTAGTTTCAAACCACAGCCATGCACATGGATGCTTTCCACTACACTAGGTTGCTCAGAGTCCCATCCAAGCTGGCCTCAAAGGGTAACAGGAACGGGGCATCCACAGCTTCTCTGGGCAGGCAACCTGTGCCAGTACTGTGACAATGATACAAGATTTTACTTGGCATCCAAAATTCCTACAGAATTTGCAGCTACAATTAAAAGCAACACACATTCTGATTCTTAAAATCAGTTTGTGAAATTGTTTTCATTTGCTTTGCGACAGAAAAATCAACTAAACAAATATAACTCGGGGGCCTCAAGAAAAAAAAAAGTCTCGAGGCCTAAGCTCTTTTGGTGTTGTTTAGAAAGTAACTATGAAGAATTCTAATTAAAAGTCATTTTCCTTCAATAAGCCAGAGCCCCTTTACAGTTGAGCTTGTTTATTTAGTTGTTTCCATTGGACTGCTGAACAGCTTACCCCTATTTCGAGAGGTACAGCAGAGGCTGTGCATTGGACTGCCATTTCAGTTACTACCATCAAGTTCCTCTCTTCAATTACCAAATTCCAGTTTTCTTAGCTTTCCTTTGATGAAGTTCAGGGAGGACCAAGGTGATGGAAGGTTCCTGCCCAGATATCCAGAGTCCAGTTTCAAGTTTCCTGGTGTGCTGTACAGCACGCACACAGAAGGATCAGATGTCAGCAGCCTAAGACACTGCATTTCCAGCTGCTGTCCCCAAGACCTGGAAGCCCCAAGGACCTGCATTCCCTTATTACACTGCACTTACCATCCTCTCTGCATGGGCAGTTCCAGCCCTTTGGAGGGACCCTTTTCCTTTGGGCCTGACTTGCCTGCCTCCAGCTGCATTTTACAAATCCCAGCTCAGGGAGGCCTTGGCTCCCACAGGAGAATGAGTGGGACTGTGCACATAGCTATCTGTGAAAATAGGCCACTTTATTTCTGTAGCAACTAAGTCACCATCAGCCACTGAGCACATGTGGAGGAGGAGTGTGGGCAGGACAGAGTGCGCCTGTGGCAGTGAGGCTACCTTTGAATCAGCAGGCACTGCCCCAGAAGGAGAGGGCTGTGGTCCACTGCAGCCTGAACTGCAGCCAATCAATCCCTCCCTAGCCTGCCTTAGGCTCCAGGCTGCCCGCCTTTGGGCTGCAGTTTGACTTGAGTGTGAGATGAGGCTGGGGTTTTGTTTCTTTGAACTCAGTAAATCTGGTAATCCCCTTCCCCTGCCCTGGTTACAGGGGAAAAGAGAAACAAAAATATTTACTTCAGTTTGTTGCTGTAGTTATTTGGCTTTTAAGGCAGAAATGCTCTTCATGCTGTGCCAGCAGTGGTATTTCAGGTGAAGTGGGCATGAGCTCTAGGCCTTTGGCTTTTGCAAAAGGAAAAGAAGAAAAAGAGGGAAAAAAGAGAGGAAAAGAGAAAAAAAGGAGAAAAAGAGGAAAAAAAGAGAGGAAAAGAGAAAAAAGGAGAAAAAGAGAAAAGAGAGAAAAAATAGAAGGGAAAAAAAAGGAGAAAAAAAGACAAAAGAAGACAAAAGGAGAATAAAAAAGAGGATAAAGGTTTTCCCTGGAAAGAGTGTTTGCACCAAGGGAAGCCTGAACCTCGTGTGGCACAACTTCACAAGTTTCACCCTTGCAGGTTTTTAAGGGCCTTTGTTGCTGATGGCCGCATCCCATGGCCAAGTGTGATCTAAGGAGACCCGAAGGTGCCACCTTTGCACTCTGAAAGTTGCTGTGGTCAACACTGCAGGTTTTTGATTTGTTTTGATATTTCCCCCAGTTTGGAAATTCTCCCTCCCCCCCTACTCCTCCTTTTTTTCCCCCTTAGGAAGAGGGCAGGAAATTTCTTTTTGGTCTCTCAGCCTCTCCCTCTGTAATAAATACTTTCGTATTCCCACTGCATACAACATAGGTGATACTATAGGGTGTTTCATGTGGGTATGGGAAAAACTACAAGCCTGAGTTTTTAGAACTGTGCCTGGAGGAGAAGCCATGCCGAGGTGTGATGGTTATGAACTTGCTTGGATGTGGGAGTGGATGATGCCTGGGAGGGGATAAGAGAGATGTATACACCCAGCCCCAGCTTGCACCTTCCTACTGCTATACAGATGAAGAGGCAGCAGCTAACTGGGGAATGATGAGCAATGCTGTCAATACTCAGTATGAGAAGTCGGAAGGGGGTGTCTGTTGACATCCTGGCAGAAGTTCCACCACTATTGTGGGTTTGTCCATTGCATGAAGTCCCTACACCTGCTGTACATTGTTAACAGCACATGATACTGCATGAATAAACATAGCTATTTCCACAGGCTTTAAAAAATATTACAGCTTTTAAACCAAGGGGGAAAGCCTCCCCAGAAGCTCTGGTGTGAGCCTTCACCAACAGGGCTTGATAATTCATAGCTGGATTTCTCACAGAGGCTGCTCCTAACTTGGAGAGGTCAGAAGAATGATGTGATGGCTGCAGACATTTTGTGATTTATGTGATTTTTCATTTTTCATTTTGTGATTTTATGTGATTTTTGTGGTCTGTGATTTTCTTTTTTTATTCTTGAGTTCATTATCATGGGGCTGATTTGATCTCGTCACCTTGTGCCATGCAGATTTAAACAAAACCTGAGTTGTTTTTTTTTAATGAGTCATGAACAAATGTGAGTTGTTCAACCAAAGCTGAAATTTGAAAAGAGATTTTGTAATTTCAGGAACACTTGCTGCCAGCACTTGTTCAAAAGCTGGAGCAAAATGGACTTTGAAAAAGGACAGGACTGCACCATTAAGGGATACAGTGAAAATGAAATCAAGAGAAGTTGGTATTTCATCCTTGGATGGATGCACTGATTTAACAGTGGTTTCTGCACCAGCTGCTCCCCAATATCAAGAGGAAATGCTACTTTTTTGCAGACCTCTGAATCCTGTGCAAGGACATGCAGATACCCCTGGTCAGGCACAACCACTGGCATAATGACCCCCATAGCTGGAAGCTTCAGAAAGAGGATGCCTTTGCTCCCACAGAGCAGGACTACTACTGCAACAATCCACATTCCTCACTAATCTATGTGAGGCACTAGTGAGGTCTTCTGCAGGCTAGTTATTCTTGTTGGAGAAAGTGGCATTGTTCAGCAACATGACCTTTTTCCAGACTTTTTTTCTAATTTAGGGCAGTGTAAAGTGTGTAAATTAGCTAAATACAGCTTCCTTAGAGGGATCCTGCCTTTAAAAATGGAAGTGTCAGGGAAGAAAGCAGTCTATCCTTATGCCAAGATGAAATAGATGTTTCTCCTCCACGGCTCTAGGCAAGCCTGCACAGACCTAGGGGTAAGGGCCTAGCCCAATAATAATGGCTGAACTGGTGCGCATCTGATGCCCATTTTGAATGTGAGCACAATAGCCACAGTACCAGGATGGACCTTTGTCTTCTATCCCCAGACACCCCATTCCAGTGGGTACAGTTCATCCTCAGGACCAACTAGGATGAGCAGCACATCCCTCATTACTTGTTCTCTGAGCTGGATGAAAACTGTAGCAGAGAGGCTGAAGGTGCTGAGTGGAAAGAAATGGCAGGGTAAATCCCTGCTGCTGCTGTGATGGGAGAGAGGTGCCACACCGGCAGTACCCTCTGGCTCTACCTTCTGCTCTCTGAACACTTTCTGCAGCTGCAGGTGCTGATGTGAGCAGCCTTCTCCTCTTACCACCACAGAAGTTTAGCAATGGAGTTGGAGATCTGGAGCTGAGGAGAGGCAAAAGGCAGTATCAAGTGCAGGATCAAGCCCTGCGTGGCCACTCTTACACAGCCTCTGAGCTGAGGAGCTGCACCACCCATGAAAGGATGCTGCTGGACAATTGTGCCAATAGCATCAGACACTGAAGGTAACGTGGGAGCCACATCTCTCTGGCTGCATGTTTGCTGCATGACAAACCTCTTGGTTTGTCACATGGCCCTTCCCTCCAAAATCAACCCTGCCCCAATGACGCATCCTTTTTCAGAAGTCCTGGTGTTATCTTTAAATTCTGTAGTCATCCGTCTAGCATTGCCAGCTCATTAAGTCAATTCCTAAGGCATCTAAAGAAACATTTTCTTACTACACCTCAGCCTATTAGTCTGCATTTTGTACAGCCCCTAATACTTGGTGTCCTACATATGGTAGTCTCACTTACTAAGTACTACTAAGTTATACTACGAATTCCATAATCCTACATTACCTGGGTTAGCTTGAACAGTTCAAGTTTTTGTCCTGCACCTATGGCTAAACTTAACTAGCCATACTCACACTAGCTCTAACCAGAATCCAGCTAACAGGACATCCAACTCTCTCTTGCTCTCAGGGTTGGAGTGGCAGTCCTCACCTTCCCTTGGAGGTTTTTTCACAGCCCTCCTAACACTGGAGGGCTGCTCTCTGTCTTGCACTGACACCTCATCCTTTTCCTGACCCTCACCCTGCCCTAAGTCCATGTCCAACATGAGCTCTGCCAGCAAAGGCAGTCTGCCTTGCACTGGGTCTTAGACATTTCAGTCTTCATCAATTCCCAATACACTCAAAAAAGGAGAATTATATTTAAGCATTTCTCATGGAAGGAGGAATTGAGTTCAGTACAACTTATTAATAGGGCTGGAGACTCCTTAAAACAAAAACAATTTTAAAACCTCTGCAACAGACATAACAAAAGTATGCATATGCAACAAATGGTAAAATGAAAAAAACCTCCCCAACTTTCCAGATTTTCTTGGTACACTTTCCTGTCTAAAACTCAGCTCCATGTTATTGCTTCATAGTTGTCACTAAAGTGTTTTAATAGAACAGTGACAATTTTCAAAACTCCAGAGCAGAAATCAGGAGGAAGATGGGATCCTCTTCCACAGTTTTGATTTTAAATTTTTTAAAACTCAATACTGTGGCCAGGAATGAAATAAAACACATGTGAGGGGACAGCAGAGATAGAAAAATGGAAGTTTACATTTGACTTCTAATTTAATTTAAGAAGTGACTAGGAAGAAAAAGATGGCATGTTTATATATGTATATATACATACACACACACACATATATACACACATATTCAAAGATGGAAATAATATTTCTGTAGAATTTGAAAGATTTAAAATGTAAGAGGAATCAAAGTAATAGTACATGACAGTATAAAAACTCCAAGAATATACTTAATTGCAATTCTCATTCCATAATTTAACAGTTCTAAATCTGCTTGCATGAATCCACAAAAGATACACTGGTAGTGAAATGAAAAGATTAAAAAGTATGTTTACTGTTGCATGTATTGTGTAGATATATATATATAGAGTAATTCCAAAATGGCTTTTTTCACCACTTCTGAAAGACACAGATTTCACTGCAGGTATTGCATCTTTGTAGTGCTGCACATGAGGGTTTTAGCTCCTGTTCTTTAAAAGATTTTGAGGATTTTTTCTCACAAGATTTTTTACAATAGTAGAAAAACAAATCATTAAAATCTAAATTAGAAGCTTTCCTAAAACTAGTGCCATGAAGAGAGAACAATGATAACAAATTACACTGTGATTTGCAAGTTATCAGGCAATGAAAGACCAGAAGCTTACAAAAATGAAGTGACTGACTAATCTATCAACTGCAAAGCTCTGCAAGAAGTGGTGAAATTGAAAGTCAGTAGTCAAAAGGGCACAAATCAGTATCAGTCTAACAGATGAGCTAACCTGAAAAAATACAAATTTGTGCAGCTGGTCAGAGACCAATACCGCAAAATCAGTTGAAGTTCGACAATTAATGATGAGATTCTCAAAACTATCTGATAAATTCAAGAGTACAAGTTCCAAAGTCACACGACTGTTTCTGAAATCCCATCTCTAAAATGCTTGGTTTTGCTATGTTTCTTCTTTTCCATATTACCATCCAACCACTTTTATATATCTAATTGTATACTATTAGCATAAGGTTTTTTTAAATGTGTAATTCCTAAAGACCACCATGAAAATAAAAAATCCAAACTTGAATTGAATTGTAATTGTATTTATTTCACCTCTTGAACTTTATAACATTCACTACCACTTACATATCTGAAATATAATTCTGTTTCACAACAGCTTCTGTATCTACAAATGTGGAAACCACAAACAGTTTTGCATTAAGAGAAAATCTACTGCTCAATGAGCAGTCTGCAAAGAAGTAACAGTTCACGGTAACTCTTTCTTTCTTACCTGACTCTCAATATCAACCCTCTGCCAAGAAACTTAACTCCAAAGGAACGGGCCTAAGTTTCACATATAAAATTATATTTAATAATTTGTGCAGATGCTTGGTCTATAGATGAAAACAGTTTCAGGGTAAATACTTACATATTGCTCAAAATGCTTCAAGAAAAATAAAAATTTATCTGAGACATGCCCTGAGCTATCTAGATTCCTTAATAGTGCAATGTTGCAGTGATGCCTGGTTTCACCCTGGCTTTTGCAAATGAAACACAATAACTGCTCACAGAGCTCCTAAATGGCTGACACAGCACAGTATTATATGCACTACAGCAAGTCTTGTAGCTTTGCCAAGTTTCTCTCCATCCACTGGATATTGAGCTGAATTGTGTCAATTGCCTCTTTTACACAATGCAGTTGAGAACTCTCTTCTGATTTTGACTCAAAAAATGACTTGACCTACATAGCAAGAATAAAGAAAGAAAAAGAAAATCTTAATTAAAATCAACATTAGCCAAATAGGTTCAGCAGCAAAGGCTATACACACATGTTGCAGGAAATCTATCTTTGAGAAATGTTTGTATCTATGCAGTAAGCAAACCTCTCAAAGGAGTTCCCAAAATGCAAGGAAAGCATTTTTCACAGATACAGCAGCAATAACTCATTTGGTTTCAGTATGTCATTTCACCAATAAACCTACATTTACCATATCACAAAGCCAACAGAGAGTATGCAGAGTTCTGGAAAAGGAGTGCTATTCTGTGACAAAGAACTGGTTGCTGCAAGCAACCCTCTTCAGCATTCTGGAACACCTCCACACCCAATCATCATTGTAATAACTGCCAATGCTAACACTTAAAATATTATAGATCAAACCATTAACACCAATCTCTACCAAATTATCTGAATGAAAACATCAGACTAAACTGTAAACCATTCTTGATACATTAACTTCAAGGCCTTGTTAGGGAAGACAACAGAGCTTTCTGAAAGCTATTAAACAACTCTTGACTGATACTCAACTTCCACAGTAACTCTTTGGGAGTGATGACGGGAAAAAACAGCAAAAAGCAATTTTTATGGCTCAGTATCACATTTCAGAGATACAGAAAGTATATCTTGTTTACAAAATCTAGACCAAAATTACATATAGATCAAGTCATTATTTTGTGAGAGAGTGTGTTCCAGTGTACAGGAAAACACAACAGCATAAACCAATAACTGGGTTCAACTCTGTAATGCAACTCTGTCACAGTCTCGGTATATAATCTCCCAGTGTCTATGCATACATTTACCATGTGTGAAATAGGGAAAGCAACTGATATACATACTCTCCACAGGATTTCAAGGATATAAAGAACATGTGAACATGTGTTTTCCTCATCCTTCAACTAAATGAAAACAGCAGTGGCTCTTAAAAATACCCCTTTCTGGTAGATTGTGCCACCAACCTCAAGCAGATGAGCCTTTGTTGCAAACTGAGAAGTTGACCATGTAATAATATTCTGGATAGTGTGTGAGCCTAGGTGAAACCTGTAAGACAAACAAACATTTTCAGCTAGGAGACACTTTAAGATGCAGTTTTGCTATACATATGCATTCTTTTCTACTATTTCTGCTTTTTTGTTTAGTAGTTCGCAAACATTAAAAGCACGTAAATGCAATACCTTACATTACAATTACATATCCTCTTTTTCCAAATAAATATATGTTCTTAGAAATCCAAGCCTCTAGCTCCCTATACCCTCTAAAATGTAAAATCAGAGCAAAAGCCATGGAAAATTTTTAAACTTCTATCGCAGATCAAATAGTAAAGAACTATTTGAGGACACTACACAGTGAATATCAAAATCTGTATTTGTGGTACATATGTGTACTAGAGCTCCACCAGAACTGAACTTGCAACTAGGTTTTCTTTCAAGCGAGGTAATTCTGTAATACTGGTTATAAAGAGCTTGCTAGAGCAGATGTTTTCATAGAGGAGAAACTTTTCAAGTAGCATGAAACTTTAAAATCAAAGCTGGGATTTAGAAACAGAGGTTTCTAGTACTGTTGGCTTTTTGAAGACTTGGGGGCCAGCTTTCCTGCTGGGTACCCTTCAAGTACAGTGAAAGACAACATATTTCTGAAGCAAGTGGGAAATTTATGTTACTTGGTTTTGGGAGTGCTGTGATAATTCAGAAAATATAAATGCTGAATTATTTCCCTGGATGTCCTTTTGAATCCATTTGATTCACATAAATATCTTTAAACTGAACCAGTCATCTTACAGACAGCAACCTTTCAAGAGAAATTAAAATTAAGATTGTTCAGAATTACTGTAAAGCTCTAGAATGACTGTTGAGAGTTCAAATTTTATGTAGCAAGTTATATTTCTAAACTCTGATTTTAAAACATGATCTAGAATTTAAATACGAATCTTCTTATATGAACCCTCATATTTATTGCCTTGTTTGAAACAAAGAAACAGGTGGTTTTGCTATTGTGAGTTTAAAAGTTTCAGCTGCATCAAAAGCCTTACTTTCGTGTAAGCTTTTCCCAGTTCTCTTTGACGAAGTCCCAGGCCAGCAAATATCCAGGCAAATTCTGGCTAATGGTTGCTATGATATGTGAAAGTTCCTGTGACCTGATGATTTCTCCTTCAAGACTGTTCTGCATTAGCCTAGGAGACAAAGCATATGCACAGAGACAGGAAGAAAACATCATTCATATGCTCACATGGGTTTCCTGGAAGTCCTCAAGTAAATGGAAAGATGATATAATACATCAAGCAAGCAAATTCTGCCACCTGGAAGAAATCAATGTTACATTTTATTGCAACAACTGTATTTACTTAGCTTTAATTTCCAGAAGTCAGAATGACCTTAGCTCTAATCCGAGTACCTGAATTTTCACTGGTGTTGGAAAAGATGAAGTAACTTCTAATAACTTGTAAAAGAAAAACAATACAATTAAAGACATAAGAGAGGGAAGCTGAAGACTAAATTAGCAGGACATATTTGTGTTCTCCGTGCAGTATTAAGATTTACTCTATAGAGAGGAACATAATGTAAAGTCAAAGTTTCACCCAAAGAAAGAAATGGAAAAAAGCAGAGGAAAAAAACCCAAACAAAAAATATACTTCAACTAGTTATTATTTTGATTATAAAGGTAGATCAATCTTTTAAGGTTCCATAGAAAAGCCTGCAATTTTGCTACCTGCACTGCAAAGCCTGAAATTTCCTGTTACCAGTAGTGCAAAGCCGGTAAGTTCAATTCTTTTCTCTTTATGCATATTCAGAATTTGTTTTTTTGTGCTGCTCTGTTACGTAAGTTATTTTTAAGTAAAAAATATCTGGTTCTTTGTGTGTATGGAATCCTGTGAAAAACATCTGGATGGATTTTCTTTAGCAATCACAAATGTTTTCAACAATAGAAACAAGGAAATGCACTTTTCCAAAAAGATTTTATCACTTTTTGGCTCTTCATACCAGATCAGCTTTCTGGCATCTTCTGTGCTGGCCAAGGCTTCAATCACTTTGCTTTTCTCTGTTTCAGAAACTGAAGAGAAGTACATCTTCAGGAGGAATTCCCAGCCATCATCAGACTTGGCTCCAACTGCAAATATGGCTTTCATAACATCACTAGGCAGACTACAGAGAAAAATAAAAGCAACAAAAGAAATAAACATGGGGGTACAAAAATGCTCACCTGAGGATAGAAGAAAGTCGTCGTAAAATTAAAATATTAACTTGAAGGAGATGCCTCTCTTTGGAGCAATTTGATTCTGCAGCAATGAATGCACTAATGCCAAGATTTGGCATTAGTGAATTCACACCAATCTAATACTTTCAGTCACTAGGAAAAAGCAAATAATTTTGTCATGTGAAAACAAAGTAAATTGTACACAAAATTGAGAATTTTCTACAGCTCAAAATACACATGAATTCACAGCAGAAGGAATTCTGCATGATAAAAATGTGTGCTTTGGCTTTGCTACTATCTTCTTTCAACATGCAACTCAGGAAATGCAGATAAAAAAAAAATTTATGGCTGGTTTTGCAGTTAAACTAAATGAAACTGGAGATAAAGCCTAGCACAGTCACCCTCTCATTGTGAAACAGCAATTACTTCTACACATGGAACAGTTAAAGACAGAATCACATTCTTTATCAATACTAAGTCGGTGGTGGTGGTGTGGTGGGTTTTTTTTTTTGACGGTTCTGTTTGTTGTTGGGGTGTTTTCTCAAGTACAATGGTGGTGGCAACGTAACAGGAAAGCAGATGGGTCGAAGAAGTAGAAGCTCAGTTTTTGTGGTACCTTTTTGTTCCATCAGACTTCATCCATGTCTCAAACATCTCAGTAGCAGTTTTTCTACAGTTTCTTATATCATGGGTGCAGGCAAAAGCCAGCAGTGTTGACCGGAGCTCTCGTTCAGACAGGGTCCCATCATCTGTCCAGTGCTGTTGATCCATTTTATCTCCAAGCAAGTGCTCTATCCTATGCTAAAGGAGGAAAAAGTTACTAGCAACAGCCAAACTCTTCCAAGAGGATTTTCTGTATAGAAAATTAGTTCAAAGTAAGGAAAAAAATAAAAAAGGTTGAGCTTTCGAACTGTGGAAGCTAAACATACTAGTTTTTCATCTGTTTATTCCAACTTACACATGCTATTTCTTAAATGTAAGAATAAGTATCAGATATCACATAAATGTGACAGATGGGCCAGGTTACATCTTAAACTGCACATGGAAACTGAAGACTCATCTTTGAGCCTTGGCTCAGACTTGATTGTAATCAGCTTACAATCACAAAGCACTACATCTTCTGTATGTTTAACTGTTTTTAACTTCACCAAGTCACAGTAAATATACCTTCATTTTGCACAAAGAAACAACTTTTCTATGTCTGTAGTCTGAACACCCTTCAGTTTTGTAGTTCTGTAGCTTGCCAAAACCACAGCTGGATGCCTGATCAGCTACCACATCTCAGCTGAAAATTTTGAGCTTAAATAAAACTACATAGACATTGCATTGCAAAGCAGAGCTTGGGCTGTTTATAGCAGATATGAAACAACTTTGGGTAAATTAAAATACTGCTTTTTTCCCCTTATGTTTCCTTAAGCACTCACTAATTATCCCTTCCTACCATAAAGAAAAAACATCTGCTATTTTATCTAATCATTTAATGATTTTCTTACAGACTAAATTCCTGTTACTATTGTTTTACACCGCAAAGCAGCAAAGGTCATTTTAAACCAGCAGATGAATGTGGAGAAGAAGATCCATAATAAGAAGGTAAACCGAGAAATGAAAGACATATGCTTACCAAGAACTGAACCTACAATATTTATTTCACTGTGAAATCTGTAGATTTAGACTAGAAACATTGTATTACTCTTTTACACAACTGGAACAGGACAATGACAACCATCCTTGTGTTTCTATTTCTACAGAAAACAATTCTGGTTTTTTTCTGTTGTCTCTCTACAAAGCAATTACATCTATGATCTCTAGCCACTCTAACTTTTGAAAAAAGAAAAAAAAAAAAAAACAACAAACCTTTTCTGTACAAGAAAAATACATGGAATCTTTTTCATTACATATTTGTACTAAACTGACCTGTATGGGCACTTTAAGATAGCCCCAGACACTACTGCACCACACTCCCTATAAAACATTTTGGGGCATATGGGGAACACGGGAAGGAGAGGGGAAGAAGCTGTCCAAAAAATGTAGCATTTTGGTAAGAGACCATTAGAAAAAACTGGCAAGACTAGCAACTCTCAAGAATCCACATCCATTACTAAAATTAATGAATATATTCAGCAGTAAACATGTAAAAAAGAGAGTGTAACTATAAAGAACATTATAGCTAATTATTTAGAATTATCATTTATGAAAAACTAAGACATACCATGACTCGTGCTGCCAGTGGTTGTTCACCTTTTTTGTCTAAAAGGCTGTATATAAGACTCAGCTGAAACAAAGCTTGAGTAAGTGGTGCAGTGCTGTTCTCTTTGTTGACATAATCAATCAACTCAAAGGCCTTTTCCAGAGACTCTCTTCCTAGACTATGGGTCAATGAACACAAACATTAAAATAGATTACAATCCCTGAAACAAATCAGAAGTGATGTTTCAATTACACGAACAGAGAGATAAGTGAATAGAGGGAGTGACATAAGAAACAATTTACATGTAGAAATTTTCATATTTTAACTTACAGCAAGATTACAACAAAGCAACAATGGCCACTAACATACCTCCAATTAACAAAAATTGCAAACGGGTAAGGAAGTCAGAAAATATTTATCATAAATAAGGGTACTCAGATAGAATAGCAGTTTCCGAAGAGACGATCCAATATGTTCCGCCTTGCCTGCTTCCGATAGTGGTGGTGTAACACATGAGAGGGCACCAGTAAAAATTTAAGAGGGAAATAGCTTGCTTTTCTAAAGTGGAGTACTAGAGTACACGAAAACAGTTAGCAGGTAGATTATTGGACACTAAAGAAAACAGTGTCTTCCAGAAATGGAAATTACCACATGGCTCTCTGTGATCCAAATAACTAGATGATGCTACAAAGAAGACAGAGATAACATCTAGAGCATCAGTGAACAGCTCCAAAAAGGCTATTAAAGACTGAATTAAACTTCCTCTAAAGCAGCTGTCTCTAGAAACTAAATCTGATCTTCTCTAACTTGGAAAAAACCTTGAAACACACATTAAATACCTTTTCCAATATAGAAGTCTTACCGTTCAAGATTGAAGATACTGTTGATCAAATTCACTCTGTCTTTAGGGCTCAGAGCAGTGTGGTTTTTTTTCATGAGATCAATCAGTGTTTTCCAGTCTTCAGCATAGTCAACTATGTAATAGCCATTCATATCTACATTAAATTTTATCCATTCCACCTCTTCTGGAAGTTCAATGACAGCTAGTGGACAGACAGTATGTTATCAGCTGAAACAAACATTTAACAACTGTTTGTTCAAATCAAAGTCCATGAAGTAGACTTTGAGAGAGACAGTAAATTCTTTCCCGCTATTTCCCCCTACAATGACAAAGGAAAAGCCAGTACGAAGGTTTTGAAAGACAGTTCAAAAATACCAGGTTGTACTTCCTCATCCTTCTTCCTACGTCTGATTGAATGAACACTATCACAGTCCACCCCAAGTTGCATCAGTTTTTCTCCTGTTGTCCAGTTGTTATTTCAAACAGCCCCACCTACTGTTCCAAATAAAATATTTTCCTACACAATTAAATAAAATAAACATTTCAGTGGAAAGTTACTTGCTAATATTTCAGCAAACTGGCAGATCAACTTTCACATAACTTGCTCTCCAAAGAACATGCAGTTTGAGAGATTATGTGTATGCACTGTAATGAAAAGCATAGGCTTTTACAAATTTCAAACCTGTGATTCTGTTCCAGTTGCTGTCATGTATTTATACACATAGTGCTACAGGGAACCAGCTCTCTGATGATGACAACATCAGCACTGCTCTGTTCCAGATCTATGAAATTATTTTGTACCCCGTTTGTCTTCAGCTTCACCTCTTTCTCAAGGGTGCTCTCAGAAAAATAATGTATGGGTAACACTAAAGTAACTTGCTACCAAAGCTTTTACTCACATACCTGACTTCTGGTCCAGTAAAAATGCATTAGTGCAATGGGTGAAGTTGCATCTATTTGTTATGTAAGTGAGAGGAATATGCCACAGGTAACTGCAAAGGAAAACAAATGTTTACTGACATGTTATATACATATTATCTCCCTTGAATGGCTTGTTTTAATTTAAGCACTTTTGTACACTAATAATACTAGAATCACTGAATGCGGTGTAGAATAATAAAGTATAAATCTCTACTTATATCACCAGAATATGATGAAAGAATAAATGTACAGCATGTACAGAAATTATTTTTAAAAATCCCACCATGTTGAGAAATGGGTAAATTTTATAGACTGGATTAAAAAAGGCCTTTTAAGGTCATGTAGTTCATGTCCCCTGCAATGAGCAGCTTCTTCAACTAGATCAGGTTCCTCTGAGTCCCATTCAACCTGGCCCTGAAATTTCCAGGGGTGGGGCATTGACCATCTCTCTGGGCCACCAGTGCCACTGTTTTATCACTCTTATCGTAAAAATACTATTCCTTGTATCTAGTCTAAATCTACCCTTTTTTAATTTAAAATCATTATTCTTTGTCCTACAGTGACAGGACCTGATAAAAAGTCTGTCCCCATCTTTCCTTTAAGTACTTGAAAGAATGCAGTGAGGTCTCCCCATAGCCTTTTGTTCTCCAGGGTGAAACAGCCCAAACTGTCTGTCCTTGTACAGGAGAGGTGTCATGTCCATCTGATTGTTTTGTGAACCTACTCTGGACTCACGCCAACATGTCCATATCCTTCCTGTGCTGGGACCCCAGAGCTGGGTGCAGGATTCCAGGTGGGCTCTCAGCAGAGCAGAGCAGAGGGGCAGAATCCCCTCCCTCCCCTGCTGCCCACGCTGCTTTGGATGCAGCCCAAGATACAACTGGAATTCTGGGCTGTGAAGGCACACTGCTGGCCCACGTCCAGTACAACGACTCCCCCAGATACTCCTTTGCAAGGCTGCTCTTGACTTGTTCATCCCCCAGCCTGTGCTGATAGCAGAGGTTGGCCTGACCCACTGCTTGAGCTTGTCCAGATTCCCCCGGATGGCATCCCTTCCCCCAGGCACACCAACTGCACCACTCAGCTTGGTGTCATTTACAAATTGAGCACTTAAGCCCACTGTGTACATCACTGAAGAAGATCTTAAATGGCACTACTCCCTGATGGACTCTACTATTTCTAGTACATCTTTCCTAGTTCCAGCATGCTAGCTAGCTAGCCCGAAATCATACAGACAGTAAATTTCTGGCTGCATCAGAAATTCATCCAGTATGATTTTTACCTGAGTCCAACATTGTTTTCCTGGATCTTTTGCAAGTTTGAACTAAAATTTAAAAATTATCCAAGTACAAGACTCAAATTCCAAATCATGGTATAGAAACCATAATTCAGTGCATACCACAAAGAATTTCTTAAGTGAGCTCCAAGTTGGAAGAACAAATGCTAAAGAGGCTCGTAATGATGATAAGGACTTGGCTATTTAGAGAAAAACATATATCTGAGTGGGATGAAAGAAGCTGTACATATTAATCAGATCTTGACAGGGATCCCCTCTATGTATGACTCACATAGAGTACTCTTTTTCTAAACCTTGCCATACATGCCCCAAATTTACATCAACTAGAAATAGAAATTACTTAGCTTAAAAATCCTTCCCTTCTTCCCTTACCTTTCAACCCCACATTGCTTTTCTTTTCCCGCATAACAAAAATAAAACAGAGCCCTCTAAATTCCTACATTTCAAGAGACAAATTTCTTTCAAAGACCTATTTTTCTGCAAGGTGATGCAATGAACTTAGCTCCTGTTAAAACTTCAAACAACTGAATAAAACCAGCAAAATATCCAAAGAATTCACACTTACGTATTTTTGTTAGAAGACACTGTTGAGGGTCATAAGGTAAGTTACATTTGCAGTAAACAAAATTTTAAAACTACCAACTGCCACATCTTTGCTTCTTCAGTATTTGCATATGTACTTCCTTTTAGGTTTTGGTACAGTGGATATTGCCTCTGTTGTACATTCTTCCTAACAAGCCATTTGTTGTCATGTAGTAGTGTCATCTTAAAATTTCAAAGCCAAGAAAGAATTGATTCTAGCTTCTCTACCTTCTTGTAGCAAAGCCCAAGGTATACAGCTTTGGAAGTTAAAAGCAGAGACTCGAAAGTAGGATACATGCATCTGTAACTTCTGTGAAGCTTCTGCAGCCTGCCATTCTCCAGAGTCTTGTTAAACATACCAAACTTTCTCAAATGTAAAGAAACCTTTACTTATGAGATCTGCCTTTTGGTATTGAAAACCAATTTATGATGTCAAGCTTAAAAGCTTCAGGAAAAGGATGCATGTAAGAAATTCAGATTACAAAGGGTGTCAACAATTTTTACCAGTTGCTTCAGTGGAAATAGACATGGACCTTCAGGCAGATACTAGATGTGCAAAGTTTTGTGCTGAATTCTCTGTTACTACCTGCCTTCAAAGGAAACACTAAAAGGCCTGAATACAAGTTAGAAAGATGTACAAGCTTAAGACAGCAGCTTGCTTTTAATGTATAAAAGGTATTAAGGGGATAATAACCTTGCATCTGATGTCCAATTTTCTGGTTCCACACGATACAAAAATTTCTCTTGTTGTACTGAAATAATCTTTCCCTTTCGGACAACAGTGACTAAAGGAAATCCTTTATGCATAATCCAAGTCTTCATCATTTTTTTTACATCTAGTGTTCCATTAGTAATCTGTAAAACAATCATAACATAAAAAGCAAATGGAGAATACTTAACTTTCTTCTTAAGTTACCAAATAAGCAGTTGCACGATTTTGCATCTGGAAACAGTGAACCTGTAAATTTCCCTCCACTCTCTGGACCCTGGATATCCAGCCAGTTCTTAATCCAACAAAGAGTGCACTTGCCCAGACCATGAGATGCCCACTTTTCCAGGAAAATGCTGTGGGAGACAGTATCAAAGGCTTTGCTGAATGTCAGGCTGACAACATCCACAGCCTGATGGCTTTCCCTCATCCACCAGGTGGGTCACCTGTTCATAAAAGGAGACCAGGTTGGTCAGGTAGGACCTGTCCCTCCTAAATCCATGCTGGCTGGGCCTGATTCTCTGGTTGTCCTGTATGTGCCCTCTAATGGTACTAAAGATGATCTGCTC
Organism: Onychostruthus taczanowskii; assembly: GCF_017590055.1. NCBI lineage: Eukaryota > Metazoa > Chordata > Aves > Passeriformes > Passeridae > Onychostruthus > Onychostruthus taczanowskii. Next base: position 71,099 of record NW_024500373.1, read on the forward strand.
CATTACCTTCCTTGGCACCCAGTTCAGGCTGATAGGCCTGTAGTTCCCTAAACCTTCAGTCCTTCCCCTGTCCTTCCTGCCCTCTCTCCACCCTCCTTTCCCTGGCCTCTCTGATTCTCACAGCATTGCTGACTCTAGTCCTCGCTCTCTTCTACCCAAGCCCTTGCTTTATTGAGCCCTTCACACTAGTTTTAAAATTAGACACAGCCTTATGCCTGGCTTATAATTTGAGAGCTGCCTGTACAGTCTGCTTATCTAAAATTTCATCACACTTATTAAAACAGAAGCTATCACAAAGTTACATTAGTAGCAAGTAACCTAAGACCTCTGTGAGGCTGGATATAGCTATTCCTTGAAAGTAAATTTTATCCTGAATTTTGTTACTTTCACTCTGGTCTTAACACACTACCCATGTAATTGTAGAGAGGATATGTCCATTCTGGATAGACATGCAGGGCAGTACATACTCACTCACAGTGCTTTTTTGGGATGGTATGCAATGTAGCCCTAGAAGCTTCAGTAATCTCCCTATCTATATGAAAGAACTTTGGAATAAGATGAGCAAAAAATTTAGAGTATTTACCTGCAGTCCATTATCCTATTTTTTTAATCAACAAGGAAATAAATAAAACCTGTGATACTCTTAGAGAAGTGGAGGGGGAAAAAAAAGAAAAGAAGAACACTGTGTCCAAGATGGATACCTCATTCATGCTGTCCCACAGGTCATCACTCTGGGCAGTTCCATAGTTGTGATTATGCAAGTATACCTCAATGCCAGCTTGGAAAACATCCTTAGTGAGATAATGCTTCAGCATCAAAAGAAGTGAAGCCCCCTTTAGGGAGAAAAGAAAAAGAAAATGAATCAGTAAATTGAAGTTACAGAACTTTTTTAAGCATATGCATATTATAGCTCTTTCAGAGTACAGGAGTAAGAAGCTAGCAGATTTTGTTCCAAATAATATCCTTCAAATAATTACCTTTACACTCAGTTTCCTTGGAAAAATATTCTTTTACTATTTCATGAACTCCAAATACAGTTACAGAAAAGGCTAATGTAGTTTGAAAATTTTTCCCAGCTGCTTTGGAAAAAAATATTTTAAAGCCTCCAACTACAATTACAAAATAGACTAGGAGAATTTGACATTTTTTCCAATCAATAAAATCTGAAAAATATTGCCTTCTTACTGATATGTCTCTGCTGGCTGCCATTTTTCATTACCAGTACTCATCCGTATGGTACAGAACTGCACTTGTGAGTCAGTGTTTAACAGTTATATGATGTGCACTTATACCAAAAACCTAAAATACAGGAAAAAGATAAGATACACTTGGTAGGCTGGAACTGACTGCAGATGAACAAGTACATTTTGCTGTGTTTAAATACAGCCATGTCTTGCAAAGAAAAAAAATGAAAGTATACTTTTAGTATCAAAAGGGCTGTGAATGTTCCTATGTAAAGCCACCAATAAGTAAATTGCCTGAGGGCTTTCATACTGCAGAACTGAACACAGGAGCAGCCATAGATCAAGAGTAGTTTAAAGGTACAATTTATATTTTTGGTACTATTTCTAGGAAAGAAACAAGAAGTAAAGGAGAAGATTTTAGAGACATAATGCATTATTCTCACACATTCCAGTTTCAAGTTCTGGAATTTCATCTTATCTGAAGGCTGCCTAGTTATTCACTACTCATCAAATGTCAGGAATAGCCCTTACTACAGCTTTTAATAATATGGCCACAATTTCCTCTCCTGTATGCATCTATACTTGAGTTACAGCTCTACTCCTTTGTTCTCCATACTGTCATATCCTTCCAAGTGGATCTAATACCCATGGGTGTTAGGTTTACTGACAGTCTGCAAAACAGTTGAACTAAAAATAATATTATACAATTATTTCTGTTCAAGACAGTACAATGCAGAGGTCACCTACTAATCTGTGTCAGTTTGTAGTCCAGTAAAACAAATTACGTTGTACAATTCAGTAACAGAGAACCCTTTGCCTATCAGGGACTACACTGCAAGTGTCTTCTCACACGAATCACCAAGAACTCTACCTAAGCTACAAGGACAAGAATAGTGAATACAAGAACTTCATGCGTGAATGAAAAGCTATGCGATGAAATCCTCTGAAACATAGAAAGCAGCTCCAAAAACACTACTTCTGACAATGTGCAAAACCTCTTTTGGTCAGCTCTTAAAGGTGTAGGTTAGGACAATTCTACTCAAAATGTGCACATACTTATTAGTACCAATGAAATAATAAAATAATTCTCCAAATATAATGTTATACTAATTGACTAAAACTCCCATCCAATCACTTAGAAATTCTGACAGTCTCTGACTGATTGAAACTTCCATAATTTTAATGAATAAGTTTCCTATCTACAAAGTTAGCTGGCTATAGACATAATTGTACCAAATGCATAGCTTCCAGAAGCTCACCAAAAAGGGAATTACTTGAGACAGCACCTCTGAAGAATGAAACTACAGCCATGCCTTTTGATAAAAGGAGAGAATCCAAATTCATTTGGCAACCAAGGCAACCTGAAAATCACACACATCTGTTCTTGCAACTGAGAAATCAGAGTCCAAAATAAACGGAAGCACATCACTACGTACGTGTATTTGGCATCCCAGACTATTCAAGGATGCCAGACAGGATGTGTTGATCAGCTGAGACTTGCAAAAGGAAGTCAGAGGAAACAAACCAAGACTGTCATGGGAACTGCATTCCACTGAGCAGAGGAAGATGTAGTATTTGACTATTTTATAGCAGAAAATAGCTGTCCCCATGATTTCTAATTAGATGAAAGTACAGGACAGTGATGAAAAAAAAAGCCAGCTAATCCAAAATAAACAAACAAAAGGTTTTCCTCCAACACTACCAAAATCTGGTATCTAAAACCTGAAACAATGTGAATAAAAATTTTGCAAATACAGGTATTTTTTCTCTCATGCATTTTTAAGCAAGGCACTGAGATGCTTTAATAACATAAGCCTCACACACAGCTCTCACTAGACATTAGAAATAATCACGTTGCAGACAACCAGGATATGCAGTAAAATAATTTGCATTCAGAGGCAAGCTTCCAGTTCAGGATATCTCTAAAATACTGGAGGTTTTTTAAACCAGAGAGAGTAAAAGATGGAATGATTACTTTGTTTTTTTGTTTTCACTCTTTTTTTAATCACTTGTTACAGCCTGCTACCAAATATATGCCTAACTGGTTATGTTGCTTCATCTATTGGTTTCCCCTCTTCCATCTTTCATGAGTGTCCTGGGTTGACTATATGATGCTTTTATCCCCAATCGTCTTGTTCTGTTTATACTGAATAATAAGTTTTACACCTTTAAGACTCTCTTCCAGAGAGTGAAGAGGGGAGGGAAGAAGCGCGCAGTTTGCTTTTCAGACTGCACTCACTCCTCCACATTCCTGCTCCTGGACTGTGTTGTCTGCGGATGTACAGACAGCAGGACAGAGCTCCTCTTTTCCCCTTTTTTTGCTTTTAGTTAGTTTTAGCTAGCTGAGGCAAAGAAGTTCCCTGGACTGTGATTTTTCCTTTTTCTTGGATCTGTTCAAGCCTGCTCTGGACTGAACACCCAGAAGAGCACCGGCAGCTCCACCTGAGGCCCCTTGGCCGGGCCTGGGCCGCGGCGTTTCCAGCACCAGAGAGACTGATCAGAAACTGAGTGAGATGAGCTGCAACCCGGGGAGGGGACTGTTCTGAGTTTGGTTTTTTTTTGGAGCAGTGAGAAGTTTTACTGTTTAATATTGTTTGGGTTCTATTGTTTAATAAACAGGTTTCTTTCCACTTTTTCTCCAAGGAGATATTTTCTCCCGAACTTGTTGGGGGGGAGGGGGCAATTGAATCTGCTTTCGTAGAGAAGCCCCTTTGGAGGTTATCTCCCAAACTTGCCCTAAACCAGGACAATGAGAAATCTCCCTATCTATATGAAAGAACTTTGGAATAAGATGAGCAAAAAATTCAGAGCATTTACCTGCAGTCCACTTTGTGCTCAAGCATTGAACAAGATAGCAAGTAAGGCAACAAATACATACACATAATATTTTCCTAATCAAATGCTACATAGATGCTCAAAAACATTATTGAGAAATCCTGCATTGTTTGAATTGGGTGTAAATAACCTCCAAAGGTCTGTCAATACAGGCCTATTCATATTTTCAATAGCCACTGTATCACTTTCCTAATATTTTGGAATATTTTTACAGTTACCTTGATGTAAGAAAGAGCATCAAACATTTCTTCAATCTGCTCTGAAGACTGAACAGAGGAAGAGACTGGATGTGAAGAATTCAAGGCATCCTTCATCATAGCCTTGAAAACTAAAGTAAGGAAATCTTCATCCTGGAAGAGAAACATTTTTAACTGTTTAGGAAGCTGAAATGTACATGTTAAACAGAAAAGTAAAAGTTGTCTCTGCTTTGCTCCTCCATTGCTCTAAGCAGCAAAACAATTGTCAGGATATCATTAATAAAAGCTACTATTTCCCTGCCACTTTTTAGCAATGGAATCTCACTTTTGAGTTTGCATCATTATACAGCCCTGTCTCAGGCAAGTGTGTCAAAGACACTAGACAAAAAAGCACCTTCTAAATAAGTGTATGTCAAATTTAATATTCCATTTCACCGCTGTTTTCAGTTCATTTACAGGAGATAGGGAATACAAAAATATGACTTTCATGTCGTGAAGTCTAGAGAAATTATTCATTATAGTAATGTTTGGGAAAATGTAAACAGCAGCTTATCTAGTGATTACCAAAATCTCTTTACTTCTTTTCTTCTAGAATGAGGACATAAGAATTTAATACATTAGTATCAGAACAAGAAAACCCTAAACACTGAAAAGAAGCTGATCATATCGGTATTTGTCCATTTCATTTCATCAAGGCAAGCAAACAATTCTCTATACAGCAGAGAGTTAAAAAAAACCCAAAAAACCAGCAATAATAATAACAACAAGAAAACAAATCCATAAAAACCCTCTGTGAAATACAATAAAAATAACTGTTAAAGTTTAAAATGTTAAGGCTATTCATCTTGAATGGAGAAGTTCTGGGTGATGTCTTTTATTTTCACCAAAACACATTCTGTATCACCAAACAATGAAATGAGATATTTATCAAGGCAGCTCATCAGACAGCTTTTGGAATGAAGTACACAGACGTTAGATGTGTTCTTTAAAAAAATGACACTATTTTGTGTCTCACCCTCAGCACATACGCAACCAACAAGCAGAATGGTGACAATCCAAGTGAGCAACCAAGCTAGGCCAAATGAAGAAGTTTTGAAACATCCAGTGCTGTAGAAGAATTCTACCGGACCAGGTTAGCAACTCAAGTTGCTTAATACTAATAAGAGTGATTTAAAAACTCAAACTCTCACTTCTCCAGAATGCTGAGAAGAATGCTATCTAATAGGCAGGAAACAGTAGTACAAATCAGGTGTTTAATCCCATGACTAACGCAAATCACATAAACACTCCTAGAAGTTGATTTCAGGGCTCAGGTATGTCTTCTCCTTGGAGATATCTCTATCCAGAATGAAAAATTAGTCTCCCCACTACCCTCTACATTTAATTCCACTAACCTTTGTTTATCTGTCTGTCATTCTCAGTGACAAGAAAGTTTTATAGTAGTAGCTCATCTCCTTTCATTGGAAAAGAGAGACCAAATTTGAATCCATCATGTTTTTCAGTGTCTGAAAAGCTAGGTCACTTAGTACCTGAGTGAGTTAGTCAATCACAACATTATTATATCAGAAAGATTCTATCCTTAGCCATACATGTAAACAGAAGTGCCTGTGGGGTAGTGCTTTGTCTTAAGTGTAACTCAATGCTATCAAAATCCTTTGTTATTTTTATGCCAGGTCTGCTCATTTGTGAAATTCAAACGGATTCAGACAGAAGCACGTACCACAATGATGGGAAGACAGGAGTTACTTCATGTAGGGAAAGAAAACAAAGGGAACTTACAACAAAGAGCATTTAGGAAGAAAAGACCATTCAATCAAGGCAGAAGAGATACAACAAAGTTTTAAAAAATGTAACAAGTAGCAGGAGCACAGAAAGAACTATTGTTTGCAGAAAGAACTATTATATAATCATTTATCTTTGAGAGAAAAGTCTGATGCTACTATTAGGGAACTGATCACGAATATTATTGCTTAGCAAGCCTATTAACAAACTACACTATATAATGATAGTATTATACTATCAGCTTTCCAGGCTCACACTATTCTAACCCAATGGTGAAAATATTATAGAAGCTATGTACACTTTTAATAGATGTCTGTGGTTATACCACAACTGGGGACTGTGTTTCTTTCATGTGCTTGCAAATGGCTCCTTGAACATACATACAATCTCATAAGGCAATCCTGGACCTGCAGTGCATCCCAACTGTACCGACAGTGAGCTTCAGGATCACTGAGGATGTCCCTTCATCTCAGGCTAATAAACAGGTTAGCAATGCAGTCGGGTAATTCTTTCATAAAACAGGCAACCATATCTCTAAACTAGAAGCCTTCCATAAAGACTACTTATTATGCATAGCAAAGGAGCAAAACTTTCACACTCAGGAAAAAAAACAAATACAACTCCTTGCATGGGTGAAAACTGTCACTGGTACCCCTTCTAAAGGCTCCTATGACCTCGATCACTAGAAGTGAGTGAGCATGTCAAACACATACACCTGAGATTGCCTCAGATGAATTTATAACATGGAAAATTATATATTCTGCATTGCAAGCTTTTCATAATTCCGAAGACATAGTACTCCCAGCTGTAAATTCTCCTGCAGATGCTTCCCCTGCACACACAGCAATGCTTTCATGGTCTAATTCGCTTGCTTTGCACTTGGAGGGGACCACTGGGGAGGAAAAAGAAACCAAACTTTTGGAAAAACATGTTCTAAAATACCATTGCAAGAGCTGAAAATTATGGCTGCAGCGCCGTCTAATGACAAAAAGATGCTAGAACAGCCCTTTGTGACTGAATTTCTGCTGCTCCCTGAGGCAAAATACTTTTTAGATACTTGCACAAAAACAGCTTTGCTTTAAGAAGATGTTGAATTGCTTCATCCTTTTCCTGTGGTTTACCAAGGCAATCACCCTCGATGTGAGCAACTTTTCTATGAAATGACTAAAGAATTAAGAAAATCTATGAAAGAGAATGGTTTGCAATCTTCCTATACCTTGAGACTTACAGAAGCTACTGCAGAGAGCTACCTGCTGACTGGAAAGCTTTATTTAAATATTTCCAGATTTTATAATAAAACAGCAAGTGAAAAAAGGTTTTCCCACGATGCTTTAACAGATTCTCAATTAATTCTTTATTATAAAGATTTGCAGCGTGGACAATGGCTAGGCCCTGTGCTTTTGCAGACATGAGGGTGTGGTTACAGTTGTGTTTCTCTATCCACAGGAGCTCACTGGCTACCTGCGAAGAACATCGAAGGGATGAAGACTTGAAGGCATTATAGGTTAAAGGTTTGGTAATCAGTTGCAATGGGTTTGGGCACAACATATGTAACGCTTTTTATCATTCTCAGTGTCTTCTCAATTAATGTGAATGAAGCATGGGTCCCACAACCAAAGACCAATGTTAGGCTCACATCAGCCAAAGCAATTAACCAATCTACCCTTTGTATACCCATGACCAGCCCTAGTGATCCACTTCAAACATGTCTGGTTGCCATCACTTTGTCAGAGGACAGACAGAACAAATTATACAATCAAAAAATTCCACATGATTGTACAACTCCAGGTAAGCATAGATCCTTCATGGTGTTTGGGATCACACCAGTCTAATGCTGGTCAGTCTGTGGGATGGTACCTGGGTATTGCTAATGGAGGCATGAGAGAAGTAACTAACTTCCCTGTTGCCACCCTGCAGCCTCAAGAACTGGATGTACTAGGCTCTATAAATGCTCCTGTGTAATTTTAACTTAATTATGCTAATGATCCAAAAGACAACACAGGGGCTGACATAAGTGGCGATGGCATTTACTGCAATGCTTCTGCCTGGTGCAATTTTACTACTCCCCCACAAATCACAACAGACACCCGTGCAATAATATTCCTGGTAACATATTTTCAATATGTGGCAACAGAGCATGGAAAGGCATTCCAAGTAACGAAGTGGGAGGTCCATGTACTTTTGGTTGTTTGACTGTGTTTCATCCCAGTCTGGAAACTCTTAACTAAATGGACACTATGACATAGGCAAAATAAACATGATGCTGAGTCAGTTGACCCTGACTGTAACTCAGGTTGAATTCTGGAATAGTGCAAAGAGATTTTTCAGTTCCTTAGTTGCATCTATTGATACTGCACATGTCACAAACACAATTAATAAACCAGGTTGTTGGCTTGCAAAAGAAACTAACACTACTAGTAATGCTTTAACAGGATTGTTAACTGATGTCTATTCAGAACATAACACAACACTGCAAAACAGAGCAGCAATAGACTTTTTAATGTTAGCCCAAGACTCCCAAGATAATGTCCTGCTGTATGACCACTCCAAATGCAGTCAGAAAAACATCCAGGAATTGAAGGAGCTATCTGGAGAGCTGTGGCAAAACCAGGGATGGGATCCTTTGGCCTATTCTCCTCATTGGAAAAATTTGATTTTGGACCTTGGGTCAAACATGTAATTCGTTTCGCTGTAGTAGGACTCATAGCGCTTTGGATGATTATGTTATGTTTACCATGTATTTTCTTGTGTTCAATGGCTTATCCATCAGAATATAAAGGATATAATGGTTATGCAGACACATACTGTATTTTGCAATACTTAGTAAAACAGAAAGGGGGAGACATAGGGAAAGACAACAACAGGAATCTGGAATTGAGAGAACAAAGAGCATTTGGTTAAAAAGAAAAGACTATTCAGTCACCAGAGATGTAACAAAGATTTTAAAAATGTAACAAGTAGCAGGTACACAGTAGTTTGCAGAAAGAACTATTATATAAGCATTTATCTTTAAGAGAAAAGTCTGATGTTGCTGTTAGGGAACTGATCATAAATATTATTGGTTAGCAAGTTTATTAGCAATTATATACTATTGGCTTTCCAGGGTCACACTATTCCAACCCAGTGGTGAAAATATTATAAAAGCTATGTACACTTTTAATAAATGTGGTTACACCACAACTGGGGACTCTGTTTCTTTCATGCACTTGCACTCTCAGGCATATTTAATAACCTAAAGCTTCATAGGTCTATGAGGAAAAGCAGAAGTAGACCAACTTGTTCAACAACACATCTGCACTTCTAGAAAGATTTTAATTTATAATTTGATATATAGACTTCTACATGTTTTAACACCTGCTGTTTTGCACAGAATACTTTAACCTTCACAAAACACAGCAGACTGCCTGTAGATTACTACCAAAAAAAGGCAAAAAAAATTTTAAACCCACAGGAACAATGTACCCTTCTCAAAGCCACTTCCAATGTAATAAAATGCCAAAGCAGAGATGTAGCATCATCTCAGTGGGGCACAAAATTAATTTTAATATCAGTTTATATGTATCAATCATTTATAGGCAACAATAAAACCAGATAATAGTGAAGGTACTGTAAATGTAACTACAGAAATTACTTACTGAACGTAATTCTGGAAATACCTCCTCCATGGCAAAGTATTCCATGAACGTGGCAAATCCCTCATTCAGCCAAAGATCATTCCACCATTCCATAGTTACTAGGTTGCCAAACCACTAAGAAAGACCAAAAACATCATTATTTTCTTAGAATTAAAATCAAATGAGAAGTACTCCATCCATCCTCTGCCTTGTCTAAAATGAAGGTCAGTCAAAACCAGAGTAAAGCCTTTGCAGCAACAACTCCTTAAGCATGGCATGAGAGTTGAACTCTGCCTGTTGTGCTGTAGAAAATATACCTGCAGCTTTTCTAAACAGATACAATGCACAGTCACAGTGAGGACCGGGGTGAATTTAAGGACAGAACTGCACTTAAAAAACAAACAAATGAAAAAAGAAAAAAATAATCTTCCCAGACTAGTACCTGATGGGCAAGCTCATGTGCTATCACTGCAGTTATTAGCTTTTTATCCCTCACTGAAGAAGTATTTTTGTCAAATAAGAGTGTTGTTTCTCGGAAGGTGATCAAGCCCCAGTTTTCCATTGCACCAGACTGAAAATCAGGAATTGCTACCAGATCTGGAAAAGATTTGAAAGAAGATTTTGAAAATTGCTAATTAAACCAATCTTATATTTCAAGCCTACCTATTATATGATATAATCATTAAAAAATTCATTATTTAAACCATGCAGTGTGGACATACACTCAAATCTGAAGTACAGAAGCCCCACAGATTTATAATTATGTTTCTCTAGCAGTACTCTGACTCAAACAACTTAACAAGACCCTGCCTATGGATTCTGCATGAGCAAAAGTAGCATGGCAATGAGATGACCTGGAAAGTACATACTGAAAAGTAGTGTCTTAGAAGACTGCATTTCACTATCTTTCCAGTCAAACTAATGCATGTAGAGGAGTCAGGCTGCAGATCTTGCAGTTGTGAACATGGTTCACAGACTGAGAATTTCCTCACAACTAAGCTGAGTAACACCAAAGAAATTCTCCTGTGTAAATTTATGTAAAAATATAAGCAATCTGTTTTCAAATGCTCACAAAAGCTTTCCAACTTGGGACTCAATACTTGCAGTCAGACAAACATATATTTAGTTTTTTGATGTATTTAATAATTGTAATACTTTGCTAAAAAAATGAAAATTCCCATGCAATTTTCAGATCAGAGCTTCTTCTGGTTTTTGGTTTTTTTTTTTTTGGTTTGGTTTTTTTTTAGTTTAAAAAAAAAAAAGTCCTAAGGAACTTACCTAATTTTTCAAGAGGGTATTTCATAAAAAAGTACTTTTGGTAAAATTCCAGAAGCTTCACTGCTGTGTCTAGCGCATACCCAACTTGGTTTAGACGCTGCGGTATGGCATAAACAGATACCTAGTCCAAAGAGAGAAGAGAAAATATTTTCAAACTTATAGCTACAAATATTTAGAATTGAAGGAGGAGCTGGCAGGAGTTCCTGAAACAGATAAGACACATTTTTGCAAGTACATACACAAATTACATATAGTAGTTATGAAGCCGCTCATAAAAAGCTGATTTTTCTTACTAGAGCTTATTAACAGGTCAAAATACAGGGACATTGTCCTCTGTGTATGCAAGAACAATTCAAGAATGACAACTTTAAGTCTTAAAAAATGAATAAATTAAAAATAATAAATTAAAGGTAAGTAAAAAGTATTCTGACTAAGTTTAAAAGTTATCTCTGCCTCAAAGAACTGAGAATACAGTTTTACCAGTGTACAGTTCAAATACAGACCTAAATAAAAGCCACAAGGCAAAAAAAAAAACAAAAGCCTGTGCATCTTTACTTGTGTTTATTTACTGGATTAAAGAGAGGGCTTCTTCTTCTCCAATACTACTAGCACTATTCCCTCTGGCTTTTTCTAGGTACATAGGCACTTCTGACATTTCACCACAAAGGGGCAGTTTCTGCTAACAAGTCTTGAAAGTCGTTGCTTATTATGAAACTTCTGCACTTTCTAAAATAAGATTAAGGAGCATCTACTAATATTACCACGATTATTCTTTAGTTTCTCTAACTGCACACATTATAGAAATAGGCCATACCCTTGTAAAGGACAAAGCTCAAGCAGGACCCACTCTTTGATGTTCGGAACTTGGGAAAAACAAAACGAAATAATTGTATTTAAGGGACTAAATGCCGATTTAAAGTCAACCTAAATTTGCTTTACTGTAGGGCATGAGCTTTTTAGATATGTTATCTTGGCAGGTACAGAAGGTTTTTGTGGCACTGCTTGAAACCATGTGTAGGTGTTCCTAGAAACTTGTCACATTTCTTTACATCCTCAGAACAACTCCTGGTTTGTGTGACATTACTGTTCACAGAAGAAGCACTGAAAAGAAGAGTTTAAAGCTGCCAGCTTTGAAAGCTCTCAGGAATTTTACATTTTGTAAATTTCCACTTTTAACAAGACCTGATGCAGAGTCCCTTGTTGTAAAAGTGTATTCAGTCTGATATCACTTCAGTCCACTTTATAGCATATGTCCCCTACCTATGATGAGCATAATGAAACCAAGAAGATAAATAAATTTAAAAGAGACAGAATTTGCTTTTTGGTTTGGGGATACTTTTGTTTTGTTTAGTAGCCTGGTCAGCTTGGGAAGAGTGAAGCAGAACTTAAAGTGAAACGAACACATACCAGAGTCCCATTAGTTTCCCTGCTGATGTTTTTCAAGTCTGCAACAACAAAAGCTACTAGATAGGTGCTCATCTTCAAACTCACAAAAAACTCATCCTGAACAATTCCATTTGTCACAGGTGTAGAGGCTTTCTGCAGGGGAAATGAAGTATTATTAATGCAGACAAAAGAACACTACGACATAAAATAAATCAATATTAAATAATTTCATGCTACAAACAGTTTATAGGCATGCTTACATAATACCTTTATTTTTTTGTTATATTTCAGAGGGACTGATGATACTTACAGTAATGTAACAAGCTTAAGAAGACATGAAACATTTACACTTACATGTACAAAAGTTTTATTATGTAGTATTACCAAACAACTACTCTGTTGGAGAAACTAATCTAATTTGGATTGCATTTAAAGTCCCAGTACAATCCAAAGTCAACATACAGATCAGCATTGATTCAAGGGAGCGTTAGGCTAGACCAGGGACACAGTTCAGCATAGCCTACTAAAAATACTGGTGTTACATCAGCTAAGTATTTGTCTCTTTCCGTAAGTCTCAGCAGAACTAGGTAACCAGACATACTTACTATTTTAAAATTGAACAAAATATTTGTAAGATGCACTTTTACAAATCAAAACAGAATGCATTTTAAAAACTGAAGAAAACCTAAGACTTCAGTTACTTCAAAGCAAAAAGATGCCCAGCTTAACCATACACTGACAAAACTGTCTGCCCAGTTTTCTGACCACACAGGAAGGTACCACATAGAAGTAAGATACTGTACTGTGCCTCAACTTACTTTCTGTGTAGTTTTCTTTAATACTAGTCCTAGAAAAGCAGGCTATATATCTTTAAGTACTTTTCTATGTATTCCTTCACAAACATGAAATACAAAAAGAACAAAGCAAAATTTTTAAAACCACTATAGTGCATAATACTAAAGGTCTGGAAAGATGACGGTTTATAAATTCTGAAACTTCATATTATTTTGTTTTCAGAACCCAAAAACATTTAAAAAACAACAATAAACTTAGTTTTAAACAAGACCATTTGAAACCAAACAATGTTTGGTTTGTCACTGCAAATTTAACTGTCAGCCTTAAAGAAAAATGAATTTTTAAACCTGAAGATATAACCACTATAATAATTTAATCTGAACATTATGTATGAGCAGAATGCCATATTTGAATTTCTCTAGTGAATTCATAAATTTCTGCCTTTATTACAGCATTTGTTTCATAAGGAGATGACAGTCTATTTAAGAAAATCTGCCGCAGCTTCAGATAAACTGGTTTGAAAATTAGTTATGCTCATTAAAAAAAAAAAAAAACAACACACCCAAACCAAAAACAAGAGAAACAAAACCACAAAAGGTAGCTCCACAGGCCCAAAATACACAGTTTATTTCTAGCCTTAATCCATGTCAGACACTATAGCTGGCAAGTTAGTGATGCACACACTAGCTGACAAGGCCTACTTCTGAGATCTCTTGGTCATGTAGGTATAGGTGATTATTTCAGCAATGTCTGCTGCACACACCACAAAATATTCTGAGTTGGAAGGGATCTCCAAGGACCACGGAATCCAAGTCTAACTGAATGGCCCATACGGGGCTCTAACCCACAACCTTGGCATTATTAGCACTTTGCTCTGACCAACGGAACTAATTGTGGGTGTGTGCAGCAGGGCTAAACCATCATTTCTGTACCTGAAGAATTTGGGAGGCTGCTGAAAGATGCCTTAGCCACTTGCCCAGCTCCTAGCAGAGGGAAGTGAGTGAGCACCCTTTCTTTTTTACATAAAACAGAGGAGTGGTCCACCAGAGTTAATTTCTTCTTGTATTGCTAAGAATCATTACAAATCCAAATAAATGTTCGTACACTGTGAAAAGATACTATTCCATAAGGCTGCAGTTATTAGCTTGGTTTTCAAAAACAACACATCTGCATCAGCACCTGAGCTTTAGACAGCTTCCTGGAACCCAAGCTGCACAGTGTACATATATGTACCAGAAACACCAAAGGTGTAATTTTCTCACTTATGAATTAGCCAATGTCAATATTGAGTTTCTGCTGGGTGATTAATAGTGTTAATGTTTTGATGAGACAATACCTAGTTCAGACACAGACTAGGTAATGTTAGTCCTTCTCATCTGTCTAAATTAAATTAGGCTTCTATAAAGGTTTGTCAAAGCCATAAGAGCATAAAACATCACCATAAAATTCAGATAAGCACTTACAAGATTTTGTCTCAAAAATTCTAGCTGAAGTAATGTCAGATTCCTTATTCACATTCTGGAGCTGACTCTGTCTGTGTTCATACCACACCTCCCCTCATTTAGCCACAGAAGAACATCCTTCAAGATCAGGTGTAATCTTTCACATAGACTGGTGCTAATTACACAAACTACTGCTGAAGGTACTCCAGTACTCTGCACATGTGCAGCAGCAGCAAACACAGAAAACTTGAAAGCAAACCTTAAGGGCTGTTGAGACCAATGCCACCAACAACACAACCTCTGCAAAATAAAAGTTAATTTAATTTCAACAGAAATCCTTCAGTCATTCAGCTGTCTGTCAGCAACATCCTACACTGTGCAATGCATTGAACAGGTGTTTTCTCTACAAAGTTCAAGTCTTTGAGAACAAAACAGTTGATAAAGTCACAGTTTATAGCTTACCTACTCAGGTAAATCCCCCGGACATTAATGCAATAAAAACACAATCACAAACACTGAAATGGATTACCTAGGCAGCAGTTCCACTAAAATTCCCCTAAAAAAGCAGGTACCTTTGGCATATTTGACAAAGTGGAAAGTTTCTCATCCCTTTTGACCTTGATTAAAAAAGTAGCTTTAAGTGCTGGTTCATCAAAGCATGGAAAAGCAGATCTTGCTGCTAGAGGTTCAAACTGAGTTGCTGCAAACCACCTAATGGGAAGAGTGGAGAAGAGCAAAGTAAGAATTATTAAAAGCATAAATGTCAGTTTAATTAGGATAGAACAGTCATTTCCCTCCCAAACATTCTAAGAGCTTTTTATGGGAATAACTTTTTGAAGACTGGCTGGGCCAGCCAAAATAAATGTTTCATTCACAATTTTTTCTTTAAAACCCAGTAACATACTTATTTGAGGAGAAATTTTCTTGGCTGTTTTCTGCTTTCTGAACAAATTAGAATACACCTGGAATAACTCCCTTACAAAACAATTGCCAAAATATAAGCCAGCCAGTTTCCAGAGAAAGGAAACAAAAATAAGATTGAAAAATTAAATTAGCAACCATGCATACTAAATAAGAATTTGGAAACCTCTGCAATAGATAGGACTGCAAGGAAGCTTTTCATCTAATTGCCCGGCCATTTCCTGCAGATGTTCCCACAGTTCATCTAACTGTATGCCTGCTCCCTGTGCTGGCTAGTAGATGGATTCTGTCCAAGTTCATGTACTGTCTTGTCTCTAATCCAACAGCTATTAACATCACAAGAAGACTTCTCAGGAGTCTACCTTCCTTCTCCACTGTTTTTATACTAACTAGCCATGGAAATTACAGCTTTTGATGGGGAGCATCTCTGACTTCGGCACCTGCAAGACAACACACAGTTCAGCAAGTCTACTAATTGAAGTATTTACTGGTGCTACATGGAGAAGATGGTACACATTGTGGTTTTTTTAACTTCCTTGGTTTTTTTTTTAACCTACTGCCAAGCTATCCACAAGTGTTTGGGCTGTTTATTTGTTCTGCACCACGATTCGAACATTTCTGGACGTACAGCTTTTCTGAGAAGGCACAGCGCTGACAAGTCACAAGATTAAACTACATGTCTGCTTTCAATTTCTTACTCTTTGTTTCCTCTGACAAATTAATGTAGTTTCACACAAGATTGTGCAGAAGAAAAGCAAAGAATAAAGAACCATTCTGCATAAAAATATAAATAAGGCCAAATTTCTTCACTTTTTATTTTGCTTTTGGCAACAAGTTGAGTAATTTTGCCACTTTGTAATTTTGTATTTTCGTGATGATATTAAAAAAATATTCAAAAGAAAGTAGAACTAAACTAAAGAAAATATATTTTCTTCCAAAATCAATTGACAGTTTGAGTCTTATATAGAAAGTGCAGTAACAACAGAGGTTATCAGAGTAGTCTGCATTTATAAAACTACAGACAACAGACAGACAGAGACAATGCCCCTGCAAAAAGAAAAGGCAGACAAGGCAATGGAAATTATGAAATCACTAAAGAGTTATCTGGAAAGGATTTACTGAAAAACATACAGGTTAAAACATGTTCAACACACAGGTTATAACACCCTGTTCCTGAACAAAAGCAGGCAGCACTAGACTGAAGGGGGACAAAACCTCAAAAAATTACTCACAGGTCGTATTCTTCCTCTGTGAACAATTAAGCATTCTCTTTCTACTACGTTAAATACAAACAGAAAAGAAAGCTGCAGCTACATTGGAATAGGAAAAAATATCCACCGAATTTCAACCATCTGGGTAATTTTTGCCTTCTACACTTGCCACTGCACTTTTATGTCCGCTTACTTCATGGGAATATGTGTTTTTAATGCTTGTAATAAGTTGCTTAGCTGACCCACACTGCCCTTCCTCTTTTTCATTGCACCACACTGTTTCTAGACACCCTGCATAGATAGTTACTTGCCCACAAAGGCATGAACGCTCTTAAATAGATGACCAACCTAAGGCCCATCTGAAGTGGGGAGGAAGGGCCAATTTTTAATAATTTTCTTGATAAAAAGCACTAATTTACTCTTTGCAAAAATAATCGCAATGTTTCCCTCTTCTCTAGTCACCTGAGACTTTGCCTGACTGCCATGACTTTTTCATATATGATTGAGAGTGTCTTGGCAATGACATCTCAGTTCCCTTATGAATATGTGATGTATCCCTTTGGGCCCCACTGGGTTCTTCTGGTGGTCTTGAACCTGGCCTCCTTCTATGAGGACAGGACTTTGTTTCCTCAGTCCCTGCCTTGACACTCAACAGCTCAAGAAATGTGGGAAGAATTTCCAAAGAGAGAAACTAAAAAATTAACAAACCAAAAAAGCCACACTACAACCCTGAAACTGAAGTACATTTCACTGTAGGAGAGGCTGCCCTTACTTAAGGAACTGATCCATGAAAGACATTTTTCAGGTAGATTAATCAAGAGATAAAAAGACTGATTTTTCTTAACAGGAATAAGTTGCATAAAATGTCCAATAAAAAAAGCAACCTTCTTACTTCTGTTATCAAAGCACAATCTAGAAGTGACAGAACAGAGAAGCTGTATTAGTGGGTATACCTTTGCTTTGAGTTCTCATCTTTGTAAGAAATTTTGTAGAAGCCATAGTAGGTGTCTGATAAATTAGATGAATATTCCATGTCAACAGTATAATTCTGTCCTGCAAGGAGAGCCTCCGGAGCCATGAGTGCAATCTGGTCATGCAATGGATATTCCAGGAATTCAACTGGCTTTGCTTGCTGTCCTTGTGCTGAAGTAATTGTTGCCTTGGTGATATTAAGTCCTGAGCTGTGAAGTACAATCTTCCGAGTTACATGACGGATGTTGACCACTATTTTCACAGAGCCTGCAAACTTCAGAGTAGTTAAATTTGGCTGCAAGACAAGATCATAATGCAGTGGTACAACATCAGGAGGAAGTCTAATTTTTGCCCATGGAAATAGTTTTCCATTGGTTGCCAAAGGATATATTAGTTCCATTGTATGATTTTTTTTATGGCAGCCTTCTTTGGTAAATGTACACTTGGGAAGAAGATAAATCACTATTATTAATGAAAATGCAATCACAAAAACAACTGTGCAAACCACCATGGTCCTCGTAGAGGGCACTGAGCATGATCCATTTGGATTTTGTCTATATGCAGACATGTTATTCTGCAGACCCGAGCTTCTGTTCATGAAGGACATCCCCAACAATTTTGCTGATGACTCATAATCCTCTTCATCATCATCCATTTCATGCTCTCCAAGGCCACGCACCAGGAGACGAGAGCTTCTTGGCTCATATTCCACTTCATCAGGCTCCAGTGGATGTAAACAAGGCTCTTTTGCCAGGTCAACCACATCGGGCTCCTCTTCAAACATACTGTTTTCAATCATATTCCTGGGTAACTGGATTCGATCTGAAACAAAAATGACCATGTATTACATCACAAACAACAGGCTTGATTTTAACATCTCAAAGATATTTCACTGAATTACAGAACGGGAAATGTCTTTACAGTATATACCATCAAGATTTCTTCCACTTTCTCTGCTAAGTTTGTTTCCTGGAAATATTTCTACGCTTTTCTGCCTACCCTAATTTTGCTTTCAGTATCTTCTAAAGGATGCTTTTCTTGGGCATAATCAAAAGCATCTTACACCATAATTGGAGGCCAGCTAGACCACTGCACTGCTCTCCCAGTCCACTGATGTCACTGGCTTGGCTGCATTTCCTCTACTCCAGTAAACAATATTTGTACTCAACTAAATTCTTCAAGCTGGATTATTTCTTGTGTTGCACAGTAAAGCACAGCAGTCAATACAGGTCTAGAAGTGTTTCAAAAATGCTATTTTTTGAGTTCTTTAGCAGCAGAGAAAATCTGCCAACGCGATGGCAGCCACACAAATAAAACATCCATTAGACATTTTTAAACTCAATTTTCACAAACATTGCAAAAAATATGAAAATATTTCTCATACAAAAATAGCAGTATAAAAATCATTGTTCCAATTGACATCTTCATTTAAGATCTAGCTCATACAATCCTTGAAACAATCCACACATCTAAGAAGTCAAATCAGTGCCAATCAGAATGTTTGCCTCCTTAGAATTTGTCCTTAATAGATAATGGACCAGTGAATATAAATGAGGAATTGAAATTCATACCAAATTTTAAAATCACATTTTTATGACATGCAATTACATTTTGATCAAGCTTCTGATAATATCTTCCACTGTTTATGCAAAGGTTATCTTTTAGCTAATTAGTCTCCAGTCACAGGTTCTATCCAAGAGACTAGACAATACTTTTGCCCAACTGCAAGGGTTCAGAAATTAACCTAATGTCTTCCGGACATGCCTGTCTACAGTCAACTGAACAATATTCACATCGCATCTCTATCTTCCACATTATTTGTTTCCAGAAGAAGAAAGCTGATTTTTGCTCCGGATGTAAACTTACTATGAAGTAGGCTTTTATTAATTTCTGGCAAAAATGTACATTTTGCCAATCTATAAACAGCCTAGAATATAACTGTTCCTCCAATATATTATTTATTTTATTTTAAATTTTATTAAAGTCAAGTCTCTATATGGTTGAAAATCTTAAAAGTGAAAATAAAACACTTTAAAGGAAAGATGGCAAGAATATTTTCAACCTAGATATACAAAAGTTCCTCAACATTCACTCTAAATATATCAAGACTTCCTGTTCCAAGGCCACAAACTCAGAAAAACTGGAGTGTCAGTAGCTGTAGCAATGAAAAGGCTTTAAAATAAGGTAAAAAGGAAATAAAAAATCCTTGCCCAGAAAATTCAGTAAGAGAAAGGTTCTAGTCAAACTGAACAGGAGATAACAGTAATGTATGAAAGCAGGGAGTTTGGTGAAACTTGGATCTACCTGCTCTAAGAAGGAACAGGATCAGAGGGACACAAGATATCTGAGGCTGGAAGGGACTTCAGGAAGTCACTTGCTCCAACCTCTAGGCAAAAGCAGCTTCCAGAATTTTCTATTCTCATGGCATCTCCCAGTAGAGTGCTCACATGCCAGCCTTCAGGCTGCAGCTACATTCAGTGGTCTAGCACCATGACCGCTACACTGGAGCACATGCACCTGCATGTCAGACTGGGGGCCACACAGAATTGAGGACAGAAAGCTAAGCTAAATTAGAAGTGAAAACACATAGGGAAACTAGTGAAGGAAAAAAATGTGGAAAGAAAGTATTGTGCAGCAGAAACTCTTTTACAATTTCTATCCCCAAGAACAGTTTATAAAGAATTCACTACAACTTTTAACAAAATTTCTTGATTACTCCCCTCTGCCGGTTGCTTTTGAAATCTGCTGACTAGCTTTAATCATATTTGAAACCAGACTCAAGACCAAATTTCTTCAAGTCCCAATGTAATCCCACCCCAAAACAACCAGCTGCTGGTAGAAGACACCCAAATCTGTATCTGCTATGTAGAAAAGGCAGGTATTAAGACTCACATCTTAACCACTCCAAAAGGTAGCAGTCAATCAGTACACAGCTCCAACCCCAGCCATGGCATGTGCAGCTGCATGGCCAGCAAAAGAGGTAGAAGACAGGGGAGGCACTGCAGAGGGAAGGAGGAGAAAGATAAAGTGCATAAATCTAGCAGAAAGTAAGTTTCATCAGCTCTGAGGCTTAGAGAACAGTTTGCTTTTTGAGGAACTTATTCTCTAATAAGCTACTTCTAAAGACAGTATTTTCAAAGTCACATGCACGTACTAACAACTTTTTCAGTCAAAAAGAATTATACTAAAAAATCTCAAACTGAAACTAAGATAGAAAAGTTAAACTAGACGTTAGCTTCAAGACAATCCACAGTTTTAATACCTAGAGACATTAATTTCTAGGAAACAACAGTTACAGGTAATTTCTACAGAAATATTTGCACAAATTGGAAGTAATCAAAATCTGTAAGATCAAAACTTTACTGCATATCAAAAGCATCACCAGACTGCTACTCTCCACTGGAAAGAACATAGACCAAGTATCAAAAGGTTACTAGAGCTATTTATGCTGACATAAAAGTCTTTTAATCATTGCCTTTATTCACAGAACACATTTTTAGGAGACAAACCATGGAAAATTTGTTTAAAACTTTAACACTCAGATAAACTGTGAACTCTGCTTCTTGCTGGTTCACTGGCATTGATAACATGATAGTGTGAGTGAATTGAACTTTTACGACATTTCAATTTTAACCCATGATCTGTTACCATATGAACTAAACAGCCATATAAAGGGAAAAAACAGAGTATTCTTAAACTGAAACACGCCACAAGGAATAAGGAGCAGCTTGACAAGATGATTACAAACATCACATTTCACTGTCGTCTCTCATACCATGTATGGCCAAGCAGCAAACCACTCCCATTTTAAAACACATACACAGCAGATTAATTC
The DNA here is from genome assembly GCF_017590055.1 of Onychostruthus taczanowskii. Lineage (NCBI taxonomy): Eukaryota > Metazoa > Chordata > Aves > Passeriformes > Passeridae > Onychostruthus > Onychostruthus taczanowskii. The sequence continues at coordinate 92,551 of NW_024500373.1, forward strand.
ATATTCCAAACATAACAGAGGATAAATTATTACAAATTGAGGAGTAGCAAAATTAACCTGGAAAGAACTTGCATGGCTCCAGTGAACTACCACTGTCATGCCAGAGGCTGCAGGTGCACTAGAGGCATTTGTGGTCATAGCAGGCCACAGTAACTGAAGTACTGATCTGAGCTGCCAAAATGCATTACAAAAGCCATCTGCCATCAAGCATGGCAACTTGAATCTAAATCTTTACTAAACACAAATCTAGTGCGAGAATAAACATGGAGGTAAAAGAAAAAAATCTAGGAAGTGAATCTCGGAGCTCTCTAAATAGCCTTAATGAAATGCTAAGAGCCTAAAGGTGAAAGCTTAAGCTTTTAGCTACATTAGCCAGAAGATTAAACCTACCCAAACAAAAGTGATTTTACACAATTCTTCTACAAATTTTTATTCTGAAAGCAAGAGATTTTAAACATCTTCCCTAATACATGATCTACTATCACATTTAATGGTGAATAATATGAATACTCACAGTTAGGAACAATTCTGAGAAAAGATGTGAGCTTAACTCATGATCGACAAATCCAGAAAGCTAATCTTCCTTATACTGAAAAAATGAAGGAATGCAGACATTTTCTCAAAAATGATGGTTCTGAAAATTCTTTAGAGCTGCCTCCTGCAGCACAGATTCCCAAAAATCTATTGCAAGATATCTCCTCATTACAATATTCAGGGATGGTAACAAGCTGGGTCTATTATTTCCTGTGAAGAGGACAGAATGCTTAGATGTGAACTTCAGATGCAGTTTGCGCCAAGACAACAGTACAATGAGCTTGCTGTATGTACTGCAGTCTTCGACAATGTAATCCCCATAGGCTTGGATAATGTGTCCTAGGTGGTATAGAGCAGTGTGATTTAAGGACACAAAGGCAAGCCACACAGCTTGTTCTTACAAAACATACACTCTTCACTTCTATACCTCTCACAAATTAGTCTTTAAACTTATGAGGCAACTTCACCACAATACTCATGTTCAGTATGAAACATGATCCTACAGGAACAATCAGGTGTTGAAGTGAAAGAGTAGTCTAGCATTTGCTGCCAGTATTTATTTTGTATGAAGAGGTCCAATCTCATTAAGGAGAAGAAAGTAAGCTTTTTCCTGAAGTTTAACAGACAACACAATATTTTGAATTTTAGTGTGTGCAACAACAAAATATCTCATGATGCTTGGTTTTTGGAATCCATTATAAATATTCTCTAGAATACAGAAATAAATTATTCCTTTCTATTTCAGAGACAGTATCTTCCTGTAATGCTACTGATACCTCTCTTTAGTTCTAGAAGTATGTACTTTTCCCTTGCAAAACAAAATCAGTAGTCTTTTGTCTATGTCTATCATGTGCAGAAATCCCAATACTCAAAAGTCTTATATGGATCTAAGTGACCTATTAATTGAGTTCATTCCTTTTCAAAAGATATGCAGAAAATGCTCAAGGCATTTTATTTTTCAATTTCCAGTTCCGATTAAGTGGCTAAAACAAAAAACAAAAACAAAAAACACAAAAAAAAAAAAAAAAAAAATCACCAAAAAACTAAAAATCCTATCCAATCCTATTCAGTTCAGACAGACTGTTACTGCTTTCTGCTGCTTTCTGAGACTGAAATTCACAATACAATCTCTAAATAAGTTATATCATAAAATATTTTAACTGAAAAAAAATGTTACAGGAATTACAGTAACACCTGACACATTGTAGCAATCAAACTCCCACTGAAATAAGTGGGAACCTTCCTTTCTGTAATTCTGGAATAAACTAGGAGCAAAACAACTACTGGGTAGCATGTACCAGCAGAAGTAGCAAAACCCAAGGCCAGACCAAATTTGTAAAGGGGTAAAGTGTGGCAACCAACTGGAATAAAAACTGATTCCCACTGAATGTAAATTAATTCAGCTGCATATAAATAATAGGAGAGAAGGTGCAGAGCTAAGACTGCCCAAAACAAGACATTCATGCCTTGTGGATCAGGAAAGAACACAGAAACCATGAGCCAAGTACTTGTTTTGCTAACAAGCAACTCACTGATATTATGTCAAAGAACAATTTTGCCCAGTGATTTCAGTAATAGACGTTTAACAGTACCATTAGCTATTAAGAGCTACAATACTGTTTTGCATATGTAACTTTTATGTCCAAATTTAAAAGCACTGGCCTTTTTTTTTTTTTTTCTTGCAGAAGCACAAGCTGACAAAACAGCAAATTCTATAGACAAACCACATAAATTTGCTCCTATTAAAAGCCAGGTTGCTTTGGCTAAGGCCATCCAGCAGGCAAAAAGCAACTCCAAGACAGATTTTTTTCCTTTAAAGGTACCTTTTATCTTCATGTACCTGTCTAAATGCCACCTCAGCTACAAGTAGCAGCGAAACACTTGCAAGATTTCAGCACAGGTACTAAGATCAGAGTATGTTATTCCTAATACATGAATGAACTTGACACCTGGACGGTAAAGTGAGTTGGAGGAGAAGATGCTAATGGGCACAAACATAGTGTCCCACTGTCTAAAACTAAAAGAACCAAGGCTCCTCTAATACTTAAGAATTGGAGAATTAGTCCTACACTCTTAAGGTTTAGCAAACAGCATAAAATTCCTTTATGTTTCCAGGACTCTGAGGAACTATCTGAAGCACTTATAAGCACTTGCAAATACTTTGTGTATGGCATGTAAGCACACTCCAAGCACAGAAATGCATGCTTGTATGTATGTTTAAGTCATCAGTAAAAATAGTAAGACTGGTTAGAGTACATGGGATCTGACCTTCTCTCCTCTACTTGGTCTTTGGCACAAGCAGAAAGGAATGCGGTAGTTATGACCAAAGCAGGTCACTCACACATAGCCGTGGATACAAAACTGTACAAATGCTACCTCTCTTTAAGTTGTTTAGTCCTTGTCAGTACTAACAGTATGTCGCTTGGAAAAGCCAATGAAGGAATTCTGCAGAAATAATGACACATATAGAGTCATTGCCCTCTCTCACATCAAAAGCAGTAAATTTAGTATAACTATTTCCCAGAAAAAGAAGGGCAAGGATGAAAATTAGATATCAAAATATGTTTTCACTGTAACTTAAAATTTTCATTTTTCATAGAGAAATAATAATTTCTCATGGTATCTGTAAAAAAACCAAATAAAAACAGCACAAATAAAAAGAACCTATTAGCCATGACAAATGCATTGAAGTTTTTTGCTACAACTCCACTGTCTTTAAGAGGTAATATGATTTGTGCAGACATGGCTCTACAAAGTTTGCATATAACAGGTGTACCTGCTACAGAATCTGTTATTTTAGGGAAAAGATTAAGACATTATTCACAGTACAGTACTCATCTATATTTATGAGAGAGGAAACCAAAACTATACCTACTTAGTGAAATTTCTCACACATATCTTATGTCTCCAGTCATGTCAAGCTAGTGAACAGAACAAGATGAAGTATGAGACTCAATTAAAACCAGATGTACTTGCATTGTACAGTTTGCATGCAAGAAGGAACAAAACAAGCTATAGGAGACGAGTACAACAAATATTCAACAAGCTTTCAGAAATGTTACATGTTTCTATTATTAGTTTCTATTTAAATTTAAAATAACTCAATATTTTAAATGCACAAGCCACTAAGGCTGTCACTAAAAAAAAAAAAAAAAAAAAAACGTGATTCTCCTTTCTTTCCTAGAAAGACTAAACTTGACTGTAGAAACAAAACTGTGATTTTTCACTTTTTCACATTAAAGGGTCATCTAAAATGTGTTTAATGACATCTGAGGCACTAATGATTTGTAAACACTATTAAAGGTTTACACTTTTCTTCCTGAACATTCTGATGCAAATCTGTATCTTCAACCTCAAACTGGAGGAGGCTAGAGACAGAGAAATGTTTAATACACCAAATCTCTCAGAAATGTCCTATCTAAAAATTCAGAAGTGCTACTATGGAAAAGCAACATATCATATAGTATTCAGTCACCTCTTTTAAGTTTGGGGAATTTTTAAATTAAATTCAGCATAGACCCAACATCCACACATAACTTAAATCTATTTATCTATGCCAAGTTTATATATTTTTACTTAATAAAAATATAACTTTAACAGAATTGTAGAAATTAAAACTATATACTTGGGTTCTGCTCTTACTAATGGCAGTTCACCAATTCTACTTTACAGGAAGCAGCAGATCAATCACTCCAGTTCCAAACTACCAAATATTAATGTTTTTATAGAACACAGAAGGGAACATGCACTGTTATTTGTGCACCTCATGCTGGACTCAATGCTTGAGACTTGCTCCAAATCTTACATCCTATTCTCACCCAAAACTATTGTCCTGGTTATTGTTTTTAAGTTGTCTGAGAGGAGAGAAGAGAGATGTGCAGCCCAAAGGGGAGTGCCAAAACAGATTCATTGTCACAGATACTCAAACTGGCATACAAAGGCATTTTGAAGAAAATTTGGTTCCAAATACTACACTGGAAATCCAAAAGGTGAGAAATATTTCAGAAAGTGCAATCACTTCCTCCATGGAGACCAAAAAAAAATCACTAGTTCCAAACATCACTAGTTAAGGCTTTTTATTACAGCAGATAAGCATTAGAGTTCAAGTAAACAGAAATAAGAACAGTCAGGGGTATAGATAAAGATTCATTGTCTATCAGATTTTTTTTTTCAACAGATGAGGAATAAAATGGTCAGCAAACAAAAAGTTTAATTAACAGCTAAACATCTGAATTTATAAGACTTTGAAAATGCACATTTAAAACATTAATTGCTAACATTTTCTTATATATAAACTTCATCTTTCTAAACCTAAAGATGAAATAAGGCTGGAAACTCCAGCTAATGCTGTTTATGAATCGTATAACCTAATATGACAAAAATGAGTTTCAAAAATCCAACAGAAAAGGAAGGCACATTCTACCCTACTTAACTACTTCAGCAAATGAAATGAGAAAAACAACAAAGATGAAGAAACAGAAGTGACAACTTAGTAAACTAAAAGTATTTTGTATAAATACTTTTGTGGAAGATAACTATTTTAAGAATAAAACCCTCAAAAGATTACTGAGGCAATTCAGTTTTTTGGTTTTCACAGTCCCACTTCCCTATTTATTTAGGCACCATTCAAATCCATATATATCTATCATGTCCTATCTATATGCTGTATTGTAAGATATTTGCCACAGAATTTCAACACATAGATGACATTATCTCATCACTAGGTGACATCTAATTTTTTACCACAACATTCTCACAGAATACAAACAATTGCCATTGATTGATCTCTGGCAGTATATGCCAGCAAATGCTCAGTCAACAAGTAAGTGCTTACAACGAAAAAACCTCCTGCTATCAAAAGCCTTCTGTTATGTTTGGAATGCAGATTCAGAGCTGCTTTCTATGCTACTGTAATTTCAAAACCTATTGGTCAAATCAGAAATAACCTCAGCTCTGCAATAAGGTTTATGACAGGTTGCTTGCTCAGGCAAGCACTTCAAAATCTGAACAACAATTATACAAGAAACATTTAAATCAACTGGCCAAAATCAACGACACTGGTATTTAACCTTTAAACTGTAATTCACTGTTGAAGCATCAGCAGCTAGGAAAGGAAAGCCAGGCTTTCTCACCACTGAGTAAAAATATGAAGCCTGAGTTTTTAAAGACAATTAAGCAAACAGATAAACAAACAGATGTACTCATATTCAGAAGTGACTGTCATCTGAATGTCCACGGCCAGTCCAGAACAACGGGTTGAAGCCTCTCAATCCACCTGAACACTGACTATTAGTACACAGAAGCTGCATTATCTTTTGACATCTGAAAGGAGACCACCTCCAAAGTTACTTCTAAAGCAGAAATGCCTCCCATCTCTGCTGAATCAGAAAATTTAGTAATAGGAGTACAGTACTGACTGGACCCAGACTGGAGCTATGCAATACAGCTGTTGTCACAGACATGCAAATCAACTGATGATCAACCAGAGAGACTTTACATGCAATTCCATTCCCCTCAAAAGACAAGAACTATGAATCTGAAGCCATATCTCACAACCCTTGCATACAAAAATAAAGGTGCACTGAAAAATAAATACTCAGTAGTATCAGTAATGCTACAGACAGTCTTGGAAAGTTTCTGTAGTTTATTTGCTAGCAATATTCCATGCTCAGCATGCAATTATTCCCAATACTGCAGGCTCCCTGCTACTACCTAGCAACCATTGTCTAAGGATTAAATTTGCCTTTTGTATGAACTGCTAATTGCTATGATCTAGTGTCTTATTTTTCCTTGATGAATTATGTACATTAGCACAATCAAAATCAGCACACAGTGGTTGCTGTATATAGATTAAAAAAAAAAATGAACAAAAGTACTGAAATCGAGCCAAAAAAAAAAAAGGCAGACATTTTATACATTTAGCAGAAAACGGTAGTAACAGTTGATCACACCTGTGCTTATAAAAAGTTAGGAGCATTGCTATATGATTTTGTCTGATAGGTATTTACTTTTGAAAGAACTTGGTTTTGAATTTTTCATTCACTGCTTGCTGATAAGCTCTTCTGGACAGTCTGAGCAAGCAGCATTTTATAAAAAAGAAAATCTAATGTTTAAAATTGCTTTCTCTAGTTTACAAACTCTCTAATCTATTTCAGGATTGAGGTAATTCCTCTAAAGATATTTGTTCTTATTTTAGCTGCATTTAAAGTAAGCTGCTCCAAGGCAACCCTTGGCCTAAAGGTTTAGTATGTAGGCCTGTAGGTTAGGCTGCAGTGAGAGTTGATACCTTCAGTGAGAGCTGTTAAGTCAGAAGCAGCACTTAGAGGTTTGAGCAAAAGTTAACCGAACACAAAAGGCTTCTAGTAGCTCGACAGGTCTTGAAGTTGTAGAATAAGTACCACAAAATTGTCTTCACACAGGTGTCGACAGTCTGATTTCTGATATCACTGATGCAGACAACAGAAAAATAAAATCAAAGGCTGTGCTTAACAATAGCTGTCTAATGATACCGGGTCTTAAAGACATAGGCCTCTCCCCTCTTTTATAAAACAGAGGTTTAAAAAACTGTTACTTGATAGTTCAGCAATGATCTTTTCTGTGAGGAATTTATTTGAATCTCAGCAGTTCAAGTGGAAACAGCATCTCATCTGCACTCTCCTCTATGCAGCAGATATTTTGATGTCCCCAAATTTCTCCCAAAACACTCATGCAGTGTCTTGTGTTTGTGGATTCTTCTTTCCTGGCCCATAGAGCCATTTTTCCCATTTCATTATATGTAAACTCCAGCAAAGACCAACAAAAATACTCAGAAAATTATTTGTTACTGACATTTCCACTTTTCAGCTGTTCTGCCTTTGTAGCAGTTCAATTTAAAACTTGTGTGAAAATACCCAGGCTGTGTTTGTAAACATTTCTGCAGTTCAAATACATCAAATACAGGTAAAGAGTAGGTTATTTAAAAGAAAAAAGAAACAAGCAAACGGAAGTCTAAAATTAATTTCTTGTTGAAAGACAAAAGCCACAATTTGGAGGCAACTTTCCCATTTGCATTTCTATAACCAGTTCTCAGAGAGTCTGAGTTACTGTATGACCTTGTGGTCAAAACATCTAAAGAAGTGTAACTTAAATATTCAGTTGCAGTTACTTCTGGGAAAAAAATGATGATCACTAAGCAGTTTCTCTTCATAGGGATAAAAACAAAGCAGAACTTTGGTTACAGTTATTACCACATCAACTCTCAGAGCCACTGCTGAATGTTCATGATGAAGGAACTAAGGTCAGTATAGAGATTTAATGTCTTCTGTCAAGAAATTTAATTCTTATTTGGTTAAATCTGGTTCAGGATATTTCTTTTTTGTTTACTCTATCCATGCGTAAATTACTCTACTTCTAAGTGACTTGAAATAACAAGGAAAAATTTAGAGCCAAAATGCTGAGTTAAGTTACCTAACTTTAATGCCAGCTCCCACACAATATAGAGAATTCCCATTTTTACACCAGATTTCAACTACAAATTCTGGAGAAAAACAAAAACCACATCAAAACACAAACCACAGTTAAGCAGGACAGGAACTTTCCAAGTTACTTAGTTACTAGAAAGGTGGTTAATCAGGTGGGTGTTGGTCTTTTCTCTCAGGTAGTAAATGACAGACACAAGAGGAAATGGCCTCAAATTCACCAAGCGTGGTTTAGATTGGATATTAGGAAAAATTTCTTCACCAAAAGGGTTATCAAGCTTTGGAACAGGCTAGCCAGGGAAGTGATGGAGTTATCGTCCTTGGACGTATGTAAGGACACATGGATGTGGCGATAAGGAACATGGTTTAGTGGTGGACTTGCCAGTGTTAGGTTAGCGGTTGTAATCCTAAAGGTCTTTTCCAAATGAAATGATTCTATGATTCAATAAATAATTGCTTAGCAAGGGGAATTCTAATATTACGTATAAATTCTATAAATCTGATCCAATTAAGTAAATTGTACAATTTGCAGACCATCACAATTTACTTGCTGATGCCATACTGTATTTCTAGCTGCTAAAACTGATAGAACATCCCTCTGAACATTACTGGGCCTACTCCCCCACCCAACTCACCACTTCCTCTAACAGAAGGTACATCACCCCTCAGCACACCCCACCATCCTTTCCCAGACACCACTGTTCAGGATAATGCAGACACTGTTTTGTTTTCCATCCTCCTCTTTGCTCTTTTTCTCCTTTAATAATAAGAGGTTTGGACACCCAGCTGCTGCTACCGAGCAGAAGATTACATAATTTAAAATATGAGCAAGCTCTTCCTACTTCTCCCCTGAGCACTACATTCACTGATTCACTGTAGGACTGTACGCCTATTTCCAGGAGCAGTTAACACAGGAATTAGTGTAGTTCCTTATTCTGAAACCTTGCGACAGTCAGAAACTCTCAACTACCTGCTTCCTTACCTTGGTTTCCATGAAAAGATATAAGACTCACTTAGCTCTTCTAATTGCCAGCTCTCCCTGCTCTGTCACTGTATATGTCTTGTCTGATCATAGCTTGAAAAGAAATGCCTCAAAATTTTGGAGGAAGCAATAAAATAAATAAAAAAAACTGCAAAGTGGAAAAAATACTTAACTAACAAATATTAGTTTCTAAAATTGCTTTTCTGTTCTTCTAAAATCTCACCCCACAGAAGTTATATCAGCTTTGTTGAATTTTTCTTACAGACAGCTGTTTTACAGCATAATCAGTAAATAACCCCTGTTGCCACCTGCTTGCTCTTTGAGACAAAGAATTTCACTTACAGAAAGCGTATAAGTGTACTGGCACAGGCTGTTGATGATCACATGCCAAATGCCTGAGTATATCAGGAAGCCTATCCAAAATCCTAACTAAAACCTCAAGCTTTCAGGGGTCAGGCAAGCAGTGATGTTTCTAGTCCTATCCTCCCTCCCACAGAGAAAAGGAAGTGTGAGGAGGAACATCAAGCAAAAAGTTATATTTATTCAAAGTCTTCATGAAAGCAAATTACTCATAGCATTTCTGGAGCCAGAACTCAACATAAAAACTCTGAAGATTGGCTGCATGGATCTCATAGGAGACAAGCAAAACTCCTTAAACTGAAGACATGCTCAAATTTGAGTTCACACATTTACAGGCAAAAAAAACCCGAAAAACCTGAAGATTTACTTAGGAAATCTAATTTTTGAAAGATACCGTACTTCATGTACTGTTAGTGGAACAGTTTGTAAGTAAAACATAAGAGCAAAACAAGTAAAAATCTTCATATTTTCAAAACTTTCTGCAAAATTGTGTCTTGTAGAAGCACTGATTAACGTCACTGTATTAACACTTAAATATTGCATTACACTATTTCTTCTTGTGGGTAAGTATCAACAGATACATCACATCAGACATTAAAAGTTACTGAAATGAAGAAAGCAGTGATTTTTCACAAGGCTGCCTTTTAATTTTATAATCTTTTCAGCATGCTTCAAGAACTTGTTTGTTTATGATTATTATTCCTTGTCATATCAATTTAGCTCTTCCTTCTATAACGCGAATTACTTCCTGCACTGTTACGCCCTGGGCTGTCTCCAACTTATCCATTTAAAATTCTTGTTTGGAGGGAATGAAGAAAAGCTTATCTCTTCCAACAAGCTTGTTCAGCAAACAAAGCCTATGTCCACAAACATATTAGTTATGCTAAGATTCTTACTAAAGATTTCCTTCTTCTCTACCATGTCTCCCTAATCATTCCATACATTGTCAGTTCCTTCTGAGCAAGAAAATAATTCAATTCTACACAGAAAAATTATTTACTCTTACTAAAGCAGGACAGTTCACAATGCCATTCATGTAATTTCAAACCTGCATCTATCTGCAGTAAGAAAAAGATTATAACCTTTACTCAGCTAACAAAGACAAAGCAAGCCACTGGAATGTCACAGAAATCACAAGTCCTACTGGAAAGACCTTTGCCTTCATTTCACCATGGTTTCAACTACAGCTTTGGAGCTGGGGCTTCTCTTTGCTTGTGTGTACGTAGATTTTGCTTTCCCTATCAAAATATTTTCATTTCCTTTTTTTACCCTTGTGATTCTTTCCCCCACCCTGCTGCATGGAATTAAGCATGTGGCTACTTGGGAATTAGCTACCTATCAGGGTTTACCTACAACAAGAACATTTAAGCAGATTTTTTACTTATTGGTACAGTCAGTGTAAAGGGTTAATATACAGCCACTTACAAGAAAGCACAAGTCTTTGCATTTAGGAACAAAAGCATTCATGCCTGCAGTAATTTCAAACGTGTTAAATCTTACTTTAAGAACCTTTACAACAGGAGAACAACATCTCTGGGGAAAAAGAAAGGTTAGGCTGCTACAAGATAGATGTCACCATTTTTGTCTCTCAAATTACTGAGTTCAAAAAAAAAAAAAAGGAAATAATCCAATTAAAAAACAAAAAAAGAAACAAACAATGAAGAAGTATTAGGCAATATGAAGCATGGCTATGAGAATCTGAATCATCCATGGGATTTGCCTGCTTTTTAGAGACAGAAAACAAGCAACAGCTAAGCAAAGAGCAAGCTCTTGATTCCCACTATGCAGCAAGATTACATATGCATTGCATGTTTTTAATAGACAAAAATGGACATATACACACATATATACTTTTATATGCTGAATGCAACTAAAAAAAATTAAAAAAGAAATAAAAAAAGGCACATAGACTGCAGTAAAACAAAAGAGGGTCTGTTTTTTGTAATGTCAATATCTACATGCAAACAGATATGATCACTCTTGTATGATTTCAATAAATACTCTTATACTCTTTAATAAATACTTTTTTAATAAATACTCTTAAAAGGCAGACAGTACCTAACATCAGCTCATGACCTAAAGCTCATATGCCACTCTGCAAGGGTTTGATTTCAATATACAAATAATTGGTAGAGGTTTAGAAGAATCTGTATAGTTAAACATATATAATGACTTCTACTGGACAGACAAAAGGTCTTCAAAACAGATGCTGGTTTTGGGGAAAAAAAAAAACCAACAAAACAAAACAAAAAACAAAACCCCCTTCTTTTTCAAAAAAAACCCCTAACTTGAAAATGAATAGATTTTCCTCTATTGCAAAGAAGGACAAATTTTGCTTTCCACTCCAAACTACACAAGGGAATTCAAGTTCAAAGCCTTACAAGGTCACTTGCCCTGCAAGCTATACTACAAGGTCCACTTCTGCTGTTTAGTTGTTTATGTGGGTTTTTAAAATGAATGTGAGATAAATAATGCAATGACAAACTTCTACACATAGATCGGAACAAAACCCTGCCAATTCACTGTATAATGAAAATTAAAACAATGCATGATTATGTATTTTAAGACCCTCTCTTATCTGAAGTTGCCATAAGAAACATGAGTGAGGAGTGTAATTTCAAGGAAGTCAGTGTTTATTAGTCTTGGGTGCTTGTAAAAGGTCCTCTGAAAGTCTCTTCCTGATTTTTAAGCAAAGTACCATTCCATTTTGTTTGTCAGAATGTCAGACTGAAGAACTACATGGATCAATTATATTTCACCATTTACCAGTTAGATTTAAATGCAAATAACCAGGCTACTATGGAGCCTTTTTTTCAAATCTTCACTTCCATGTTATCAACAAAAAGAAAATATCATAGAATGTGAAAAAGTGAGTAGATCACTTACTGAATACTTCATGTATACAACTGGCAAAAATTTGTAACTTATTTTTGTCTTAATTATTTATCAGACATCAAATTAATGGACAGGTGTTATCCACTAGCTATAAGGAGCTGTGAGGAATCAAGAGGAGAACTTAAGGCTAACCAAAGCAGGGTTAGTCTGGATTTTGATATCCAACAGATATATATTAAATTTACATATATTTAACATATATTTTCAAGTTTAAATCTGGTACCAGTTAGGTTTCCTATGAGAAAATGCAGGGGAAGTGGAGGGAAGGAAAGAGGACGTAGTTTTAAATTACATTTTCCTCTTTGGATACTACTGAGAATGAAAACCTATCATAAGGTTGAGGCAGTGTTCAATCATCAGCCACCAGTTGAACAAAAAATGGGATAGGAAAGAAGCTTCTGGCTTTAATTAAAGAATATGGTTGTTTTAGTTTCCTGCTTCCAGTCTTACCAAAGGAGTAATTGCAAAAGGAGTGTTTTGCAATTAAAATCACATAAAGCGTTTAACCACAGGGATGTAATGAAAAGGTCCTGAATCTTAAGAGGCACACAGAAAGTTGTGTCTCAGATTTCTTGAGCTACTCAACTCCCATATTCAGAACTAGTGACTGTCTTCTTCACAACATTAATTAATTTCTGTCCATTAATTTCGTGTCTGATAAATACCTCGTTCATTACCACTGAGAATACAAAACATCTCTCTGCTGGTACCAGTTGTTCTGAAGAAAAAAAAAAAAAAAAAATTGAGAGTTTTCTGAAACATCTAACAGCTAGGTATAGCACCTGACAGACTATATACAAACTGACGCTTGCCTAATCTTTTCATTCTCTTGTGTGCTTTTAGCAATAAATTAACAGAATCATATCCTCTTGTCTTGAACACTCTCTACAGGGGTAATCCAATATGCCTTCTGGATTACAGCTGTTACATAATACCCACTTGACAACTCCAACCATACCAAACCATCTGCAGAGCATACATTATGTGTGCACTGCTCCGTAACTGGTGAGCTTCCTAGAATTAGTCCAGTTCACAGAAAGCAAATGGCTAGAAGTTATGGCCTATGACTCCCAACACAGTAAGTTTTGTATCCTCTTAACGGAGCAAAAATACATCTATCTATGTTTTTCTCTGCCTCATCATGCAATGAGACAAAGGGTATTGACAAAGAAAGAAGTGGCAGAGTGTCTGCCTGGTATTTTAAGACACACTGAAATTAAAATGAAATTTAAATTAAATTAAAATCACCTAAAACGTTTAACCACAGGGATCTAATGAAAAGGTCCTGAATCCCAAATTTAAGACATACTGATTGCTCCAAAACCCCACCCAGGTATCATATATCAGCTTTGAAACTATCATTGTAACAACCATCACCATGGGGGAGTGTGGGCAGTTCATATACCAGACACTTTTCAGAAGGTCCTTTGCAAACTAAATCATTCAATGATTCACAATTATGATTATACCTTTGTTTCAAAAGAGACACAAAAGCCTCATTAATATCTCCATCAATTATAAAAAACAGGTTTTGACAGCAACTGAGTTTATACATGTTGTATTCATAGCTCCATTTTCTAAAAACCACTCTTTGTTGTTCTCTTCTAATGGTTTACAGGTCAGAAGTATGAGGCCTCTAAAGCACATCAAAGCATTTTGGTCTTCCACTAACACAAGTCTTGCTGAAGTCCACAACTTCTGTTTTTCATGTAGGAAAAATAGTACAAGTGGTTCTACTAATGTGCTACCAGCTCACTATTACTGAAGAAACTGTCAGTTTCTATACAAAAGAAAGGCTTAAATAAAAATCACTATTAGGCCCTAGAACAGTAGGAGAATTAGGCATATTCTTAGTTTTGAACACAATCAATTCTCCATAAAAGTCAATGGCACTGTGGTAGAAATATTGTTACACAAGAACTCCAGTTAACAGAATATATTCCTTCAATGTCAGAGATTACATCTGACGAAGGAAAGCTCTCTACACACAATTATGCTCAGTAAAGCACACTGAAACACTCCTCCAAACATCTTCGTGGGAGTTTTGATTGGAATAAAAAACAGATCTCAAAATCAAAACTCACTTTATTTCCACACCAACAAAAGCGCTGACTGAAAGCATCTCGTGTTTCAGTGGAATCAGAATTCCACTTCTTCACTTTCCACCTGATGCAGCAAAGACCCCTGCTTCAACAGACTACTGCATGCCCTGAATAATCCAGAAGAAAGGCTGGGCTCTGAGGTCTTCCTTGAACATCTATTTTGAGACAACACTCATGAAGCAATAAAGGATCAGCTGTGCCCTAGGGATACAAATTGCGCAGAATCCAACACACCGTATTACCCTGAAATTTCTATCTCTTTGATCAACCGGATGAGTTTTCCAGACAGGTTCCCTCCCCTCCTTACTCCAAATTTCCTTCAGGAATATCCATCTTTTGTGTGCAAGAAGGTACACAATCTTTTTGTGATTATTACCATTTAACCTTAATATACTTCCACTATTTAAAGCAGTATCATAAGTAGTCAAAACACAACTTCAAAAGGTTGTGTTTTAAAATACATTGAGGCAATTAAAACCCAGATCACACGAGATCCTGGTTTATTTTAAAAGTTAATATGATCTTATTTTAAGGCACTGTTGGACAGAAGTCTAAGCAACAGCTGCCATATATATGATAGACAAAGGAATAATACTGCTCCCAATCATAAAGAAATCTTAATGTTTTTGCTCTTCTACACAATCTTTGCTTTTGTACTTAATGGAAAAAAATACTGTGCAGGAGAACTGGAAATTCACTAAACTTTCTTAAATCCCTGAGTAAAGGATGGAAAACTTGAATTCTCTGAATTCATCACTACTTTAATCAGAGGATGCATTAAATAAATAAAATTCAGCTTCTTTGTATGTAATGGTTACACCAGTGCCTGTCTAATATGAAAAAGTATTCTGACTAGTGGAACAGAGGTAGTTTTATCCTTGCTTTTATTTGTTTCTACTATTTTTATGGCAGTCGTTTCAGGGCTTAATGCACCACACCTTCACATAGCCCCAACAATGTTTTGTTGGCAGAACTTGTTTTCACTTTTGCTTGGCAAAAGAGACATCTTTTAAATGTTAATCCACATGAGAGGGAGAAAGAGAGAGACTTTTTTCTAAACATGGTTGCTCAACTTTACATCATCTTTCCAAAAAAGATGACAAGACGGTCCTGAAATACTTTTACAGGTAGATACTGAGGTCAGCATAAGCTTTCATTGTCTTTTACTTATGAATTAAACACACAGATACTCCATGGTTTCATTCTGCAAGTGGAAGACCAACAGCTTAGTGGAAAAATACTAAGAAATTATCAATAGTGAGCACCTATACTCTCATCTTCAGACATTCTTTAAGTTACTGAATTCCCCTTCTGAACACCTATTGCTTGGCAAGGAGTTCACAGCAAAGCAGTAAAAGCAAACACATACCCAATACTTTGAAAGAACAGGTTCCTGTTCAGCTGAGCTGACACAGGAACACAAAGCACAGATATTACAGCATGGCTTTGTGGAAAACAACGACCCAGCACAATGCACTTGGACAACGTAAAACTCACACTCAGGAACAGATTAAATCAGTATTTTTTTCCAGTAATAATTGATGGGATAGGCAAAACACAAGACAGAAAAAAAGACCTAAAGAACAGACCTCTTTGATGTTTTCTATCTACCACTGTACCAAAAAAAAATTACTCAATCTGTTGTTTAGGACCTAGTAACAGTTTAAGACAAACAGGAACCCTTCTGCTCCATGACTCAACATTGTAAAACATTGGCAGTCAAGGCTACGCCTGCTGTCCCCAATAGAATTAAAGCTATGCACACAGGTACATGCTCCTGCAACCTCCAATATACTTCTGTACTGAACAGAATTAATACAAAGAACAAAAATATTTTAGAATTGACAGGAACTACCTGAAATAACTAGACATTGCAAATAACATTTTCATTTTGTAAAGAACATTACCTAATTTGTTTTATTTCTCCTTTCCAAAAACCCTCCACTTCTTCCCAAGATAGTATTTTTATTTTGTTCATCAATTTAGTCACGTAATTAATATAAAAAATTGCATCTGTTGTGTATGAGGAGGATAAAAATAATTCAGGAATGTCAGTGAAAGTGCATGTTATTTGCACTTCAGGTCCTCACAAGTTATCCCATCTGCAGTTGCAAGTTCATGCATGTCACCTGTCTTAAATGAGAAACTCTGTAATAGCTCACTTCTACCTCTTTTCTGCGCCAAGTAGAGAAGTGACATATTTAATGTATTAAACAGGAAATGACGAAATGACCTTTCAGAAACACATACAATCTAAAAAAAAGCAAAAGACTTGCAAAATAATTTGTATTGATGTCCAAGATAAAGGGGTCCAAAATTACCTTACATATTCCCTTTAATTTGTATTTCACTTCTTTCACTTGTATTTTTGTTTCTTTAAATTTTAGTGAAACTGTTTAGTTAACAAATGACTAGTCAACATAAATAAATTTGCCTCATTGATTCAGAGCAGAATTCAAAGGAATGGGAGACCATACATCTTTGGGGGAAAAAATTCTGAGCAACAAATAAGGAAGACTTCCATGAACTTTTAATTAAAATTTGATTATTCATTCTTGGGGAAAATCTCAAAATAAGAACAGTCATGCAAAACAGAGAAATCCATCTTAAAAAAAATCCTATCAGTAACCATTTCTAGAACATTTACTACTTTATAGCATTCATGCTTTCAAGGAGCAGTGAAGATGGGACATCAGGAAAATGTTCTTCACTGAGAGAGTGGTTGGTCACTGGAACAGGGATGGCGTTATGGCATTAAGCCTGCCAGAGATCACAGAATGTCTAGATGCCACTCTTAGTTATATGGTTTAGTTTTAGGTAGTCCTGAGAGGATCAGGGAGTTGCACTTAATCATCATTATAGTTCCCTTCCAGCTTGAGATATTCTATGATTAACTCAGCTATTCCAGGCACTAAAAATAAATATGCAATTAACTGTTCTTCCAGAGCTACAGACCTCATACATCATCTCCACCCAAATTCCTAGGCAGGGAGGAAGACACAGCCTAGATATCTCCAGAGAGGTCCAAAACTAAGTTTCCAGTGCAGAGATGAGGGAAGAAGTAAAAAAAAAAAAATTAAAAAAAAATTTAAATATTAAGTTTATTTAGTTTATCTGAGCACTTCCACTGGAGAAGCTATTCAAACAGTAAGGAGTTCAGGATACCCACTAGGATAAGGGTTTCTTTGACTTTTGAAAGGCATTATGGCTGTGTTTTTTCTTTAATTTAAGAAAAGAAAAATCCAACCCAATACTGAACTAGAAAAGCTGGAATTTATATCCACTTTAGTACACTTGCTGCCTTAAAGTCTATTTTAAGACACATATTCATTCTGACACAGCTCTACTTCCATAAAGAAAAACAAGAAATTTTCTCATTGCTAGTTTGCCCAATGGGTATCAAAGTTCTGAATCCAACTAAAATGCTTTTGCAAAATCTTAGGATCCAGTCTGTTCCCTCTTCCCCATATTTTACAAGGGTAAAAACCTAAAGAACTGAAAGATCTAAAAGTATAATATTGTAAGCTTCCTGTGATAGGCATGGTTTCTTCTCAATTTAAACAGCACTTTGCACAGGAAGTCAACACAGACTCACAAACAGAACTCGTAAGTATTGTATAAGACAAAACAAAAATCCAGTTTATTTGAAAAATATGATACACACAAAAGGTTCCAGATCACCAGGCATGAAAATGAAAATTCTATTCAAAAAGCCAATAATGTAAGCACCCTCTTCAGATTTTTGAAGGTGCTATTGAGCACCAAACATGCCTCAAGATCACCAGAAACAAGGAGTAACATTTTTGCTCTAGTATTTGTATATTCTCTGTGGTGTCCATTACAGCAGAGCTAGCTTTCAGAAAAAAACTTATTGACCAACTTCTGCTCCAAATTTTCTTCCAGTCTTACACTATCTGCAGGATTTTCATTTCAGGGAACAAAATTAGGAAGCTCAGTGCATGAATACTACTTCTCAGTACCTTAAGCTACGTGCTAAAGCCCACACGTCCATTTCTTCCAGTTGCATGGAGCAGAATTTTTAAAACATTTTGTTGCACAGTGCAGCAATAGCATTATGTCAAACGGACCTTTAAAACAACACTTCATCTCTTTCAAAAGGAATGGCCTTAGCAAGATTACTTAGAAATAAAATTCTCCCCCAAACTGCATTACTCTTAAAGACAAGCTCTTTTTATGATGCATACAAGAATGCAGAATACAATCCTGTAACTGAAATAGGCTGTAGTTGAAAGACCTTATACTAAGGCCAGGATTAACTAGAGAACCTGAACATCAACTGCTTGTACAAACTGTAATTTCAGCATGACAATACAAAGAGGAAAAAGAAAAAAAAAAGAAAAAAAAAAAAAGAGGGAAAAGACCTCTCTTGCTAGTAATGCCACCAAAATATGCCCAGAGCTCATGACCTTCAGCTTCTTTCACATTCTAAACAGCAGCATCAAAGGATAGGGGATATTTCATGTGTTTGAAAACAGGGAAATGCAAGGCAATGAAGATATAGATTCACAACATGGTTCATAGAACCATAGAATGGAATAGAAGGAACCTTAGAGATCATTTAGTGCCAAACCCCTTGCCATGAGACAGAAAATTTATTTTTTGGTGCATAGGGTTTTTTTTTAAATACAATGCATGGTACTTTAGCGATGGCTATCCAACGTGCTTATCATTTAACAGACCAAATCCCACCTGTAACAAAAGTGCTGCGTTTTCAGCAGGAAGGCTGTTGTTTTACCCATGAATTCCATATTTGGCCATGGTTGTGAATCTAACCAAACACACTTCAGTTTCAGTTTGATCTGAGAGCTTCATTTCCTCCTCTGCCCTGGACGGGTAGAATATGTTACTATTAGTAGAGGCAGAAGCAACACGGACTTTTCATGGCTTCATTTCAGACACAAGCACAGCATGCACACACACTGCCGTATCACGATGCCAGCAAACGCTCCCGAATGCTTATCTCTGAGCATATGCAACCACGTCGGAATTTCAAGCACTTCTGCCAATGCATGGGCAGCTCTGAAAGCTTTCTGGGTTTCAGGAACACCCTGAAACACTATTTCGTACACCACTTATACTTCTGTATTTTATTTCTCCTTCTGCTCGGGGGGTGGACGTTCTGGTGCGAATGCCCCGATCAGGAAAACGCCATGAACAGCGGGTCTGCTTCCTACTTCCCATCAGAATCATGATGGCTTGGGAACTCCAGACACCTATAAGGTTCCTTCGCTGGTGCCACACACGGCGAGTGTACATCTGGTGCGCAAGTGGCCCCGGCTTCCCGGTGTCAGTGAGACCGGGCAGTGAGAAGCGCAACAGCGCCGAAAAAGCGAGGGAGCGCCTCTCACCTCTGTCGTTCAAGACACCTATTCCTAATTAACCTGAGACAATTTTCAAGCCGCGGACCACGAGAGCAGCAACACTACGAAGCCTCTCGTTTTCCTCCGGGCAAGCAGCTCCCGCAGGACGCGGCTCCGCCGGGAGGCCCCGCGGCCCCGTCCCGGGTTCCGACGGCCGCCCGGGTACTCACCGCTGGGAAAGGGCTCCATCTTCCTCCCGGAGTCCGCTCTCAGCGGAGGCGCTGCCACGGCTCTTTACTCCTCCTCCTCCCGCCGCCGCATGCTCCCAGGACGGGCTCAGTCCGTGCCCCCCTGCCAGCACCACCCCGCCGGGGCCGCAGCGGTATCAGCCCGCGGCTCCCTCCCCGCTCGGCAGCTCTTTCAGGCGAGGCAGCTCCGGCCAACCACCACCCGCTGCTGCCACAGCGTTCGCTTCCTCCTCGCCCCTGGCTGGGCCCCGCGGCACCGCCTCCTCCCCGCATGGGCCCGCCTCACGCCGGGGATGCCGGGGCGGGCTCCGGACCCCGAGGGAGCGAGTGTGGGATCGCGGGGTCCCGTGGGCCGCGCGGCAGAGTGAGGTGACCCGGCCGCGGCCGCGCCGGGCCTGCTGCGCAGCGGCCGCGCAGGCCGTGGCGGTGCTGCCGGGCCGGCTTTGCCTGCATCTCCCTGCCGTGCGCCTTCCGTCGCAATTTAACCTTTTTATTTAAACAAATAATTCCCTTATCATCCGGTAGTGTTGTGCTGTGGAAGGCAAAGGAATCAAAAGGCACAGGCGATTGTGTGAAATGTGATCAAATGATGCTACAAAGAAAGACTGGAGAGTGTTCCAGGAACCAAACACAAAAGAGCAAAACAATTAGTTATACAAACTGGCCCGGGTATTTGTAAAAGAGAACCAGGCATCCACCAGAAATACAGAAGTATTGAAACATCATTACAAGTGGCTGCTGTGGGAGAAGTAGAGAAGTATAAACATCTTCAAGAACAAATTCAAGAACAAAAAATGCTACAAATACTATATTTATGGGTTTTCTGCTTTGCACATGTGGGAAGTGGCATTGTGGCAGCTGTGAACTTTTGAAGGCCCTGGGTCTCTCCAGCTTGATAGAGGACTGCCCATGCTTTGGTTTTTTCAGGGCACTTTTTACTTTTGTGGACATTGTGTACATGTTTGCTGGTAAAACATGTAGCATTGTATCATCTTAATCTATGTAATTTTAATATCTACATAACATGTACTACTGTGTTTATGTAATATGTATTAATACTATAATGAAGTATTGATAGGTGGCAGTAACACCTGCTGCCATCCCCTGTACCTCCAGAGTTGGGACACAGAGACAAATCTTGTGATTATGGCTGAACATCAACAAAGAGCCATGAGATTGAAGGCGAACACCATGAACCTAAAACCACTGAGATTCTCTTGGCATTAGGGAGGGATTGTATGTAGAGATGACAAAGGAATCATGGTGTCATATGTCACATACCATCAATTTGGGACAAAATTTTCCTGCTGTTGATCAAAGTGGCCAGGCCATCTATACTTAACCTGGTAAAGGAACTTATATGTGTTCAGTGTCTATCCTGCTTATTGACTTGCCTGCCCCCTGTTCCCTTACAGCTACACTTCTGCTATCATCTGACTGGTTAAGTTTTTTTCTTAACAAAAGAGATTTTTAAACACTGATTTTTGGGAAAGGAGAAAATGATTGCTCCCAAGGAATAGAAATGTAATGTCCCATATTTATTTTTAAAAAAATAAAATTGAGGTTAATGGTCCAGGGGTCCACAAGAGCCAGGGGTCCACAAGAGCCCAGGCACGAGTGCAGCCCTGTACCTCTTCTCTGTGTTTCATAAACCTAGAAGTGCCCTTTTTCACACATGATCATGTTTCAGAGACTTAGTTATGGTGACAACCTTGTTGCACAATCTAGGTCAAAGTCATGTTTCACACTAAATCCTTGGAGTTTAACACTGGCCTTAATGTCGGCACAGAGCTAAGTGAGTTTTAATAACCATTTATATATTCTCAGACACCTATTAACATATCACAACAGCCCATTGTCAAAAGAAAAACTTCTTTAGATTATTAAATCACCACATAATTTCTTTTAATAGGATGATAGGTCTCTAGAGCTTTTTTTTTTTTTTTCCCAAAATACTAACTCTGTCTGGCCTATATTTAAATATATTAGAGAAACAATACCTATGCAACTAACTTTGCTGGGATTCTACACAGTGTCATGCTGCAGAGACGCCTGAATGGTGTTTTTTGAGCACCTCCTCACATGCTTTCACCATTCTTCATTTCTGGCAATCAAAAATCCTTATTTAGTATAATACATCTTTGGGAAGCTAAAATGCTAAGATAATATCATGTTCCATTACATGTGCAGAGATTTCCATATCCAGATTTTCCTATTAACATCAAGTTTGAAGATAATTAGTCATACAGAATAAGTCAGGTATAGAGCTCATTTCACAGTAGCACCATTTGTACTATAGTAGAAGAATAAGGGGTTTGCTGTAGTTTTGTATAACATCATTTAGAAAAAAAAAATTAATGGATTTGAAGGTCCATCTTTGCTTGTGTTGGTAAAAAAGCTAGCATTTCTACAAAAGATTTTCTTAAAAGTGCCTAAAAGTTACAGGTCATTTCCACTATAAAATATGTACAGTTTTTAGTTATAGCTGTGAGTGATTTGTAGAAGTGAAGAACTTTAAATTGTTTCTTTTTTCAGATTTTAAGTCAACTATTACCACAATTTCTCTCTCTTTTTTTTTTTTTTTTTTAAGATGCAGAATAAAACATTTCTGTGATTGCTCAAAACTCTAAATATATCCTTAGAGCATTTGCAGTAACCTGTATTGTGCCTTAGTTTGGTAGCTTCCGTTCAACATTATCTTAATTGAGACCTTTCCATGGGTTAAAATATGTTTGCCAGCAACCTTGCACCTTTTTAAACTTTGAAGACAAGCCATCTCTAAAGAACGCTTTAGATCTTCCAGTTTTTAGACACCTGGAAATATGACTCAGGCTGTCTTCTTGCAGTTTATTTTTCTCGTGAAAGGCACAGAGATTTCGTGAACGGTACAAGTGTCAGTAGACACGTCGGTGCTTTTCACCCAGTGGAAAGTCTTCAATTGTTTTCAACCGGATCTGCACATAATACGCAACTACACACAGTAAAGCTTTGTAGCTGAGAAGTTGCCAGGCCTCCAGGGGCTGGAAGACGAGGAGGGTCCGTCAGTCTTGCTAAAACATGTCAGAAGTAGCTCAGACTTGGGCGTGGAACTAGTGAATCCTTTGTCTGACAACCTTAAAATAAGATGAAAGAATTGTCCCGACAAATATTTGTGCCTAAAGCTTGAGCTGAGAGATAAGGAACAGGGAGGTTCTTTTTATTCATTAACTGAAATGGTTAATACTACTGATTAATATGTTAACTTCTTCCTGAATGTGAGGTTTTTTATTTAAAGCCAAAATTTTTTCTTTGGTGTGCGCACCATTCTGAACAAATCTGACACCCTCATCCCCTGTCAGCAGGAACTACAGCCACTTGTAACCACTTTTTGCACAGAGTACTGTCCCAAGCAATCCATAGCACCGAGTTTGCAAAATAAATATCCTTATCTATGTGTCTATCTATTTCTACAGGTGTAACCAGTTAAATAATTAAAGTAAATAATTTTGTGAATGGTGGAGCTAAATGAGGCATGGTTGCTTTCGCATATCTTAACTCACTGCAGATTCTTGCTAGGAGAAGCAGCTGCTTCCACAGAAGTGTCATAGTGTCATTGCTGTCTGCTTTGTGTTGTCTTACAACCTACCTTTCAGCAATACTTCCTAGATATACATGCCTCTTTTTAATAGATTGTGGTTAAGTTCACACAGTTACCTTAACTCTTGCCATGTCTCTTTCAGAAACATTAAGACTACTGTGTATTTTCTTAGAATCCAGAAAGCTTTTTGTTCTAGTGGCCTAGAACAAGGATTTGACATAGTGCCCAGCCCAAGGTGCAGTCCCATTCTCAATAGTCATGTGGAAATAAACACCTGTGGCACATGAGCCTTTGGGTAGATTACAATGCTGCATTACAGATAAAAACCCACAAGCTAATATAAGGAGGAGTCATAACAGGGTTAGAACACTGGAACGTTTTATTGTAGTATAGTCACTTTGCCATGAATGCTTCTCTTGCTTTGCTGATCTTGTTTAAGTCATAAAAATAAATAAGCTACTGTAAGAACTTTCAGGTCCTAAAATTAAGCCAGTGTGTTTTTCCTCTTTCTCTTGGAATATTGCTAGCATGTTT
Organism: Onychostruthus taczanowskii; assembly: GCF_017590055.1. Classification (NCBI taxonomy): domain Eukaryota; kingdom Metazoa; phylum Chordata; class Aves; order Passeriformes; family Passeridae; genus Onychostruthus; species Onychostruthus taczanowskii. The sequence goes on from NW_024500373.1 coordinate 116,561, forward strand.
ATATCTCTGTTCTAAAGACCTACATCTAGTGTTTCATTTCATTAAAAGAGCATGTACAAGCTAGAAACTATGAGTACTATAAATATATCCACCAGGTAGAAGTAATTTGCCAGTTTTTGTGGAATGCTATGGGGCATGATTCAAAAGTTGGTTTTTTCCACAGGAGAAATTAGGATATAGTTAAGTGTGATGATTTAGTCAGATCTAACAGCTTGCCGCTTTCCAAAATGGCAGTGTCCTTTTCCCTGCTCTTTTGTCCCCTGAGTTCTTGCCTCATGTTTCACTGCTTACCTTACACCAACTCTAATGCTTGTTATATTCCTCTACAGGCTGATTTCAACTTTTCAGCTGCCTAATCTGGCAGAAAACTAGTTCACCGAAATAGTGATAATTTAATTTCAGGTTACAAAGTTTAATCAGCATCTGCAAAGTGTATGGATAACAATAGCAATAGGAGGGCTCATAAGTATGCAGCTAAACAACCTCAGCTCAGAATTCTCCTCTACTTCCATTAATAAACTGTCTATACCAGTCTGCCCCTTAGGGAGGGTTCTGTTCTTCAGCTGATCCATAGATCATCCTTAGATTTGTCTCTCTTTCCAGTTCCATTTTCAACTCAGCTCAAGAAGCAGTCACTTCCTCTTAACGACCATAAATTGAAGCTGTATAGCACTGAAAATAACCATTCTTAAATACTGAGGAAAAAATGGTAGTAAATTGATTCATTAAGACAGAAGTTTTATAAAGTAGGAAGTCTGCCCAGAATAAATCCACACTGAGCATTTTAAAAGCCCTTAGTATTGACAAGACTTATTTCTTCTTGAAATAAACACTAAATTACATCAACAGTAGTACAGCAACAATAGTTATGGATTTTTGAGAGCTTCAATTATTCTCCCTAATGAATAAGATATAAACAGGATGATTAATAAATAAGATACAAGCGTAAGTATCCCTTTTTTTATAGAACAACACTGGAATTTAAGAAGTCATCTGTGCTCATGGCTCATATCTGAAGTACCCCATTAAGCAATTGAATAGTATTACTTTCTCCTTTTCAAACTGGAGAGCTGCTGAAGAGCTGCAATCTAAAATTATCAGCCACTTACCAGATGCAGTCAAAAACTAGCACTATTTATTTCACGTATTTTTATTAATGTATTTGTAATCTTTGTCTGGTACTACAAAGTGATGTGAATCAGGCAAGTATTCAATATGAGAAATATGAGACTGATGAACTGTCCAAAGTAACTTTGCTCCTGATGCGCTGAGTTCGAAGAACATGCCTACCATAAGGTGCTAAGCTGGCTGGTGTGTTCTCAGTCTTCCATAAAGCAGAAGTAAGCACAAGGTGTAGTGGAATTGTTAGTGTAAAACATCCATATTATTACATGTACCTCTCTGAAGTGTTCAGTATTGACACCCCTAGTTTGATTCTGTTTGCATTCTGGACAATGAGGGAAAAACCCCTTGCAGCCATGAAAATGATTATAAAAGGAAATTGTGCAAAAACAGCATGAGTTCTGTAGCAAAATAGTGTAGTGATGCTCTCTCATAATCTTAAATTATTTAGTAAAATGTAGAGCTTTTACTTGCAACAAAAACGTAGCCTTCAGTCAGATAGCGTATGTTAAAGGATAGAGAACATACCATACGCAAACAAGGTGCACATGCCAGTGGCATCTATTAAGCCATGGTACTCTAATTTACAGCATCTCAAGACAACAAGAAAGCAAAAGTCTGGCCAATGTGTTTGAGCTCTAATTCAAGTATATATTCAGAAACTAGAGTTCTTTCTGTTTGCCTGTGGTGAATTTTTCAGTGGTGTATTTATTTCACTGAAAGTTTGGCAGTGTTCCTTTAAGAACAAATCTTTGAGAATGGCAGGTAGCAAATGACTTGATAGCACTGTGTTGAAGAGACATATCCTTGCTTCTGATCAGACATTGTAATTACTCTACTAGCTTTTTAAATAAAAATTAAAAACAATTCCAGGTATTAATACAATAATTTTATTTTCTTTCTTTTAAAGAATAATGCTTAAATGGTAATGCTTTAATGCTAAATGCTAATACTAATGCTTAAATCTTAATGCTTTTAGCCTCTTTTTATTCCTGTTATCCATTCTAAGCAGTGGATTGAACTTAATGGGGCTTTTGTGCTCCTGCTTGATGGTAGTTACATGCTATTGTGAGAAACTAGTTATAGAATTGTTGTTGATATTAAAATTATAGTCTCCATCTGTCCTTTGAAAAGTCTCTGCTCATACATTTTATTCACAACTACATTAAGAAATAATGATTTTTTGTTATTCTTCTTATTAGAGTAGCAGTATGTTTACAAGATTTCTGCAGCGAAAGTAAATGCAGTCTGAGTCTCAAAATAATGGTGTGAATCCTCATGGGTAAGAAATATGATCTCACACACAGGTATGTGAAATTTGCAGCTGATGGCAGATGGGAAAGATAGTTCTGAGTGGTGTACAAAAACATTAATTTAAAATCAAGTAGCCATTTGGTCAGGCTAACTTTGACCCAGTAGATGATATAAATGTGCTCTGATAGACAATCCAAATAGCCAAAAAGCAATATCATTTACTGGACAGGTACCACTATCAGTTAGCAAAACCTGATATGGTTTAGAAACTTGTAATCCTCCCACTTCTGGCTTCAAATGCAGGGAATAATTACCAGTAATGAAAGTACCATTAATGTACAAAACTGTTTCTGGGCATAAGACATAATACTGAATAATGACATTTTTTCTGGAATACTTTTCAAGTATTGACAAGCCCTTGAAATAAAAAAAACTAGAGTAATTTTTTAGTTCAGCTTTCCTGAGGGGATTTATCTGAAATTCTCATGCTCCTATAAAGTGGTTGGTTCTTCCTTTATTTTCTTTACACCTTTCACTGTGGTAATTCCTTTAAGACTGAGTCATACAATAAAACAAGATACTGTTTCAGAAAAAAAAAAAGCCACAAGAAAGAAATAGGGCATGACTTGTTTAAGAATCAAATAATATTAAATGTCAGCCTAAGGAGTCAGAGTTGACTACTCCTGTCTACTTTTATTCCTTTATTCCTGTCTACTTTAAATACATCAATTTTTGAAAACTTATTAGATAGACCCCAGTTCTCAAGACTGTGTTTATGCTATAGTGTAAACGGGCCACACTGCTGATATGAATGGGTAGACTCACATAGCTCTATTGGCCCTCAGTAGTTTTACAATTAATTATGAAAGCTAATGATTAACTCCATAATTTCCAGACTGATGACTAGCTTTCCCATTGACTAGTATGAGAGAGTGAAAAAATTGCTATCTTTCCTGAAAATGAACCCATGGGAATAAAACATAATACCTGCACACTTGTTGAAAGAGTATGCTCAGTTCTCACTCAGATAATTTCTATGCAAGTGTAGAATCATCACCACTATGATGCAATAACATGTCTCCAGCATAGCTGCCAGCCAGGGAGAGGAGAAACAGAGCTCTGCATTTCACAGTAGTTTTAATTGTCATGATTTTGTGATAAATAGGTGTGATTCGTGCTGATAAAATTGAAACAGTAATTAATGTGGATATAGTAATCAATATTTGGAGAAAACAAAATGGTTAAATGGTAAAAAGCTAGGAAAGCAGAGGGGAAAGGTCCGCCCCCCCCATTATCTTTTGCAGATGTTCAAGGCAGGAAAAGGAGTCAGATAAAGCTTGCTAAAATTAACTGAAAGAGGGAAGACTTTGGTAGAAATCAGAAATATGTTAATTTACAAGATTTATTATATTGGCTTATATAACTTTGGTTTAGCATATATGATATTAGCTTGGTGCGCATGTGTAACCCAAAAGGTGAAATAAAGGACACCTGATGAAGAGGAGCGGCCTTCATCTGGACGACCCCCAAAGAGTGGTGCGACCCCCAAAAAAAGATGGTGGTGCATGCGCGGTGAAGATGAAGATGAAGGTGGAGACACCAGTGTGATGAATTGAAAATAGGAGGAGATGCTGATAATAGACAGTATAAAGGGAGGAATTTTGGGCTTGGCAAGCTTGTACGTGAGGTGGCAGGGGTCCCAAGGCCCTCGCACTCCGTACCCCGCGGTAATTTTGCTTATACGTCATTACCCGAACCAAAATATATTTTATTATAACCAAATTATACTGCCAATTTATTGAATGTAACTATTTCATTTAAATTTTATTAAAATTATTGTTATATTTAATTTTGTTTGGCCTTTTATTTGTGATTGGATAATTGGGCAAACATAACAATTTGGTGAACTAGGATAGTCCATTGCACCAACTCAGTATATTTCCAACTCAGGAGGCAAGGCAAGGCAAGGCAAGGCAATCATTCTCTAGAACAATTAACTGCTAGTATGCTTATGCAATTACTAACCCGATGTTGTAATATTCTAGCTTGTTTTCCAAAATACCCACAGCATGTCTGCACTTATCAGTCCCTACCATAATTAAAATGCCATTCTTTCTATCCTACTCTCTTCACCCACTTCAGTAACATCCAAGAGTCTTGCAGTCCTGTTTCTGAGGAATTCACATGTCTTGGATTGTATGTGCACCAGCCTGTTTGTGCTCACTGTTCTGAGAAGTTTAGCACTCATCAGTGGTAACTTGGAAAAATATCAGTGTCTTGAAGGAAGAGAACTGTGTGAAGGCTATAAGAAGTCTTGTAAGACTATGTTGTAGTTGAAACTTTCAAAGTACTTTTCATGTCTGGAGGGAATCTTACAAAACCCTAATGAATACCAGGAGATGCACACAGTATTAGAACAGGATGATGCTTGATGGGATGTCTGTCTGGAATGCAGCATGCATTTTGAAACATCAGTGTTCTGTGAAGAGATATAATACTAGGAATATCCAATATAATCAGCACATAACAATGTCAAGGGTAGTCAACTGAACATCCAACAACTGCCTTGAATCATTAAGTTCTGATTCACAGCAGTATGTTTCAAGCATACATAATGCTTTACAACTGCCAAATGTGAAGACAAACAGCAAACAAAACCAGTCACATTAATATGAGAAGGCCACTAAGGAGAAAAAAAATCTCCATAGGCAGCAGACAAGATGTCACTTCCATATTTAACAAAAAATTCTGTGAGATGAGTGTGTGCCTGAAGGACGCTGGTATCTAAAAATAGCATTGCCTCACACGATCTCTTTCTATGGCAAAGGTTTCTGGGCACACCCACATGAGGAGAAATCTGATCTGGTCATAAACAAGCGAGGCTGGGGCAGAGAAGCAGCAGGGGCATACTGCCTCCCCAAGACTGTCAGCTTTATGGCACTAATGTGGCACCTAAGCTGAATTAAAGCACTTGGACTAAATTCCTCAGAAGACACTGCAGTCTTCTTTAAAGGAATTTTCTTTCATCCAGATTCCCCTTCAAAAGAGTCTTGCAAGCACAGGTGTTTAGCTTCTTACAAATCCAAGAGAAAAAGAAATCAGGTAGAAAGACAAAAAGTTCTTAGACACGTGAAAGGTCTAAACTCTCAATGTATGATGAGGTGGTTTTACACACACTCTTTATATGTGATGTTATTTGGTTTTACAGTGTGTATTTGTTTGAGATTTGAATATACTTAGTTTTATTTAATTTTGCTTCAATTCCAAAAAATTCCATCCAGAAAATAACATCCTACCAAAAAACAGGTGCCAAGCTAAGGAACAGAGCTTTTTCTTGATTCAGTTGTGATGACACCAGAAAGAAGTTAGATTGAAAAAAACTAAAAAAAAAAAACCGTTGAGGTTATGCCAGCAAGATGAGGTGATGTCACGTCAGGAGTTTTTTTTATATCCCCCTTTCAAATGCTGACTGATGTATAACAGGTCAGAAGTACAATATTATTCAAACAAATTTAAGGTGTCATGTGCCTGATAAAACTGAAATATTCCTACTTGCCTAACTACTTTTGAGATCCAGTTATTTGGTATATTTCATCTTACGGACAATGTATTTAAGCTACAGAAATTGTAGGCTTCAGCTGTTAAAACGTTGGAGGTACATGGACATGTGTCTGGTACATTTATGCTTGGAAATACTGAGAGTGATAAATAGGAAAATATTAGAGGAAAACTCAGGCACTTCCCGGAACCAGTTGAGAGCTTTTAGAGTACAGTATACAGTTGGGAAAAGTATTGCTTGCTGAACTGCAGCTTTCCCCCAGAATGTGCTGTTAGCAATAAAATTTTAGTTGGCAAAGCGTTTTTGAAATAGGAAAAAAGGGCAAGGAG
>NW_024500374.1:0-1067 GCF_017590055.1 Onychostruthus taczanowskii
ATTTGGGGTCCCCCTGACCCCCGTTTCAGGGTCTCTCCTCATTTCGTGGTCCCTCTCTCCCCATTTGGGGTCCCCCTGACCCCCGTTTCGGGGTCTCTCCCCCCCGTTTCGGGGTCCCCCTGACCCCCATTTCGGGGTCCCTCTCCCCATTTCGGGGTCCCCCTGACCCCCATTTCGGGATCTCCCCCCATTTCGGGGTCTCTCCCCGTTTCGGGGTCTGTACCCCCCATTTTGGGGTCTCCCCATTTCGGGGTCTCTCCCCATTTCGGGGTCTCTCCCCGCCCCGTTTGGGGTCCCCCTGACCCCCATTTCGGGGTCCCTCTCCCCATTTCGGGGTCCCCCTGACCCCCATTTCGGGATCTCCCCCCATTTCGGGGTCTCTCCCCGTTTCGGGGTCTGTACCCCCCATTTTGGGGTCTCCCCATTTCGGGGTCTCTCCCCATTTCGGGGTCTCTCCCCGCCCCGTTTGGGGTCCCCCTGACCCCCATTTCGGGGTCCCTCTCCCCATTTCGGGGTCTCCCCCGTTTCGGGGTCCCCCTGACCCCGTTGGGGTCCCCCCCAGTTCGAGCTCTCGGCGTTCCCCCCGAACGCGCCGGCCGCCATGCGCGCGCCCCCTCCCCGCTGCAAGGCCGCGCTGTCGGAGCGGGATTTCCTGGAGGCCCTGCCGGCCATGAACACCACGGCCACGGTGCTGGCCGTGCTCTGGGTGCTCAGGAACGAGCCCATGGACCTGGTGAGACCCCCACCCAAATTAACTGACACCCCCGGGACCCCTCCCCAAAATAACCCAGCCCAAACCCACCCAAATCCAGCCCAAACCCACCCCAAACCAACCCCAAATCCACCCCAAATTCACCCAAAACTGACCCCACCCAATCCATCCCTGTGCTCTGGGTGCTCAGGAACGAGCCCATGGACCTGGTGAGCCCCCCACCCAAATTAACTGACACCCCCGGGACCCCTCCCCAAAATAACCCAGCCCAAACCCACCCCAAACCTGAATAACCCAACCCCAAATCCACCCCGAATTCACCCCAAATCAACCCAAAACCCACCCAGCCCAATCC
>NW_024500375.1:0-1067 GCF_017590055.1 Onychostruthus taczanowskii
TTTGGGGGGGAAAAAAGAGAATTCTGGGGGGAGAAAATGGGAATTTTGGGAAAAAAAGGGGATTTTTGGAAAAAAAATGGGATTTTGGGGAATAAAAGGGGATTTTGGGGGAGAAAAAGGGGATTTTGGGGGAGAAAAAGGGGATTTTGGGGGGAAAAGGGATTTTAGGGGAAAATGGGAATTTGGGAGGGAAAAGGAGAATTCTGGGGGAGAAAATGGGAATTTTGGAGAAAAAAAGGGGATTTTTGGAAAAAAGGGATTTTTGGGAAAAAGGGATTTTTGGGGAAAAAAAAAGGGGGATTTTGGGGGGAAAATGGCAGAATTTGGAGATTGTGGGGTTTGGTATTTGGGGTTTTTTGGGGTTTTGGGGTGCAGAATTTGGGGATTTTGCAGTGCAGAACTTGGGGTTTTTTTGATTTTGGGGTTTTTGGGGTCTGGTATTTTGGGTTTTTTGGGAATTTGAGGTTTTTGGGGTGCAGAATTCAGCATTTTGGGTTTTTTGGGGTGCAGAATTTTGGGATTTTGGGGTTTTTTGGGGTTTTTTGGGTCCCACTTGATGCCGCTCTGCACCACGTGGTTCTTTGGGGTGCAGAATTTGGGGATTTGGGGGTTTTTGGGGTACGGAATTCAGGATTTTGGGTTTTTTAGGTATCAGAAATCAGCACTTTGGGTTTTTTGGGGTGCAGAATTCAGGATTTTGGGTTTTTTGGGGTGCAGAATTTTGGGATTTTGGGGTTTTTAGGTATCAGAAATCAGCATTTTGGGTTTTTTGGGTGCAGAATTTTGGGATTTTGGGGTTTTTAGGTATCAGAATTCAGCATTTTGGGTTTTTTGGGGCGCAGAATTTGGGGATTTGGGGGTTTTTGAGGCGCAGAATTCAGCATTTTGGGGGTTTTTGGGGTGCAGAATTCAGGATTTTGGGTTTTTTGGGTGCAGAATTTTGGGATTTTGGGGTTTTTAGGTATCAGAAATCAGCATTTTGGGTTCTTTGGGGTGCAGAATTTGGGGATTTGGGGGTTTTTTAGGCACAGAATTCAGGAATTTGGGGGTTTTTGGGGTACGGAATT
>NW_024500376.1:0-1258 GCF_017590055.1 Onychostruthus taczanowskii
AATGTAATATAATATGATATATAATAATATATCATATCATGTCATGAATATAAAATACTCCTGGGCCACGAGTGCTCACTGAGATGGGGATGGGCATGGGCAGGGCTGTGCCCCCCTGCTCTGGAGTTCCCAGCCTTCACTCCCAGTGCCCCCAGTGCCTCCCCAGCCGGGGCTGTGCTGCCAGCAGAGCTGCTGAACAATTTCAACCCGCACCTGGAAAGCCAGGAGCCAGCAAGGACTGTCAAAGGCAACACCACGAGGTTGAACTTGACTAAATGTGCCGCTGGGGAGCGCACAAAAGGGTTTGTAAGTCATTTACCCGAGAGTGAAAGTGTGGAAGTAGAAGAGGTTACAGTGAAAACCTTCTCAGCTGTGCGTTCTGGGGTGTTTTAGCTCCTCTGGCAAATCTGTGTCAGCAAGGGCTGAGTGGCCACTGGAGCTTGTGACTGGCCCTCAGTGAGGTGGGATGCATAATTCAGAGATTTAACATCTACAGGTAAGGGTAACAACTCTGGTTTTTCTCTCTGAAGTATCAAAACCTGTGTTTTTAGTGGGATTTCTGTCAAAAGCATAGCTTCAAACAGCAGATGACTGTTATATCCTGCTTGTAGTCCATGAAAGTTTTCCAATAATTCCCTTTTGGTAAATAACAGCAGTGCAAAAGAAGCCAAAATGAATGTGGATTTATTTTCTTCTGGAGGTACATTTGAATTTTGGCTCTGTTTGTTTTATTCTTTAAGGAATAGTGGCTCGACCAAGGCAAGACTGTTTAGTTGTGTGTGCTTAGGAAATCCCAGCTGATCTGTGGAGGTTGTGTCAGGAGGAGACTGCAACTGAGCCTTCCGAGGGAGTTCATAGTGCCTCCATGAGAAACTCTGTCTTGAGAATTTTCTTCTGGAGGTACATTTGAATTTTGGCTCTGTTTGTTTTATTCTTTAAGGAATAGTGGCTCGACCAAGGCAAGACTGTTTAGTTGTGTGTGCTTAGGAAATCCCAGCTGATCTGTGGAGGTTGTGTCAGGAGGAGACTGCAACTGAGCCTTCCGAGGGAGTTCATAGTGCCTCCATGAGAAACTCTGTCTTGAGAAGCTGTTGGTTGGGGAGGAAAATATGTTGTTTTATTCAGCACTTTAAAATAAGTCTGAACGAGTTATTTCCAGCCTCTCCTAGCAAGATACTACTACATGGCCACAGGCTAAAAACTGAATTCTGAATTCCCGTCTCAGCTCCTTCCCACTGCTCGCAGTCCTTCAGCTTCA
>NW_024500377.1:0-1067 GCF_017590055.1 Onychostruthus taczanowskii
CCCAAATCCCAAATCCCAAATCCCAATCCTCAATCACCAAATCCCAATTCCCAATTCCCAAACCCCAAATCCTCAATCCCCAAATCCCAATTCCCAAACCCCAAATCCCAATCCCCAAATCCCAAATCCCAATTCCCAAATTCCAAATCCCAAATCCCAATCCCAATCCCAATCCCCAAATCCCAATCCCAAATCCCAATCCCCAATCCCAATCCCAATTCCCAATCCCAAATCCCAATCCCTGTGTGAAACAATTTGAACGTTTCAGAATTTCCCACTCTGCAAATTCCCTTTTCTCCTTTTCTCATTTTTCCCCCTTTTCCCTTTTCCCTTTCCCCCTTTTTTCTGTTTTTCTCCTTTTCCTCCTTTTTCCCCTTTTCCCTTTTTTTTTCCTTTTTCTTTTTTTCCCTTTTTCCCCTTTTCCCCCCTTTTCTCTTTTTCTCCTTTTCTCCTTTTTCTCCTCTTCCCCTTTTCCCCTTTTCTCTTTTTCCCATTTTCTCCTTTTTCCACTTTTCCCCCTTTTTCTCCTTTTTCTCTTTTTCCCTTTTTCCCTCTTTTTCCCCTTTCCCCCTTTTCCCTTTTCCCCCTTTTTCTCCTTTCTCTCTTTTTCTCATTTCTCTCCTTTTTCTCTCCTTTTCTCCATTTTCTCTTCTCCTTTTTCTCCTTTTCCTCTTTTTTCTCCTTTTCCTCTTTTTTTTTCCTTTTTCCCTTTTTCCCCTTTTCCATTTTCCCTTTTTTTTCTCTTTTTCCCCTTTTTCCCTTTTTTCCCTTTTCCCTTTTCCCCCTTTTTTCTGTTTTTCCCCTTTTCCTCTTTCCCTTTTTCCCCTTTTTTCCCCTTTCCCCCTTTTTCTCTTTTCCCTTTTTCCCCTTTTTCCCCTTTTTCCCCTTCTCTCCTTTCCCCCTTTTCCCCTTTTTCCCCTTTTTTCTGTTTTTCCCCTTTCCCTTTTCCCCTTTCCCTTTTCCCCTTTTTCCCCTTTTTTCCCTTTTTCCCCTTTCCCTTTTTCCCCTTTCCCCCTTTTTTCCCTTTTCCCCTTTCCCCTTTTTTCCCCTCCAGAGCAGCAGCAGGC
>NW_024500378.1:0-1298 GCF_017590055.1 Onychostruthus taczanowskii
CAGGTAGAGCCCTTGTTCCTCTCCACAGGATCTCTGAGCAGACGCAGTCATCCTCTGCCCTTGAGCTGTCCCAGCACTCCAATTCTGTGCACAGCCCATGGCTGTGTGCTGGGATAGGGGCTGAGGGAGGGGATGCTGCAGGTGACACCCTGAGTGCCATGGCAGGAGCCTCTGGGATCCCATCCCTGCTCTGCTGCCTGGGCTGCTCAGCCTGTTGTGCTGTACCAGGCTGGTTCAGAGCCATTTCCATCACTGTTCCAACACAGGAGGACAAGGAGGCTGTCTTTGATGTCGTAGACACCCTGAATGCTGTGCTCCAGGTTGCCACTGGAGTGATTTCCACCCTCCAGGTAAAGCTTCATCTTTTATGTATTGAACATGGAGCACATTCTGTAACACAGGGGACAGGGCTCCAGACTGGTTCTAAAGTGAAAATTCTTCAGTGCCTCACCCACACTGCTCATTTTGGTCCCTCTTAGAGCTAATGTGCCCCAGGAGGAGCAGATGATAGATAACATCTCCCTCTGCCCCTCCTTTCTGCAGATCAACAAGGAGAACATGGAGAAGGCACTGAGCCCTGAGATCCTGTCATCCGACCTGGCTCTCTACTTGGTTCACAAAGGAGTAAGTGCCAGAGGGAAAGCTGGAGCCGGGATTTCTTTGGATACAGAACTGCTCAGTGAGGAGCTGGGATGAGGCCCCATGGTGATGAGCAGTCAACAACCACGAAAGCTGGAAACACATCCTTTACATTCATCTCAAGCAGTGCTATCCGGGAGACTTCATAGTAATTTACACCCAAATTTCTTGATCATCATTATTCCTAAATCCTTAAATCCTCTTCCTTGATCATCATCATTATTCCTAAATCCTCCCCTCTTCCACCCCAGCACTGCCAGATTCAGCTTGCGTTGCTCTAAGGGAAAAAAGGCCAGCTGAGAAAGTAGCACATCCATTTTCCTCATGGAAAAGCAGCCCAGCTGCCTGGTCACTGAGTGCCACCTCTGCTTCCCCCTGCAGATGCCCTTCAGACAAGCCCATATCGCTGCTGGAAAGGCCGTCCACCTCGCCGAGACCAAAGGCATCACCATCAACAATCTCAGCCTGGAGGACCTGAAGAGCATCAGGTTTGTACCTCTGTTATTTCACTTCCCTGCACAGGCAGGGCTCAGCCTCCCTCATCTGCCTTCCCCAAAGTGTCTGGGCTGGGCAGCACCTCAACATCCTCCTGTCCTGAATATCCCAGCTGAAACACTGGAGAGGGACAACATCACCTCCATTCCACTCCAGCAGGGTGG
>NW_024500378.1:4536-5872 GCF_017590055.1 Onychostruthus taczanowskii
TCAAGTGCTGAGCCTCTGGAATGGTCTTTAACTTAGCATTAATTTTGCTCCTGGGTGCACCAAATGAGTACTGCGGAGCTCTAACATTTCTTTTTCAATTCTGATTCCCCTCTCTGCCTTCCCTCAGCTTTCTAACAAAGCTGCCTTTTACACATGGCTACACCCTCACCCCTGCAGGCTCTGTCCTGTTGTCCTTTCAGGCACAGGGACATGGAAACAGTCACCAGGGAAAACATTTTAAAGTGTTTTGTCTGGCTGGTAAAGCCCTGGCACAGATCAGCTTCCATCTGTCCTGCCAGCTCCTTGCTGTCCATGGTAGTTACAGTGACCAGTATGAGAAGAAACTTGCCAGTGGTGTTTAAAAAATCAAGTAGATTAGTAATTATCCACTCTGCAATGCCACTGTATTTAGTCCCTTCCTTCAGGTGTCCTGTAATTCCTTTTTGTGCCTGGTAGCACTGGAAAGTTGCTTTAGAAATCTTGGATAAATTGCCCAAGTAAAATTCTTACCCACTTCAGTGCAAGCCTGGCAGAATGAAAACTTCTTGGGTTGTCTTTCCTGGGCAAGCAAAAATGTTCTGAGCTGACACAGCTCAGGTGAGGCCAGCCAGGCTCTGAATCACTGCTGGAGAAGCTCCCACACAACACACACCCTGCTGTGGGCACAGCTGGAACCCTGCACAAGCCTTTGGTCACTCCCTGAAGTGGGTGACACATTCTAGGGGGTGAGGTCACCACAGGAATCCTGGCTTGGATGGGAAAACCACTTTTGTTTCTGTGCTGGCCCACAGCTCTTTGTCAATCAAAGAAGACTGACAAAAAGGATTAGAGTATATTAATTTCACTTTAATCCTACTGACTGTTTGGTTTTTCCTCCCTTTACAAGGCCTCAAAACAGAAATCTCTGCTGGTCTTGCATCTTTCCCTGATATCAATTTCAAGGACTCCCAGCAGAGTCCTGCAGATGTAAAATATCTTGGAGGATTCCTGGGCCAGACCTCGGAGCTCAGGGGTAAATAACACTGACAGTGATGTGTTCTCCAGCTCTTCAACCACTTGCCAGAGCTCCTGAAGTCCAGGGGACTTTCTGGTCAGTCCTGTCACACTGAGAGGAGCTGAGCATGGACTCTGTATCAGATAAATGAACCACAGGATGTTTATTTACTGCATAGGATTTGTCTGGAGTCATTAGGCCTCTTTAATTAGCTATTTTCTCTCTCAGGGGAATAAACTTTGGGGTGGAAGATTCAGTGGAAGCATAGATCCCATCATGGAGATGCTCAATGCTTCCATCAGCTATGACCAGAGGCTGTCTGAGGTGGACATCCAGGGGAGC
>NW_024500379.1:0-1065 GCF_017590055.1 Onychostruthus taczanowskii
CACCCAAACCCCAGAAATAAATTGAAATCTTTGAGCAGCCCTTTAGCTCTGCTGCTTGTGCCAGCAGACGTCGCATCCTGCCCTCGTGCCAGGTGCTGCTCACTTGCACTTGCAGTTTTTAACCAGCCCCTAATTGAATTTTGCAACAGGACTGGGGTGAAGAGGAGAATTACAAAGCTAACAGGAAAAAAATTAGGCAAGTGCTGGGCTGCAAACTGCCAGGCAGGGAGAAGGTGCTAAATGTGTAATGGGAAGGCTGCCATAGAAAATGTCACTTATCAAAGTGGCAGGGCTTTGCAGGGAAAAGCAAAGAAAGAACCGAGGGACCCAGTCCCAGCCCTGGCTGGTGCTGCTGGGAATAGTTGCTGGGATTTAACAAGATGTTCACTGGGATGTGGCTTTGGAGGTTGGGTCAAAACCCCTCAGTTTTAACCCACAGCTGCAGGTGCTGGGTAGAGCTTAGTGAGGAGTGTGGGGCTGCCTGACCCCACAAAGCAACACCACAGGGTAGCAAATAAACCCATGTTTCATGGAAAAAGCCCATGGAGAATGTAGTGAAATCATGTGTGATCTGATTGTAAATGTGTGATTTTACTGTAAATAGTTTTGTCTGGGTTTACCACTAATGTTTCTTGCAGTACCACGTTGCGATGCATTTTTGATTCTTTAACGCTCTTGCGTCTTGAACGACACAACCAGCCCCCTCCAATTTTTTTAAAACACAGAGAGAAAGGGAGACTGAAGCTCTCATAATCATCAATTTCCCAGCCTAAAAGCCTTTCAGAGCACAGAACCCACGACAGACTTGAAAAGTCAGTCAGTGAAGGAGGAGTGAACCCTCTCTGGGCAGAAAAGACTTTTCAATTATTCCTGTGTGTTTAAAGGTGAGGTGAGGGGCCACCAGAGGTCTGGGTGGCCTGGCCAAGGTCAGGAGCTCTGCAGCACCATCAGCTCTGTTGACCTTCTGGAAAACCCTTCTGGGCACTCACTGGACATAACCTTTAGCCTTCATCAAGCTGTTGCCTTTAATACCCAAGGCTTTTATTTTATTTTATTTTTTTTTAA
>NW_024500380.1:0-1065 GCF_017590055.1 Onychostruthus taczanowskii
CCCCCCTGTCCCCTCCCCCTCCTCCCGGGCTGTTCCTTCTGGAACCTTCCGCACTGGGGGGGGGCTTTGGGCGTGGCCCCTCCCCCGATTTTGGGGTCAAATCTGCCGAGAACGGTGGTGGGGGAGGGGTGAGACCCCCCCCAAATCCCGATTTTGGGCCCAAATCTGCTGATAACAGCGAGGGGGGAGGGGTGAGACCCCCCCCAAATCCCGATTTTGGGCCCAAATCTGCTGATAACAGCAGTGGGGGAGGGGCCAGACCGCCCCCCAACCCCCCCAAATCCCGATTTTGGGGCCAAATCTGCCGATATCAGCGGTGGGGGAGGGTGAGACCCCCCCAAACCCCCCCAAATTCCAATTTTGGGGCCAAATTTCCCAAATTTGGGGCCAAATCTGCTGATATCAGCAGTGGGGGAGGGGTGAGACCCCCCAAACCCCCCCCCAGATTCTGATTTTGGGGCCAAATTTCCCAAATTTCGGGCCAAATCTGCTGATAACAGCGATGGGGGAGGGGTGAGACCCTCCCAACCCCCCCCCCCCCCCCCCCCCCCAAATTTTGGGGGTGTTCACTGATAACAGCGATGGGGATAAGCGACCACAGCCCCTCCCCACCTCCCCAAATTTTGGGGGTGTTCACTCTGGAATCGATTAATTAATTAATTGATTAGAGGCCACGCCCCTTCCCGGAACATTTTGGGGCTCCCAAATCCCAACTTTTTGGGGCTTTTCACTCCGGAATTTCTCGATTTTTTTTAAATGGGGGGGGGTGGATTGATGCCACGCCCACTCCCCAAAAAATATTTTTGGGGAATCCCCCCCCCCGCTTTTTGGGCCTGTTCCCTCCAGAACTAATTGTTTTTTGGAGGGGGGGGGATTGATGCCACGACCACTCCCCAAAAAATATTTTTGGGGAATCCCACCCCCCCGGTTTTTGGGGCTGTTCCCTCCAGAACTAATTAATTAATTAATTAATTAACGTCGGGAATCGATGCCACGCCCCTTCCCGGAATTATTTTGGGGGGGGTCCCAAAATCTCGATTTTTTTTTTTTTTTTAGGTTTTATTT